>NC_135236.1:664403530-664717102 GCF_051348905.1 Ranitomeya variabilis | reverse complement strand
TTTCCGATTACAATCGCAGCATGCTGCGATTTATTTCCAGTCTGATCATGATCGGATCCGAGCTGGAAAAAAAAATTGCAGATGAATACTCAATGAAAGAATAACATTGGTCCTAATGCAATCCGATTTTTAGTCGGATTGCATTTGTCCGATTTCATCACAAGTGGGAATGAGACCTTAGTGTGGCACACAATGCAAAGATTGAGGCAACTTCTCCCCTTTTTAACTGGTTTCAGGTGTGATTTTCATATTTCCCACACCTGTTACTTGCCACAGGTGAGTTTGAACGAGCATCACATTTGAAGCAAAGTTATTTATCCAACATTTTGGGGGTTTTGAGTGAAATTATGTCCAATTTGCCTTTTTTTTCCCTGTTTTTTGTATTGTTCCAATCCACACAAATGAAATATACATGTGTATAACAAAATGTGTAATTTTCTGGGAGGAATACTTCATTTTCTGGAACAATTTCAAGGGTGCCAACACTTTTGGCCATGACTGTATATCTATACTTGTATATGAAAAATCTCAAGACCTGTTCACTAAGGAATATCAAAAAGGTGAGTGATACCCTGGCCAAGCCGTCATGGCTATGTGAATGGCACCTTTTTATAGGCCGCCATGCTCAGCCCAGAGATTTTCAATGGAGTTTTCAGTGTAAACAATGGCTCAAGGGAACGAGGTGAAGTTTTCTCGTTATGTCAGAGAAAATCTCCATGACAACAGGGGTCGCCTTGTATCATAATTAATACATTTATTTTTGAGTGCACAGAGGAAGGGGACAAGGTACGCCGCCGGACCACGAGTATAAAAACTAGTGCAGGCAATTCTCCATAGCAACCAGCTTCCATTTTCCTAAAGCAAGTTTGAAAATGAAAGAAGAGATCTGATTGGTTGCTATGGCCTAGCGACCAATCAGATCTCTTGTTTTATGTTTTAACATGCGGTGAAAACCTGAAAGATTGAATCTGATTGGTTCTTAGGTAAAAGTGGTTGTTTTTCAGGTTGGAAAATTGTATATATGTCAGTGAAAATGATCATAGATATTCACGTCTATGGGGGACACATTTCTATTATTAGGAAACTGTATTTGATCATGTTCATTTTTTAATGCAGATGTATGAAAACAGATCTCACACCGACATAAATAACGATACACGGATGTAAATCGGAGGGAAATCATAAAATCATCCATGATCCGGAGGATTTTTCATCCACTTGTCTGCAGCCCAGCTAAAGTCTGATCAGCGTTACACTCTCTGCCTAACACTAAGGCTATGTACACATGTTGCGGATTTCCTGCGGATCTGCAGCGTTTTTTTGCGGTGCAGAAATGCTGCAGATCCGTAAGTGATTTATAGTACAATGTAAATCAATAGGGAAAAAAAAAAGCTGTGCTAATGGTGCAGAAAACTCCGTGCGGAAGCGCTGCGGATTAAAAGAAGGAGCATGTCACTTCTTTTTTGCGGATCTGCAGCGTTTTTGTACCCATTCCATTATAGAAATCCGCAGGGGTAAAAAACGCCGTAAATCCGCAGTAAATCCGCAGCAAATCCGCACAAAAAACGCGTCAAATCCGCACCTGCTTTTTCTGCCAAGAGATGCAGAATCCTCACCAAAAATTCCTAAGCCTAATCCGCAACGTGTGCACATAGCCTAATAACCGGCTGACAGCTTCTCAGGTAGCTCATTCTGTAGCCAGTAAGAGTGCACCAGGGAAGCTGCGTTATTAATAACACACAATTGCAAAATGATTTTTAGTCCCATACACTTGTATTTATATAATAAAAATGTTCTCTAAGGTGGAAACCCCATAAAAAGATACATGTATAGATATGAGATGGATAGATAATAGATAGATGATAGATAGATAGATAGATAGATAGATAGATAGATAGATAGATAGATAGATAGATTATAAATGATAGATAGATAATAGATAGATCAATAATAGACTGATAACAGAGAGATGATAGATAGATAATAGATAGATGATAAATGGATAATAGAGAGATAGATAATAGATAGATAATAGATAGATAGATAATAGATAAATAATAGATAGATAATAGATAGATAATAGATAGATAATAGACAGATAATAGATAGATAGATGATAGATAATAGATAATAGATAGCTGATAGATAATAGATAGATAGATAATAGATAGATAATAAATAGATAATAGATGGATGATAGATAGACATAACGGATTGATAGTTTATTATTTTCTGACATCCCATAATCCAGAATATTTGGATCTCTCCCCTATGACGACTCTCGCTGTATATATTTCCCCGGCGCGCGGCCATATATTTTGCCTTTTGCTCGGGGTCCGGCAGGGGCCCCTCTGACTCGCCCTCCGCTCACTTTTATTCTCCATTTGCTGTCGGCGGAGCAGAACTGTATAATTTGCCAAACATAAAAATAAAAAGTCAGTTTGTTTTTCCGTCTTTTTCCCCGACACATGGGCTGGCTATCTGCTGACTTGCTGGTGTTAGCATATTATTACTCTCCGCTGCCGGACTCATTCTGTGTCAGGGTCATCCAGACATCTCATTTTCTCTCCTGCCAAAGATGAGTGTTGCTGGATGACAAGGAGGAGGCACCGGCGGGTCCCGGGACTAATGCATTAATTCTCTAAAGCACTTCTAGTATAATTAAAGGTGAGATCAATTTTCAGTACATTACATATTGCAGAAAGTTTGTGTGACCGCATTGCAAGTAAAATAAAGTTTAATTTTCAATTAAAGGTAGGGAATGGGGTCACTTTTTTTTGGCAAAACCTATATTTAATTTTGAGTTAGGCGGCATGTCCCAATTTCGACTGTATATATATTTCCTCAAGGTGCAGTTGGATACAATGGTGGAGCAGGGAGCCGTCATCTCCTGGCTCCACCAATCATTCTGTGCACCAAGTGAGGCTCAGTGCAGACGACTCGAGGACATTGTTAAATCACGTCTGCGACACAATGCTCAGATCTACCAGTCACTAGTGGGGTGGAGCAGCACTAGACTGTGGATTGGACACTTTGGAGCGTTATACTGTGGTAGTGCAAGAGGGAGGAAACAGATTCTCATCACTCGCTTATAGTTACTTCTGCCATGTTGGCCTTGTTCTTTTTGCTGGGCGTATCACCTGTATATTGTGTCATAATGAGTGCGTATGTGGTGCACAACAGACGGTGCCTGGCCGATGAGTCTTTGGGCAAGTGAGTGATTGAGGCAGAGGATCCACATAAGAGTTGTCACTGTATGTGGTGCTCGAATAATGAGTTGTCGCTGTGTGTGGTGCTCGAATGACGCAAAAAAATGTGTTGTTGCCTGATTTTGGCAGAAGGGGGAGGTATGTAGTCCGACTCTTCTTACTATCTGGGTCAGTCACTGGAGACATCTCACAAGAGGAAGTTGATTGTTCCGAACTCTTGCGGGCACAAAAGGAAGGGGGCCCCTGTGCAAGAAGAGTATATGGGCCCTTTTCAACCCAATATTTCATCATAATGCACAATTCAACCCACTTTGGAGGTGGTAGTGGCCCCCTTTCCTCTTGGCTCCCTGTGTGACTGCACAGGTTGAACCAATGATATGTCTGCCCCTGCGACGTACCTCGCACATGGGGCACCATATTGTGTATGGTAGCATCATATTTTGGAGTAACACACTGAGGGTCATCATACTGTGTGTAGGGCCCTCATTCTGTATGGAGGACAAGAAAGGGGTATTGTACTATATGAGGGGTCTTCACTATTTCAGTGTGGGCGGACAAAGGACAAAAAGAACTAGGAAAAGTTAGGGGTATCATTTCCTGATGGTCAACGACTCTTGCAGACGCTGTTCTAGCAGCCATTTTGGTTCTCACCCAGTAGTAAAACTAAGATGACGATCACTCCGGGACTTATTGATTTTAGGTTTTTTTTGGATAAGAGACTCATGTCTCTTTTTTTTTTCTTTTACAATTTTATTTTTCTCACTGCAACTTTTTTTTTTCCCTTAGCGCCACCACGCAATTTCGTACCTGGGGGGGGGGTCAATCACACATAACAGCTAAAAATAACAGAACAAAGCTTCATTGTCAGTCCAGCGCTAGCCCGTAAAACATAAGCTTGCATTGTCGCCAGTCTTTAGATGCCACTTATATTGTGCCGCCAGCCTGCGCTTACAGAGGGAAGTGGCTTTAGTCAATAGGCAATTTTCTCTTGTGGCTAAAAGCAGGTTTTCATTGAGCACCTTGACTACTGCCATAGACTGTGAAAAATGATATGAATCAAGCTTCGCCCCCCTCCTCCCGTGCAGAATGTGAAGGAGCTGGGAGGAGATCTATCAGGAGAATGTCACCGGGATGTAATGACAGATACGCCGCCATATCAACACAATGCAACTTCTCTCTCTGTAGTAGGCACATCCCCTGTGTATTATACATATAAGGCTTTGTATATTACATCCAGCGCCGCTCTACCAATAAATACATCACTTCCACTTAAAGTCGCTATTGCCGCAAGGTTTATTCCTATAGGGGCAGTAGGTGGATACACATCACACTTTCCAAGAGAAATATTGCTTTGCTTTGGATGGATATTGACTTGCTAATTAATATCAAGTGTTCTTGTATTTCTAGGCTTGACCACTGGGGGCGCTCTTCTATTGGAAGATGCCGAGGTATTTTCTTTTAGAAAATACATACAGAAGGATAGGTTGGGTGGCATTAAGAGTTGTCGCTGTATGTGGTGCTCGAAAGACGAGAAAATGTGTTGGTGCCTGAGTTTGACGAGGGGGGAGGTATGTAGTCCGACTCTTCTCGCTTTTTTGGACAGGCATTGAAGACATATACTTTTAAAGCAATATTTCTCTTGGAAATATATTGTTGCTTTGGATAGATATTGACTTGCTAATTAATATCAAGTGTTCTTGTATTTCTAGGCTTTTCCACAAGAGGAGCTGTTCTATTAGAAGATGCGGCTGGTGCCTGAGTTTGGCAAAAGCATTATTGAGGAAGGAAATCCAAGCTATATTATTATTAATTATTATAGTGCCATTTATTCCATGGCGCTTTACATGTGAGGAGGGGTGTACATAATTAAAACAAGTACAATAATCTTAATCAATACAAGTCACGACTGGTACAGGAGGAGAGAGGACCCTGCCTGCGAAGGCTCACAACTGTATGTAACGTTTCGGTCTAGAACTCTACTCTTTCATGGTTCTTTCAGTCTGATGAAGGTCTGAGTTTTAGACTGAAATGATACATACTTTTTGGATTGCTTTTTTATTCTTTGCCTATTTTCAAGTGTTGGATTCTTTACTGAATATATGGATTGGTACCAGGGGCGGATTATCAGAGGGTCAATATGGGCGGTAGCCCAGGGCCCAGTGGCTTGGGGGGGCCCTGGGCCACCGCAGATTGACCCTCTGATAATCCGCCGGAGTGTGACTGAATGCCCGGCCTGCCGGCATTTATGTGCCCCGCCCCCCGGACCCGGTGGGCAGAGAGAGGGGGTCCGAATCGGGCCCCTTCTCATCTGCTCACCGGGCCCCTTTCCGGCGCTGCGGCGCTTTCCTATTGAGGTGCGTGCGCGCGCCCGCACCTCAATAGTTAACAACAGCCGCCAGCCAGCCAATTGGAGGCTGGCAGCTGAAGTCGGCCGCAGCTCACACGTCGCCGGCGTCTGACGTCATTTTCAGTCGCCGGCGAGTGTGCGCGGCTGGAGGGAGCTCGCCGCGTGGAGCGCTGGTCAGGTGAGGAGACTGTTTGGTTTTTTTTGTTTTGTGTTTTAATAAGCTAACGGTGGACAGTGGACACACTGGGGCAATGCTGGAGGACACACTGGGGCAATGCTGGAGGACACACTGGGGCAGATTGCTGGAGACACTGGGGCAGATTGCTGGACACACTGGGGCAGATTGCTGGAGACACTAGGGCAATGCTGGAGACACTGGGGCAGATTGCTGGAGACACTGGGGCAATGCTGGACACACTGGGGCAGATTGCTGGACACACTGGGGGCAATGCTGGAGACACTGGGACAGATTGCTGGAGACACTGGGGCAATGCTGGAGACACTGGGGCAATGCTGGAGACACTGGGGCAGATTGCTGGACACACTGGGGCAATGCTCGAGGACACACTGGGGCAGATTGCTGGACACACTGGGGCAATGCTGGAGGACACACTGGGGCAGATTGCTGGAGACACTGGGGGCAATGCTGGAGGACACAGTGGGACAGATTGCTGGAGACACTGGGGCAGATTGCTGGAGACACTGGGGCAGATTGCTGGAGACACAGGGGCAGATTGCTGGAGACACTGGGGCAGATTGCTGGAGACACTGGGGCAGATTGCTGTAGACACTGGGGCAGATTGCTGTAGACACTGAGGCAGATTGCTGTAGACACTGGGGCAGATTGCTGGAGACACTGGGGCAATGCTGTAGACACTGGGGCAATGCTGGAGACACTGGGGCAGATTGCTGGACACACTGGGGCAATGCTCGAGGACACACTGGGGCAGATTGCTGGACACACTGGGGCAATGCTGGAGGACACACTGGGGCAGATTGCTGGAGACACTGGGGGCAATGCTGGAGGACACACTCGGACAGATTGCTGGAGACACTGGGGCAGATTGCTGGAGACACTGGGGCAGATTGCTGGAGACACTGGGGCAGATTGCTGGAGACACTAGGGCAGATTGCTGGAGACACTGGGGCAATGCTGGAGACACTGGGGCAATGCTGGAGACACTGGGGCAGATTGCTGGAGACACTGGGGGCAATGCTGGGGACACTGGGGCAGATTGCTGGAGACACTGGGGCAATGCTGGAGACACTGGGGCAATGCTGGAGACACTGGGGCAATGCTGGAGACACTGGGGCAGATTGCTGTAGACACTGGGGCAGATTGCTGTAGACACTGGGGCAGATTGCTGTAGACACTGGAGCAGATTGCTGTAAACACTGGGGCAGATTGCTGGAGACACTGGGGGCAATGCTGGAGACACTGGGGCAGATTGCTGGAGACACTGGGGCAGATTGCTGGAGACACTGGGGCAGATTGCTGTAGACACTGGGGCAGATTGCTGTAGACACTGGGGCAATGTTGGAGACACTGGGGCAATGCTGGAGACACTGGGGCAGATTGCTGGACACACTGGGGCAATGCTCGAGGACACACTGGGGCAGATTGCTGGACACACTGGGGCAATGCTGGAGGACACACTGGGGCAGATTGCTGGAGACACTGGGGCAATGCTGGAGGACACACTGGGGCAGATTGCTAGAGACACTGAGGCAGATTGCTGGACATACTGGGGCAGATTGCTGGAGACACTGGGGGTAATATGCTGGAGACAATGGGGCAGATTGCTGGACACACTGGGGGCAATGCTGGACAATTGGACATACTGGGGCAGATTGCAGGACACACTGGTGGTAATATGCTGGACACACTGGGGCAATATGCTGGACATACTGGGGCAGATTGTTGAACACACTGGGGGCAATATGCTGGAGTCAGACACTGGGGCAGATTGCTGGAGACACTGGGGGCAATGCTGGACACACTGGGGCAATATGCTGGACACACTGGGGGTAATATGCTGGACACACTGGGGCAGATTGCTGGACACACTGGGGGCAGGACTGGAGGCATGGGCAGAATGTAGACACGGGGCAGAATGAAAGACATGGGGCAGGATTGGATCATGGGGCAGGAGAATACGATGGAGACAGATGGGGCAGGATGGGGAGATCACATGGGGTAGAATGGATACTCATGAGTGCAGGATGGGAGAACATATGGCTGGAGCCAGGAATGAGACACACGGGGCCAGGGTGGGGAATATTATTACCATAGGGGCTAATTAAGGGATATTATTACTGCAGTTATGTATTTATTTTATTTTTTGAGTATACTGTTTTAAATGGGGGGGGGGGGGCGGTCCTGTTACTGTGCAGAGTGACACTATATCGCCTTTTTTTCTCCATGTGTAATGTAGAAGTTGTGAAAAATTAAGTAATGTGTTCTGCAAGCAGAGCTCGAGATAACTGTGTTATTTCCTGCAGAAACGAGTCCTGGCTGGAAGAAATGATGGCGGTCTGTGCTGGATGAAAGATGAAGGACTTCACCTATAGACGTCATTGGTGAGTCAGTGTTACCTATACATTGACACTATACTATATACAGAGGTCCTGTGTACAATGTCACCAGTGATCACTGTATTACCTATACACTATATACAGAGCTCCTGTGTATAATGTCACCAGTGATCTCTGTATTACCTCTACACAGACACTGCATACTAAGTACAGATCTCCTGTGAATACTGGCACTTATGGTGATAGTATTGTGGGGTTTTTTTTATTATTACTGATCAGTATTGTAGTATTCAGTCACTATGTGGTGGTAATATGTGGTCTGGAAATGGTGTTGCGGTATTTGTCCCTTGAATGTGCTATTTGGTCACCAAGTGGTGGTAATATGTGGTCTTGACATGGTGCGGTGGTATTTGTTCCTTGTATGTGATATTATTCGATCACTGTGTTTGTAATTTGTGGTCTGGTCATGGCGCGGTGGTATTTGTTCCTTGTATGTGATATTATTGGTCAAAATATACCTAAATTATATTGCAGATTTTAACAAATATTTAATAGGTTACAGTAGAGTAGGGCCCGGCCATTTTTCTGGAATAATCTGGTTCCGGTATAATATGACCCACACCCCCCCCCCCCGTCACATGACCCCCCCTGTCACATGACCCCCCCGTCACATGACCCCCCCATCACATGACCCCCGTCACATGACCCCCCGTCACATGACCGGGGGGGGCCCACAGTGTCTGAATAGCCCGGGGCCCTGGCTACCCTTAATCCACCCCTGATTGGTACCCTATCCGGGCACCCGTCCACTCAGCGTGACATGTATCCTTGTTCTGTAAGATACGTTAGATGCAGTAGATGACATGTAGATTGTAGATAGAAGGAAGGAAGGAAAGAAAGAAGGAAGGAAAGATGGAGAAGGAACAACAGTAAGAAAGAGAAGCAAATATATAAAGAAAGACAGAAAGGGAAAAAAGAAAGGAAAAGAACAAAAAAACAGAAAGATAGAGAGAAGAACAATAGAGAGAAAGAAGGAAAGAATGAGAAGCAAAGATAGAAAGAGAAGAAAGGAGAAGAGAAGGAAAGAGAAAGAGAGACAGAAAAAGAGAAAAAGAAAGAAAGATGGAAAGGTAGAGAAGGAACTATAGAAAGAAAGAAAGATGGAAAGATAGAGAAGGAACTATAGAAAGAAAGAACGAAAGAAAGAAAGATGGAAAGATAGAGAAGGAACTATAGAATGAGAGAGAATGAAAGAAAGAGAAGCCAAGAAAGACAGAAGAAAAGAGAAGGGAAGAGAGGAGAAGGAAAGAAAGAAAAAAAGAGAGAAAGAAAGAAAAAAGAAAGAGAAGGAACTGTAGATAGAAACAGAAGCAAAGAAAGAAAGATAAGAAAGGAGAATGAAAGAAAGAGGCAAAGATAGAAAGAGAAGAAAAGACAGAAAGAAAGAAAAATATAAATAGAAAGAGATAAATAAATAAATATTAGATCGATATATAGTTGGATAGATAGTAAAACATAATGTGGATAATAGATATGAGATAGACAATATATAAATGGTAAGATAAATAAATTGAAAGCTAGAAATGCTGTCCTATAAGTAGATAGATAACTGGATACAAAGATACATAGATATCAGATTGAGTGAGAAATATAAAATAGATTGATTGGTTTTAGATACATTAATGTTTGATAGTTATTATATATTTGATACCTAATGGAAATTATGATGCCGACTTTTGCAAATCATAGGGGTGTGATAACATGCAGAGAGGGCCGAATAGTCAGGGGAAACTAATGGCCCATGGACATAATTAGCATATCAAAAATGAATGATAATAGATAGTTAGATAATAGATAGATAATAGATGATAGATAGATAGATAGATAGATAGATAGATAGATAGATAGATAGATAGATAGATAGATAGATATGAGAGAGAAAGAAAGAGAGATAAAGAAAGAAAAAGAAAGAAAGAGAGAGAAAGAGAAAGAAAGAAAGAAAGAAAGAAAGAAAGAAAGAAAGAAAGAAAGAGAAAGAAAGAAAGAAAAAGAAAGAGAGAAAGAAAAATAGAGAGAAAAAATGAAAGAATGAAAGAGAGAAAGACAGAAAGAAAGAGAGAGAGAGAAAGAAAGAAAAAGAGAAAGAAAAAGAAAGAAAGAAAAATAGAGAGAAAGAATGAAAGAGAAAGAAAGACAGAAAGAAAGAAAGAAAGAAAGAAAGAGAGAAAGAAAGATGATAGATAGATAGATAGATAGATAGATAGATAGATAGATAGATGATAGATAGATACTAGATAGATAATAGATAGATGATAGATAATAGATAGATAGATAATAGATAGATAGATAGATAGATAGATAGATAGATAGATAGATAGATAGATAGATGATAGATAGATAGATGGATAATAGATAGACATTATCCTGTAGAAATTTCCGTGTAACATTCCTGAGTTACAGAATTACAGAGACTATTATTTCGGAGCAGGTTGTTATTCTCGGACCCCCCTATAACGCCGCAGCCATTGTCCCGCACTATAAATGACAGCAGACTCCTGACACTTTAACTCTTCGTGGTTCTCATGTTTTTTTCTCATTCACATTCCACGTACAATAGTTTATAAACGTAACGTGTCGGACAATGGCCTCACGGGGGTCTATACGGGGCCGCCTGCAGACAATATATGCCAGGAGCCCCGAGCCAGGAACGGAATAATTGTATTGTAATGCGAAAAAGACATTGTCCAGATGGTGCAGGGCCAGGAGATAGTGGCACAGAGGGCGACAGATGGGTTTAGGGTCTACACCCGGATAGGAGAACAGGTCCAGGCTGGGGAGGGCCTGAAGCACAGCTCTTATCTCTGCCACAAAGTTTTATGGGACTTTATTCCAGGTGTCACAAATAGTAACAATTATATCCAAAACAAATCCATCTGCTACATTGTTTCATCACTGTGAGCAAATGTTACTTTCTTAAAGGGGAAATACCCTATTATATGTTACAGTTCAAATACTTCTGCTCTAAAGCCGCCCATACACATTAGACTATCAATCAAAGCAATGGTTCAGCTCCCTCAGGGAAGTGGAGGGGCCATAAACACATTAATCCGCCGACACTAGTCATAATGTAAACAGTGATGTCACAATACAGGGATAATGCACACAGTGATGTCACAGTACAAGGATAATACACACAGTGATGTCACAGTACAGGGATAATACACACAGCGATGTCACAGTACAGAGATAATACACACAGCGATGTCACAGTACAGGGATAATACACACAGTGATGTCACAGCACAGGGATAATGCACACAGAGATGTCAGAGTACAGGGATAATGCACACAGTGATGTCACAATACAGGGATAATGCACACAGTGATGTCACAGTACAGGGATAATACACACAGGGATGTCACAGTACAAGGATAATACACACAGTGATGTCACAGTACAGGGATAATACACACAGCGATGTCACAGTACAGAGATAATACACACAGCGATGTCACAGTACAGAGATAATACACACAGTGATGTCACAGTACAGGGATAATGCACACAGTGATGTCACAGTACAGGGATAATACACACAGTGATGTCACAGTACAGGGATAATGCACACAGTGATGTCACAGTATAGAGATACTACACACAGTGATGTCACAGTTCAGGGATATTGCACACAGTGATGTCACAGTACAGTGATAATGCACACAGTGATGTCACAGTACAGGGATAATGCACACAGTGATGCCACAGTATATAGATAATACACACAGTGATGTCACAGCACAGGGATAATGCACACAGTGATGTCACAGCACAGGGATTTTGCACACAGTGATGTCACAGTACAAGGATAATACACACAGAGATGTCACAGTACAGGGATAATGCACACAGTGATGTCACAGTACAGTGATAATGCACACAGTGATGTCACAGTACAGGGATAATGCACACAGTGATGTCACAGCACAGGGATAATGCACACAGTGACGTCACAGTACAGGGATAATACACCCAGAGATGTCACAGTACAGGGATAATGCACACAGTGATGTCACAGTATAGAGATAATACACACAGTGATGTCACAGCACAGGGATAATGCACACAGTGATGTCACAGTACAGGGATAATGCACACAGTGATGTCACAGTACAGGGATAATACACCCAGAGATGTCACAGTACAGGGATAATGCACACAGTGATGTCACAGTACAGGGATAATGCACACAGTGATGTCACAGTACAGGGATAATACACACAGTGATGCCACAGTATATAGATAATACACACAGTGATGTCACAGCACAGGGATAATGCACACAGTGATGTCACAGCACAGGGATTTTGCACACAGTGATGTCACAGTACAAGGATAATACACACAGAGATGTCACAGTACAGGGATAATGCACACAGTGATGTCACAGCACAGGGATAATGCACACAGTGATGTCACAGCACAGGGATAATGCACACAGTGATGTCACAGCTCAGGGATAATGCGCACAGTGATGTCACAGTACAGGGACTATTGGGGAAATGTAGTATTGCATTCAGTGATGTAAGTGAATGTCAGTCCTTGTTTTATGTGGACATTCGGGTCGACCATAGCCAGTGCCGCTATTATTGAGTATGGTCGCTCACACCTGACATCCCCCACTCATTATTTACTACGTGTTCCCATCCTTCTCGCTGCTGTCACCATTAATCATAAGCACAAGTCCCAGAATATTGAAATGTTTCCGTATCCTTTCCCGATTATTCCCACTTAATAATATCGGCGGCGCAGTGCTGATAATAGCTGGCGGTGTCAGTCATTGCTCCGCTCGCGGGGACGCTGCTCCGCAGATATATATATATATATATATATATATATATTACAGACTACACTCTTCTCGCTCGCGTCTTTGCAGATCTGCAGTAATGACACCAGACGTTATGGAGGGAGATTAGCATTTCCGCAGCCTGACAATATGATCGCGTCTCTCCCAGGAACGTGCCATTTAATAAACAAATCGACGCCGGCTCCGAAACCTGCGCTGCCGCCGTTCACCCAGGCAGAAGTAGCTGGCGGCTCGGCCGGTGATTGATCGGAGGAGTCACACATAGACATGTATTCTTAATATTGAGTCATTTACCTCTCACAGTCTCCAAGTCACCGGATCACTTCCACTTAACGAACTTAAAGGGGAAGATTTATATTCTTACCATCACATACGGAGAGCGCCGAGAGGTTGAGAAATCATTTAAAGGGATATTCCCCACTTCAAAAGAAAGCTTCTTTGCACATTGTACAAGTGTATAGCATATTACCATTCGGTCCGGCAGCCATTTTTTAAAGAGATTTTCTGATTTTCGAAAAGTGGACCCAAATTGATCAGAACAGTAAAAAAACAAAACAAAAAATAGATAGTACTCGCTTTACATCGTCACCGCTGCAGCCAATCATTGATCTCAGAGGATCTGTTGTAGCGGTGACATCACCGATACAACCATGACAAAGGCACCGGAGCAGCATTAGGAGGCCGACAATGGATTCAGGGAGGTTGAGTATTATCTCTATAGGCTTTATGTATATTTATCTGATCGATTGGGGCCCACATTTCTTAAAGTGGAAAAGACCCTTTAAGCCCCGCCTCCACTCAACTTCATAGAGCAAAATTGGGTTTTGCATGGGGCAGGGCTGATCCCGCATCCTGGCGCCTTACAGGAACGGTGAGGCTTGTGAGAAGTAAAAAAAATAATTTTGTACAGTTTTTTAATTTCTGCATCTTGCATTTCAAGCGGTTTCCATTTGATCTTGATATTTGGATAATCACTATCGCTCCCTTGTCTCCATATACTGGTGCGGAGCGTCAGTAAATAAAGCAGCGCTCAGCGGTCAGCCTCTCGGCGGCTTTGTGTGCACGCGGGTTATTGATCTCTAAATAAACAACAAATTCCATCCGGCCGCACAATATCTGCGCCACGGTCTCCACAAAGCACATGAAGAGCTCTCCAAATCCCAGGGCAAACATGAAGAACGTGACTCCTCAGTGAAGTAACAGCCAGCGGCCCCTAGATGGCGCCGTCCTGGAGCAGAACAAAGAGATAAATGAGCAAAGAAGTGATGGAGAAGTGTAATGTAGGATCAGAATAAACCGTCAGATCGGAATCTATGTATTATCTATTATCTATCTATTATCTATCTATTATCTATTATCTATCTATTATCTATCTATCTATTATCTATCTATTATCTACCTATTATCTATCTATTATCTATCTATTATCTATTATATATTATCTATCTATCTATCTATTATCTATCTATTATCTATTATTTATTATCTATCTATCTATCTATCTATCTATCTATTATCTACCTATTATCTATCTATTATCTATTATTTATTATCTATCTATTATCTATCTATCTATCTATTATCTACCTATTATCTATCTATTATCTATCTATTATCTATCTATTATCTATTATATATTATCTATTATTTATTATCTATCTATCTATCTATCTATCTATCTATCTATCTATCTATTATCTATTATTTATTATCTATCTATCTATCTATTATCTATCTATTATCTATTATCTATCTATTATCTATCTATCTATCTATCTATTATCTACCTATTATCTATCTATTATCTATCTATTATCTATTATTTATTATCTATCTATTATCTATCTATCTATCTATCTATCTATCTATCTATCTATCTATCTATCTATCTATTATCTACCTATTATCTATCTATTATCTATCTATCTATCTATCTATCTATCTATCTATCTATCATCTATCTATCTATCTATCTATCTATCATCTATCTATCTATCTATCTATCTATCTATCTATCTATCATCTATCTATATCTTCTAGTTTTCTGCTGCTGGGACTCCCAGAAATTACTGTATTTTGAAGGGGATCCTGGATCTAAGTGATCAATTCCTCTGCAGCGCCACCACAGGAGAAATGAAGCATTACATTGCAGCCATTTAATCATTGGAACATCATTGCAATACACGGACAAGACTGGTCCTTTCAGATAAGAGTCGCTCTCTAGCAGGTTTTTTTTTTTAATGAACCTCAGATTGGGGAATTTGGAGACAGTGTCTCTAATGCAAACAAGCTCCTTTAAATTAAATCTACAATCTGGAAGGGAAAGATTTAGAAGGAGCTCATAATGATAAGTGGAACTTCTAGGCCTTGTTACCCCTGGTGGCATGGAGAACATAGGGCGAAACGTCCTCAGATCTATGACAAGCGTCACTGCAGATGTAGATGTAACTGTCAGGAGAGTCGATGGATGTGAGCGGAGAACAGGACGTGCGGAAGGTTCTTCTGCGGCGACAGACTGATGTGTGATCAAATGGACGTGTCACAGAAAAGCAATAAAAAATGTCCCTTAGGAGACAGAACTCGTGCCGTGACCCCTGAACACTGGAGGGCGATGATGGACGGGTGCCTATCGTCTTATTGAGAGAGCAGAAAAACTGTGCCGGAAATATCAGGAAGGAACCCAAGGTATATAACTAAAGTTCGATGGGCCCTGAAGCAAAATTTGGACCTCATGTTGGTCAGATGTGTGGGCCTAGATCCTATAAAGAAGTTTGTGTTCACCCTCTGTGTAATAGTATCCACATACTGGGCCCCTTTCTGTAACAATGTCCTTGGTCTAAGGCCCCTTCCTGTAATAATATCCCCATACTGGACCTCTTTCTGTAACTATGTCCCCTGTCCTGGCTCCTTTCTTTAGACATGTCCACAATCCCTGGTCCCATCCTTGCATAATGACCCCTGTCCTAGGCTCCTTACTGTAATAATGTCCCGCATCCAGTCCTTTCCTGTAACATTGTTCCCCATCCTTGTATAATGCCCCCCATCTTGGGCTACTTCCTGGTATAATGTTCTCTGTCCTAGGTCTCTTACTGTCATAATGTACGAAATCCTGTCCCGTTCCTGTAACAATGTCGCCCATTCTGGTGTAATGTCCCCCATCTTGGGCCCTGTCCTGGTATAATGTTCTCCATCATGTACCCCTTCCTGGCATAATGTCCACCATCCTAAAATAATGTCCTCCATCCTGGGCCCCTTCCCAGTATAATTTCCCCTGTTCCAGGCACCTATTGTCAGAATGTCCCAAATCCTACACCATTACTGTAACAATGTCCCCCCTCCTGGAATAATGCCCCCCATCATTGGCCTCCTTTGTATAATGTTCCCCATCCTAAAATGATGTCCTCCATCCTGGGCCCCTCCCTTGTATAATTTATCCTGTTCTAGGCCCCTACTGTCATAATGTCCCAGATCCTATACCATTCCTGTAACAATGTCCCCCCTCCTGGAATAATGCTCCCCATCCTGGGCCTCCTATGTATAATGTTCCCCATTCTAAAACAATATCCTCCACCCTGGACCCCTTCTTGGTATAATGTTGCCCATCATGGGTCCCTTCCTGGTGTAATGTCCCCATCCTAAAACAAAGTCTTCCATCCTGGACCCCTTTCTGGTTTAATGTTGCTCATCATGGGTCCCTTCCTGCTATAATGTCCCCATCTTAAAACAATGTTCTCCATCCTGGGCGCCTTCCTGGTATAATTTCCCCTGTTCTAGGCCCCTACTGTCATAATGTCCCAGATCCTATACCATTCCTGTAACAATAACCCCCTCCTGGAATAATGCTCCCCATCCTAAAACAAAGTCCTCCATCCTGGACTCCTTCCTGGTATAATGTTGCCCTTCTTGGGTCCCTTCCTGGTATAATGTCCTCATCCTAAAAAAATGTCCTTCCTCCTGGGCCCCTTACTGGTATAATGAATCGATCCTGACATAATACCCCCAGCTTGGGAATATTCAAGGGTAAATAGCATCTATCTATCTAGAAAAAAAACACCTTGACCTTCTGACCACTAATGAAACGTTATCAGCTTTCCTCATCTATACATTTAGACAAAATATATATTTTGGGTCTGACTTTCCAGAAAGTCCTCAAGGATCCCTTGTTTCTTACTTGTCTATAACGGCCCTGACCTGCATCACATACAAAGTCTATATAGAAAACTGAGTGCCAGAGAGGAAGCGGCGAAATGACCCAAAGAACAGGGCACAGAGGAACCAGGAGCTGCGGAGGAGGCACCAGGACAGGGGAGTGCCAAACGCTATTTCTCCTGACTCCCCATACAAATGAACATTTGGTCAACCGTCTAATGTCTATAGGTGTCCCCGCCTTTTGGGGGGCGAGCCAGAGGCATCCATACATATTAGATGGTTAGCTGTTTCTGCAGAAAATGTGTATGGGGGAGTTTAGACCCCTGAGGAAGCTCTGCAATTCGAAACCTATCTGATTTTATTTTTATTATGTGCTCTCATTAGTTGTTATTAGGGCATGTTCAGGCCTAACAGAATTATATCTGGCATGGATTTTGCGGCTGATCCCCTTTGGATTTTGTTGTGGAGTTGTCGTCAATTGACAGCGAGAATCTGAAGCATAAATTTCAACGGTGGACCCGGGGAGGGTGAGTAAAGCAAGATTTAACGGTGGACCCGGGGAGGGTGAGTAAGGAGAGATTCTACGGTGGACCCTGGGAGGGTGAGTGAGGCACCATGTGTGTTTTCTTAAAACAAACTGCAGCCGGGAAAGAGGGAGGTTTTCTGAAATCATAAAACGACTTTAATTTTGTAAAATTTTTAGCAGCCTGTGGATGAGATTTATTTAAACTATGATCCACTTTGTCACCTCTGTCATTCAGTGCAAATTTCTTGCTCGGAAATCAGGATTGAAAATCGATTGCAACTGCGTTCCCCTTGTGTGAACATACTCTTATAAAACAGGTCAGGAAATCAGGCAAAAAATGAAATAAAGGGGGCACAACATTGAGTTGCAAAAAAATTTGCTGCCCTTTAAATTTTGGAAATATGTGAAATCCCCCAAAGTGGATCAACGAGGACTTGAGATTTGCATCTTCCACTTGTGTTCAAAGTCCGGGGAGCAAAATCATGTGCGAAACAAAGACAGAAGACAAGGGAAGGGTCAGAGGAAGGGTGACCAGACGTAGCCAAGTTTTTTGTGACGGCTCCAGACTGGAATTATGTGCTGGATACATCCGCCATATCAGGATGGCAGCTGGTGGGCCAGTAATGGGGCAGGCACTTTCTTGCTGGGAGACCAGTGCTGCACCTGCAGATGATGGGATATTGTCCATACAAATAAAAGTCGTGATGGAAGTCTCACAATGCAAGATACAGGGGGATTGCGAGAAAAGCTTGCGATTGTGGGGTGGGGGAGGGGAGAGAAAACCTTTCTATGTAAAACAGTACATGGCCTAAATCTTGGGGTCCTAAGAGACCACCAATGTTTCCCATGAGGCCTTATGAACACAGGAATATCCCTTTAAAAATGTGAAATATTATATACTGTGTGTGTGTGTATATATATATATATATATATATATATATATATATATAGTTATATATATTTTATTCATTTACATACTTTATGTATTTTATTTACTATATATATATATTTTATTTAGTTTTGTTATATATATTTATATATATATATACAGTATATACTATATATATATATATATATATATATATATATATATATATATATATATATATATCAAAATTGCAAAATTATATTAACACGACTATTCGGGCCCCCTATGGTTGCATATGTTCCCTCTGTCTACTTGCAAAGATATCCTGCCTACTACGTTGGTTTTCGCGCCGGTGTAAACCATCCAATCTGCAGCAGAATTACAGTCTTGCACTTGTTGGCTTATTATCGGCTCGTGTTAAGGGGTCTATTATAGATCAACGTGGTTCAACCAGGCTCCAGGTGATGGTTCTGGCAGAACGTTGGAACTTCTATTCTGAATAGAAGACGCAATGATAGTTAGAACCTTGAGGGGTTAAAGGGTTATTCTCCTCTTTATAGATGAATATTGTTTTGGATAGAGCTTGTAAAAATAAGAACTTTTGCAATTTACTGCTTGTTAAAATTTGCGACCGTTCTTGAGATATTAACACTTTTCTTTTGTTTAAAGCTTGTTACCTAGGAGACCGACCACCTCTGTTGTCTAGCTTGTAAGCACTGTGATGAAGCTGGCTGAGATTAAGAGGTAATAGCTCGCTCCAGTGATCCTAGCCAGCTTCAAAACAGCACTTACAAGTTCAATAGAAAAGCACGTGTAAGCACAACGCTTGTTCTACAGTGTTTACAAGCTAAAAAGCAGCGGTGGTCGGTTTCCACGGCAGCAATTGCAAATTAAAAAAAAAAGTGTTAATATCTCAAGAACGGCTGGAAATTTTAACAGGCAGTAAATTGCAAATTTGCTTGTATTTGCAAGCTCTATCTGACCCATTAATGAACATTGGAATAACCATTTAACTCCTGCTTTCCCAATTGCTTATAGAAGTAATGAAGTGAGCTTTCTTGTTTACCTAGAATATTTAAAACGTTAAAACATGTTTTTCAGGTGGTCTTATTGTTTTTTTAGTGGAGCTGATGTTCCAGGGAAGTGGTGCTTTAAATGTCACCTTATGTGGCCATTTAGGGCAGTAGATGGGTTAATGTCAACACTTCTGCAAGCCTAGGGTTGTAGAGGCTTAAATGCCACCTTCCTTGTTGGTTTAGGGCAGCCCTGGTGGTCTAGGATTGTGGAATTTTAAATGTCTAGTTTATTGGTGGTCTCGGGCAATACAGAGGGTTAAGAGCCCCAGCCCTGGTGGTTCACGTTGTTGACGCTTAAATACCACCTTCTTTGGTGGTCAAGAGAAGTAGTTGTCACCAACCCTGATGGTCCAGGGATGTGTAGGTTTAATGCTACCTTCCTTGGCATTTCATTATAGTAGAGGGGTGGGAAGTTGGAGTTGGCCTGCTATCCCATCTTCTTCCAGTAAGGTATCTTCCCACCTTCCATGGTGGTCTAGGGTAGTAAAAGGGTCAATATCACCAGCCCTGGTGGTCCAACATGGTGGAGGTTTTTAATGCGGAACATGGAGTGCGTCTACTTTCACTCCAGTAGGGTATTTTGTACTATATTCCCATTAAGCCCCTAGACTTTCCAGATTAGTGGAGATTTAAATGCTATCTCTCTTGGTGGTCTAAGACCGTAGCCCTGGTGGTTTAGAGTTGTGGCTGTTTAAATACCTACTTTCTTGGTGGTATGGGACAGCTGGGGGATCATGTCTTGAACCCTGGTGGTCCAAATGTGTAGCGGTTTTAATGCTACCTTCATTGGTGGTCAAAAGCAGTAGGGAGGTTAATGTCAGCAGCCCTGGTGGTCTAGGGGTCTGGAGGTGTTAATGCCTACTTCCCTGATAGTCTTAAAGGGAACCTGTCACCACGTTTTTGGAAGATGGGATAAAAATAGCATTAAATAGGGGCAGAGGTGGGCGTTACATTAGTGTGTGTGTTATGCGTTTATTACCCACCTAAGTTGCCGAAATAACTTTGCAAAGTCTCCGTTTTCGCCTGTCAATCAGGCTGGTCAGGTCGCATGGGCGTTGTCTTCCCCCAGATTTGGCGTAGTTTTCCGTTGGTGGCGTAGTGGTGTGCGCATGCCCAAAGTCCGGAATCCTCTTCCAGGGGATTTAAAATAGCGCGGTGTTCGTTATTGCATTGGTGATCGGTGGGCGCGGCCATCTTCCTTTGGCCGCGCGTGCGCAGAAGCGGCGCTCTGCTGGCCGCGGCTTCAGGAAAATGGCCGCCGCGATATCCATCTGCGCACGCGCGGCATCCCGCGGCCATTTTCCTGAAGCCGCGGCCAGCAGAGCGCCGCTTCTGCGCACGCGCGGCCAAAGGAAGATGGCCGCGCCCACCGATCACCAATGCAATAACGAACACCGCGCTATTTTAAATCCCCTGGAAGAGGATTCCGGACTTTGGGCATGCGCACACCACTACGCCACCAACGGAAAACTACGCCAAATCTGGGTGAAGACACCACGCCCATGTGACCTGACCAGCCTGATTGACAGGCGAAAACGGAGACTTTGCAAAGTTATTTCGGCAACTTAGGTGGGTAATAAACGCATAACACACACACTAATGTAACGCCCACCTCTGCCCCTATTTAACGCTATTTTTATCCCATCTTCCAAAAACGTGGTGACAGGTTCCCTTTAAAGAATTTTATCCTATGTCATAAAGCTCAGCAGGTGACCATCTTCTCTTCCTAGCCCTTGTCCTGAAACTGGAACACATATGGAGGGAAGGACTGTGAGATCCTAGTACTGGTTCTCAATAGTTTACAAATACCATCACTTTGGGAATCTGGTCTGTGATTTTTTTTCTCTAGAAACAGCGCCACTCTACTTCCGTGGTGGAATCTGGTATTACAGCTTAAATTCAAGTAAATTGGGTTAAGTTGAAGTACTAGCTACAACCTGTGGACTACATAATTGAAAAATATTTTCCACTATATTCAAGGGTTAATAGCATGAAGGTCTTTATAGCCCTGGGCAGACGTACCAGGGCAGCTCTGAGAAAATGGCCAAAAGACGAAGCCATCATTAATTTCAGCATGGGCCCTCTAATGCCCATTGTCCTTAGCACAATGGTTGAAATGGGTCAAATATATCTGATGGTGTGACATTGCCTGGATAAAAATCCACATAAACATAAAATTGAGAAAATCATTCAGATGTAGCCCTTTTTGGATATAAACTATTGATTTTGGTTTACAAATTTTTGACCAGAAAAGTCTGTTATTTTCTTTTTTTTTCCAAAAACTATACATCGCAACATATGTCTGAATGTTTCACTTGAGTATCTGTGTATGATTATGCAAATTTCCCCGTAAATAGCAGAAAGTGTGAAAATGGAAGAATGACAGCAGCTTATCATCCCCCTCCTCTATAACACTGCTTCCTTCTGATATGAACTCAAGTAATGTGATCACTAAAATAAATCTTGTCTCCTGATCACCTTTATCCAGTACTTTCAAGCGAATCCATTACCAGGACTGTATGTCTTACGATTGCCTCAGGACTAGATGGAAGGGGTGCCGTCACCCCCCATTACGGTCCTCCAAAGTATTGTCAGGAGAACTGTTCTAGTTTACTAGGTTTCCATGACTGAAATGCAATTGGAAATATGGAGTTAAGTCGAGAATGACTGATAGTAGGAGATGCTGTGGAGACATGCAAAAACATGGCACTCTTCTTCAAAGTTATGCAACAGCATGCAGACTTCCTCTAATGTGGCTGTTTTCTCGCCCTTTTTGATACAAGCACTCTGCTATCACAGGGATAAAAATATTTTCTCTTCATTGTGATGAACATCCTTTCCTTATCTTTATAATCACAGTACTTTCATGCAGGTAGTAACATTCATCTGGGTCTATAGCTCTGTGGTAGTACACCATATATATCAAATTCTGCTCCTCCCCACTTGCTAGCTAGCTAAGATGTAGATCTTTTCTTCTGGGCTCCACAGCTTCTCCTTCTACTAGGAATCTCCATGTACATGTGTCTGACATCTACTGTTGAGAAACATGAACCATTTATCACAATGTGATGTGAATGCACTTATGCAGCTGACTCAACATGGCCTTTTAATCAGTTGACAACAATACTTAAAGGGGTTGTCCGATCTCAAACGACTAGTCTGCAGTCACTCTATATGACTGCAGACTGGTCATTCTGTACTGCATGCTGTGAGGATTCTTCGGTGCTGGCGCCATGGGTGGCAGACATGTGACTCCAAGTGTACGATATTCATATTCCCAGCTACATTGCAACTAGAATATTTCTGTCCTCACCCAATACACTTGAATTGAACAAGGCCATGCCCATCTAGTTGGAATCAGTCTGGGAGTATACATATCGCATACTTACGGTCAAATGACCGCTGTTTCCTGCTCTGACACCCAAGAATCCTCACAGCACAGTGCACGCAATGTGAGGATTTGCAAGTCTGCAGTCACATAAAGTGACTGCAGACTTGTAGTTTAAGACTGGGCAACCCCTTTAAAAGTTGAAAAAGTGTTACCCAAACTATTGCAGACATTTAAAATAACAGAGATATAGAGCTCATCTTTCCTCCCTGGGTCCAGCACTTTCTCTTTGTGTATTGTCTGCAGTGTTGATATCATTACCACAGCGCACATCAGAGCTGTAACCAAACAATGGCTGAGCTCAGTGGCTCTGCTGTTATTGATGACAGGAGCAGGCTTAGTGAATGTGCATTGTAGTCTTGACGTCACCCCCAAAACACAGAAATCAAAGCAGCAGCGATGAGGTAGAGCTGGACCTGGGGAGGGTGAGTACTTTATGTTTTTGTTGTTCTAAATGTCTGCAATTGTTTAGGTAACACTTTTTTGAAACTTTGACCTATTGTAGCCACCTAATTAATAGGTGGTGTTTGATCAGATGCAATATTGCATTAACATCGCCTGATGATAAAAGTTCCTGTTTCTCAACAGTAAAGGTCAAACACAAGGAGATGCCTGGCAGAACGAGAAGCTGTAGAGCCCAGCAGAAAAGATCTGCACTGTAGCTAGCTAGCAAGTGGGGGTGAGTAGCATTTGATATAAATGGTGTATTAACACAGACATAAAGACGCAGATGAATGAGACCAAGTCGCCCAATTACATAAGGGTACTGTGATTATAAGGATAAGGAAAGGATGTCCACCGCAAAGGAGAAAATGATAAGGAAAGGATGTCCACCAGAGAGGAGAAAATGATAAGGAAAGGATGTCCACCACAAAGGAGAAAATGGTAAGGAAAGGATGTCCACCACAAAAGAGAAAATGATAAGGAAAGGATGTCCATCACAAAGGAAACGATGAAAAGGAAAGGATGTCCACCAGAAAGGGGAAAATGATAAGGAAAGGATGTCCACCACAAAAGAGAAAATGATAAGGAAAGGATGTCCATCACAAAGGAAACAATGAAAAGGAAAGGATGTCCACCAGAAAGGGGAAAATGATAAGGAAAGGATGTCCATCACAAAAGAGAAAATGGTAAGGAAAAGATGTCCACCACAATGAAGAAAATGAAAAGGAAAGGATGTCCACCACAAAGGAGAAAATGATAAGGAAAGGATGTCCACCAGAGAGGAGAAATGATAAGGAAAGGATGTCCACCACAAAGGAGAAAATGATAAGAAAAGGATGTCCACCACAAAGGAGAAAATGATAAGGAAAGGATGTCCACCAGAGAGGAGAAAATGATAAGGAAAGGATGTTCACCAGAAAGGAGAAAATGATAAGGAAAGGATGTCGACCACAAAGGAGAAAATGGTAAGGAAAGGATGTCCACCACAAAGGAAACAATGAAAAGGAAATGATGTCCACCACAAAGGAGAAAATGATAAGGAAAGGATGTCCACCAGAGAGGAGAAAATGATAAGGAAAGGATGTTCACCAGAAAGGAGAAAATGATAAGGAAAGGATGTCGACCACAAAGGAGAAAATGGTAAGGAAAGGATGTCCACCACAAAGGAGACAATGAAAAGGAAAGGATGTCCACCACAATGGAGAAAATGATAAGGAAAGGATGTCCACCACAAAGGAGACAATGAAAAGGAAAGGATGTCCACCACAAAGGAGAAAATGATAAGGAAAGGATGTCCACCACAAAGGAGACAATGATAAGGAAAGGATGTCCACCACAAAGGAGACAATGGAAGAGATGTCCACCACAAAGGAGACAATGGAAAGGATGTCCACCACAAAGGAGAAAATGGTAAGGAAAGGATGTCCACCACAAAGGAGAAAATGGTAAGGAAAGGATGTCCACCACAAAGGAGAAAATATGTCTTTCACCTGTAACAGCAGAGTGCATCTACCAGTAAAGGGCAACAAAATAGCCTTTTGAGGTCCACTTTTTTTGTAATTCTTAAACCCCTTTAATGTTTATAAAAGGGTAGCACACTCATTTTCAACCATCTTCCTAGCTGTTTGGTAGCAGTAGCCCCACACAGTTGGACCAGGATCATCCATATATTATAAAGTTTGTTCCGTGTAGGAATGGGTTTCGGAACAAAACGTCTTCCAGTCATAATAATAGCTAATGACTAAGCGTCAAAGTAGATTGACTGGTGGTAATCAAAGGGCTGCTGTATAAGGACCTGCCGGGTCACTATGGCTTCCCCCGGCATAATCAGTTGTCAGCCTGGGGAGTCAGAAATCAAACCTGGGGCAGTTCCTATCCTTTAAACATGCTCATAGTAGGACCCTAATACCCAACAGCATCCAATCAACACGCACATACGAACTCTATTATTAAAATAATTTTAGTAGCTGTTATACATACGTCTGTAAGGTCTAATCACACAGCTCAGTGGGATACAAAAAACACGACTGCCTGGGTCTAATAAATACCCCCCACTGCTCCCGAGAACAACTTCTCCGACTTGATAACAACTAATTATGACCAAAGGCTTTAATTTTTTTGTTAACAATCCCACAATGCAATTTAAGCAAAGGCTTTAAATAATGACACACACACACAAAAAAAAATACCAACAGAAACATTTTGTATATTGAGGCACGACTGCGGAGAATGGTTGAAATGAGCAGATGAAAGACATGGCCCAAAGGAATTGTACTACCAATTATTTTCTTCCACTGGCATATGAGTTGTGTTATAATAGGCAGCGCATGGACACCTCTCCTTTATAATCTACTTCCCTAGTTGATACAGGATTTACGTTGAAAAAGAAAAGGTCTTTCGCACTTACTATATTTTTTTCTGTATTATTTTTACTTTTTTCACATTTTTTTTCAAACCAACTTCCAACTGCTAACTAAATATTATTAGAAAATAACTGTCAGAATTTAAATTTGAAATTTGATAACAGTTGACTGTTAACTGAACTGTTACGCGAAGGCTCCGTTTCTTAACTGACTGTTACGCGATGGTTCCGGTTCTTAACTGACTGTTACGTGAAGGTTCCGGTTCTTAACTGACTGTTACGCGAAGGTTCCGGTTCTTAACTGACTGTTACGTGAAGGTTCCGGTTCTTAACTGACTGTTACGTGAAGGTTCCGGTTCTTAACTGACTGTTACGCAAAGGTTCCGGTTCTTAACTGACTGTTACGCAAAAGTTCCGTTTCTTAACTGAACTGTTATGTGAAGGTTCCGTTTCTTAACTGACTGTTACGTGAAGGTTCCGTTTCTTAACTGAACTGTTACGTGAAGGTTCCGGTTCTTAACTTACTGTTACGTGAAGGTTCCGTTTCTTAACTGACTGTTACGTGAAGGTTCCATTTCTTAACTGACTGTTATGCGAAGGTTCCGTTTCTTAACTGACTGTTACGTGAAGGTTCTGTTTCTTAACTGACTGTTATGTGAAGGTTCCGTTTCTTAACTGACTGTTACTTGAAGGTTCCGTTTCTTAACTGACTGTTATGTGAAGGTTCCGTTTCTTAACTGACTGTTACTTGAAGGTTCCGTTTCTTAACTGAACTGTTACGCAAAGGTTCCATTTCTTAACTGACTGTTATGCGAAGGTTTCGTTTCTTAACTGACTGTTACTTGAAGGTTCCGTTTCTTAACTGAACTGTTACGCGAAGGTTCCGTTTCTTAACTGACTGTTATGCGAAGGTTCCGTTTCTTAACTGACTGTTACGCGAAGGTTCCGTTTCTTAACTGACTGTTATGCGAAGGTTCCGTTTCTTAACTGACTGTTACGCGAAGGTTCCGGTTCTTAACTGACTGTTACTTGAAGGTTCAGTCTCTTAACTGAACTGTTACTCGAAGGTTTCTTAACTGACTGTTACGTGAAGGTTCCGTTTCTTATCTGACTGTTATGCGAAGGTTCCGTTTCTTAACTGACTGTTATGCGAAGGTTCTGCTTCTTAACTGACTGTTACTTGAAGGTTCTGTTTCTTAACTGAACTGTTACTCGAAGGTTCCGTTTCTTAACTGACTGTTATGCCAAGGTTCCGTTTCTTAACTGACTGTTACTTGAAGGTTCCGTTTCTTAACTGAACTGTTACGCGAAGGTTCCGGTTCTTAACTGACTGTTACGCCAAGGTTCCGTTTCTTAACTGACAGTTACGCAAAGGTTTCGAGTGTTAACTGATCTCTTACGCAAAGGTTCCGGGTAGCTGTGAAATTAATATTTATCAGAAATTATAAATTTTATTAGATTTTATTTTACAAAATAATATCTAAATCTATCACCTAGACACATAGAACCTCTTTGTTTTAATTTTTTACAATTTATTTTTTATTTTTTTTTTTTTAAACTTATGTCATTGAGTAATAAAATAGTAAAAAAAATTAAAGTAAAAAAATCCGTAGCAATTTCATAGTTGATAGTCACCTAATGTGTCAATATGTCAGAAATGATTAAAAATAGGCGATCGATTGATTGACCGATCGACTTGGTTGCGGTCAATTTGATTCAAATTTTTATAAAGTTTTGCTCATTATTGTTATCTGTCTGATCGAGCAGGTTGGTTTTTTTTATTTTTATTTTTTACCAATTGTAAACACATTTTTGTAGGCCTTCGTTGACTAGTAAACAATTGATGTGAGTATCGCCCCCTTCGCATTCTTATTCATAGGCTGGCTGATGTTTATTCAAAAGGTTTTTTTTTTTCCTCCACTCACAGGGCAGGAACTTCCATCACAAGCAAAGAGTCGGCCATAAAGAAAAATATGTAATATCAAGAAAGGCAAGGTTTAACTGTATAAAAGATGAGGCCTTGAGCTGGTGTAACACATCTATGGGGAGAAAAATAAGTTAGATATTTCCAGAAGAAAAAATAAAGGACTTGAAGAGTTTCACCAGTCAGCCATGAAATGGGTTGTAGCAGCTGATGTAGAGGAGAAAGGAGGTAGAGGGTGCCAAGGTTAAAGTTGGGGGAGGGGGAAAAAAGAAAAGTAAAGGGAATTCCATAGCAAAATCTTAAAAAAAAAAGTCTGTAAATTTTATTTTAATTTTTGTGGTCAACTGCAATTTTTTGTCTCTAAAAAATTGGAAACTTTTTTCTGTTTTTAAACATTTTTTTTATTGTTTTCACTCCTTCCTTTCTGTTAGAGGCATCTAATCTGACTACACCAATAGTTCCCGTGAGATTTAGTGCTCTTTGCATTTTTATATCTCTGATTGCCCTGAGGTTTCAAAAATTCAACGACCTCATGATTTTCATTCACAGACCGCTCTTGTTTTTCCGTTTTATTTATTTTATTTTTTTTTTTCGTTTTATAAATTCTTTTTTAAATTGGAATAAATTGAAGGGTTTTAGTTTTATTATTTAAAGTTAAAAAACAAAAAGTAAAGTTAGATAAAATAATGTTTTTTCAAATTAATTTTCAAATTTAATTTTTGGGAAATTAGTTAGTTATGCCCGGTATTGTGATATAGTTGAATATACATTGGAAAAGTTTCTTATTAAAAACTATTATTTTAATTACATTATTTAATTAACTATTTAAATTTTCAATTTCAGCTAAAACAAAAAAAAAATTAAATCCATTTTTTGGGCTCTTTTCTAACCACTTAACTGAAACAGAATATTAATTTATACTTTGGATATTATATGTTATTATTTTTAGTAATTTTTGCTTTTATGATTTGTAAAGCTGTAAATCTACTCATGAATCGAGAACCTTTTGGTAGTGATTTTCCCAGCATATTCACCTTTTTATTTATTTGTGTTCCTTTTGATTAGTTTTGGAAGTGCTTTACAAATAAAACCAGCCATTCATGAGTGCCTCTTGAGCTGGAAGATGATTCTTTTGCTACTCCTTTGTTCCAGGGTCCATGCAGAGAGCTAAGGACTTCATTTCCCAGCATCCTATTCTCTCCCTGTCATGCAATCTGCCCTCTGACCTCTAAACAATAGGGAGTAAAAATCTGCAGACTGAATAACTGGGAGATTACGTTGGGTTGTTTATGCTTAGTATTGTCGTCCACTTCTTTTGGCAATCGGTGAACTTTGCTTGAAAGGACAATCCACTTACAAACATCTATGGACAGAAAGAAAGTTGAGTAGATAGATAAATAAATATTTTGTATATAGTAAAAATCTACTTTGCTTCGAATATAGTAAAAATCTAATTTGCTTAGAATTTCGGGAAAAAAATGTAATTGGATTGACTAGTATTCATAATATTGGGAGTTTTGATTCTGTCAAATCAAAGAAAATGGCTTAACATTAGAGGCATGTTTGCCAACTTTTCGAAGAGGTCCTACAGGAAACTTCAGAGTGTGTTGCATAACCATTACACTTTTAAAAGGTTATACCACCATCTTGCCCCGTTTTCCACAGTCGGAATGTCTGGACACTAGAGCTCTGCCTGATAATAAACATCCAGGACTTTCTGGATGCTTTGCTATCTTGGGAGGTTTCAGGAGGCTTTTATGGTGCCTCGGAGTCTTTCCAACTTTTCCTGGAGTATCTAGGATTTTCTTTCACTTGGAGCAAAGGATTTAGTTCTCTGCCTCATCCCAGTACTATATGGTTATTGCAGAGTAGCTCAAAGGCACTCCACTTGCACCCAACACCCAACCACAAGTCTTATAAGTTACCTGCCCAGGTATTCCCATGCTTGTCAACTCTCCTAGAATGTTCAGAGCTTCATGGAAATGGGGAGACCTTCTGGACCCCCTGGAAGAGTTTACAAAATTCCTAAAGTCTCCCAAATCCTCTTAAAATTCTCAAATTCACATTCATCGAGTGTAGTCACGTGAATGAGGGCATGGTCTGGCATACCGGCCAATTTTCACAAAGGTCCTACAGGCAACTTCATTGTGTGTCCCACAATGTTTTGCATAACTTTCCCCCTTTAAATGGCTATGTCGCCCACCATGCCTCGTTTCCCACCCCTTGAATCTGTGTCTGGATGCATTTATTCTGTCTGACAACAAACAACCAAGAACATGCACGGATAACCATCTGGGAGGTTTTGGAGGTGCCTGGGAGATTTCGCAACTCTTCCATGAGGTCTCTCTTCTGGAGAATTCGCCATAACCTCCCTCTCCTACATGACTGAAGGAGAGCTTACTCATCTCCTCTCCAAATTACACCTCACTACTTGTACATTTGACCCCATCCCATCCCACCTCCTTCCCAACCTCACCACCACATTTAATCCCATCCCTGACCTATCTCTTCAACCTATCACTAACTTCTGGTACCTTCCCTTCTGCTTTCAAACATGCAATAATCCCCAAAAAGCAATCCCTCGACCCAACTGCTATGTCCATCTATTGCTCCATATCACTGCTCCCTTTTGCTTCCAAACTCTTTGACTTAAGGTACCTTCACACTAAGCGACGCTGCAGCGATACAGACAACGATGCCGATCACTGCAGCGTCGCTGTTTGGTCGCTGGGGAGCTGTCACACAGACCGCTCTCCAGAGACCAACGATGCCGAGGTCCCCTGGTAACCAGGGTAAACATCGGGTTGCTAAGCGCAGGGCCGCGCTTAGTAACCTGATGTTTACCCGGGTTACCAGTGTAAAATAAAAAAAACAAACAGTACATACTCACCTTCGCGTCCCCCAGTGTCCGCTTCCTGCACTGTGTGAGTGCCGGCCCTAACAGCAGAGCGGTGACGTCACCGCTGTTCTGTACTTTCACTTTACGGCCGGCGCTCAGTCAGTGCAGGAAGCGGACGCCAGGGGACGCGAAGGTGAGTATGTACTGTTTGTTTTTTTACATTGTACACTGGTAACCAGGGTAAACATCGGGTTACTAAGCGCGGCCCTGCGCTTAGTAACCCGATATTTACCCTGGTTACCATTGTAAAACATCACTGGTATCGTTGCATTTGCTGTCAAACACAACGATACACGGCGATCTGACGACCAAATAAAGTTCTGAACTTTAACCAATGACCAGCGATATCACAGCAGGATCCTGATCGCTGCTGCCTGTCACACTCAACGATATCGCTATCCAGGACGCTGCAATGTCACGGATCGCTAGCGATATCGTTTAGTGTGACGGTACCTTTACAGTCAAAGCTAACAGACAATTCTCTATACTCCTCCTTCTAGACCTGTCCTCTGCCTTAGACCCAGTTGACCACTGCCTTCTATTACAGATCCTCTCTTCCTTTTGGTGTCAAAGACCTTCCGCTATCCTGGATATCCTCATATCTTTCCAACTGCAGATTTAGCATCTCCTACTCCCACACTACCTCCTCATCCCGCATCTCTCTGTTTTAGTTTCTCAAGGCTCTGTCCTAGGACTCCTACTCTTCTCCATTTATACCCTTGGCCTGGGACATCTCATAAAGTCCCATGGCTTCCAGTACCATTTATATGCTGATGACATTCAGATCTACCTCTCTGGCCGAGACGTCACCTCTCTGTTGTCCAGAATCCCAGAGTGTCCTCCTTCTTCTCCTCTCGCTTCCTCAAGCTCAATGTGGACAAATCTAAACTCATTATCTTTCCTCCATCTCAAGTATCTTCCCTTCTTGATCTATCTATCACAATAAATGACACCACGCTTTCCCCTGTACCAGAAATCCCTGCCTCAGAATAACCCTTGACTCTGCTTTGTCCTTCAAACTGCACATCTAAGCTCTCTCCACCTCCTGTCGCCTTCAGCTCAAAAATATCTCCAGAATTTGTCCTTTCCTCAACCCTCAATGTACTAAAATGCTTGTGCATGTCCTCTTCATCTCCTGCCTCTTCTACTGCAATATCTTCCTCTGTGGCCTACCTGCTAACACTCTTGCACTTCTCCAGCCTGTCCTTAACTCTGCTGCCCGACTAATCCATCCCTCTTCTCGATACTCCTTCGCTTCTCCCCTCTGCAAATCCCTTCATTGGCTCCCATTTCCCAACGTATCCAGTTCAAACTACTAACACTGACCTACAAAACCATCCATAACCTGTCTCCTCCATATATCTCTGAACTAATCTCCCGATATCTTCCCTTACGTAATCTCCGGTCCTCCCAAGACCTCCTTCTCTCCTCCACACTTATTTGTTCCTCACCCAATCACCTACAAGACTTTTACTGAATATCCCCCATCCTCTGGAATTCTGTGCTCCGACACATCCACCTCATTCGGATCCTTTAGACAGAACCTGAAAACTTATCTCTACAAGAAATCTTACTGCCTGCAATGACCACATGGCCAGCTCAACACAACCAGAGTTGCTGCATCCCCCCAACCTACTGTCCCCTTCCCCATCATTCTGTAGAATGTAAGCCCGCAAGAACAGGGTCCTCTTCCCTCTGTACCAGTCTCATTGTTAGTTTGTTTACTGTTAATTATATCTGTATTTCGTATGTAACCCCTTCTCATGTACAGCACCATGGAATCAATGCTGCTATGTAAATAAATAATAATAATAAGAATTAGATTTTAAAGAAAGTGTTAGCTAGGATTTCCTTCTCATGGTTTTCTGCCTCACCCAAGGACCTAAATATTACCGCCCAGTTGTACCCAATCTTTCCAAATCTTCTGGAACGTTTTTGAGTCTCCTTGAAAAAGAGACCTCCTGCACTCCATGAAGAGTTGGCATATCTCCAAAGAACCTCCAAAGAAAAAGCCTCCAATACAACAATTACTTTAGTGGTACCTAAATGAACATTGAAGGGTTGAAGTAGAGGAAGTCAAACAAAAAGAAAACTAAAATAAAATTAAATTTCTCCTTTCATGATTACATTTACTCCTGGGTTGAAGTTTGGCTTTGTTTTTGGCTATTGAAACTTTTCTTGATCTGAAGTCTTTCAGCAGCTCAATGTACTTCTGATACTACATGGTGCAGTGGAGTCTTAATATGTATCTGTAGAGGTTTGGTGCACTGTCATATAGTGTTGACTTTCAGTGCAATGCTATTTGCACGGTTCCTTTCTTGTATTCCTACTGAATCACAACCGATAAGCTAACCCACAAGGCTTTACTACAGGTGTTCGGAGCTTATTACCTCTCATCAGCATATGTATGGAACAGCGGCCTCTTCTGGACTTGTACATCATATAGAACAGATTATGCTTGGGGCTTATTACCTCTCATCAGCATATGTATGGAACAGCGGCCTCTTCTGGACTTGTACATCATGTAGAACAGACTATGCTTGGGGCTTATTACCTCTCATCAGCATATGTATGGAACAGCAGTTTCTTCTGGACTTGTATATCATGTAGAGCAGATTATGTTCGGGGATTATTACCTCTCATCAGCATATGTATGGAACAACGGTTTCTTCTGGACTTGTACATCATGTAGAACAGATTATGTTCGGGACTTTTTACATCTCATCAGCATATGCATGGAACAGCGGTTTCTCCTGGACTTGTACATCATGTAGAACAGATTATGTTCAGCGCTTATTTCCCCTCATCAGCAGATGTATGGAACAGCGACTTCTTCTGGACTTGTACATCATGTAGAACAGATTATGTTCGGGGCTTATTACCTCTCATCAGCAGATGTATGGAACAGCGGTTTCTTCTGGACTTGTTCATTGTATAGAACGGATTTGCAAGTCGCTGTAGAACTTCAACATTCACATTTCGCTTCCAGAGTTCCTCTTTCCCATATGTACGCGCTTGTGTTCATACTAAGACCTGATGATTCTTTCCAATCACTGCTGATTACATTAGTGGAATAAAAGCTCTAGTGCTTGATGTCGAGCAGTAACTTAGCTCATTATTTCATTGAACTAATGTGCACAGACTCGTTTTAAAGGGAAACTGTTTGTTTTAAAGGACACAGGACAAGCAAACAAATTGGCAAGTGTAAGACAAGTATAAAGTAAATGAACCCTGAGATGTGATGTCAAAGCTCTGACTTTGAAATGAATAGAGAGAATTGAGTGCAGCGCCCCAGAGTCCTGGTCATTGCAGTACTGTGGCTCCGCCACTAAGGGGAGCTATGGTACGTCTGATGGCACTGAAGGAGTTCATCTGACCAGGTATCACAGACACCAATACATTTCACAGTCGGGCCTCCAGGGGGAGCTAAGGGTTCTATTCACTAGGCCTCTCCTCACATACTGGTAAAACTGGGGGTCAGGCAGGAAGTTAGATGAGAAAGCTGACTGGGTTGGAACCAGGCAACACCTTGTGGCAGAGGGTGTTGTGGGGGAAGATTCGGTAGGGCCCCTGTCAGGGGTGGGATCCTGACAGAGGCCTGGCAACTTGAGAGAACGTCACGGGACCGTGCCTGCTCAGCATAGCGGCGGTGCCCAAGGAAGGATTAGAAGCGAGATAGATTGTGCTGAGTGAGAAACGAGATCAAAGCAACAAGGAGAATACCAGTAGGAGTCGTGCTGTGAGACCGAGGCAACATCCTACTGAGGCGCACAACCGGCGGCCGGAACGCCGAGGAAGTATTTATAAATCTAGCTTCAAGCAATACTTCAAACCAACGGCAGGACAGTCAGTCATAGGCGGGCTGTCTCACCTAAATCACCTACGAAGACATAGGGGGCAACCTGTGGAGAGGGGCGACTCTAGGGTCCCGGAAGAGCTCCGAGCCTACCCGTCATACGGGTGCCGTCCTAACCGTAACATCAGGGAGGGACGGAAGATTAGCAGAACATCATCTAATCGAGTTGTGAGGGAACTTAAGAAACAGACACAACAGTTGTGGGGAGTTTCCGTAAGCACAGCAGGGAAGGACCACAACACATAGCGCTAGCAGGAAGGCACAGATTTCCACCTGCAAAGAGAACTCTGGAGGTGCCATTGGACCGGCCGGACTTGCGCAGCCTGGTTAACCGTATTCCGGATTGAGGACCCAGAGATCTTCAGTAAAGAGGTAAAGAGACTGCAACCTGGTGTCCTCGTTATTTACTGCGACCGGCATTTCACAACTACACTCTCACCCACTACTCTTCCACCGGACGTCTTCCATTGACTGGCAGGGCCACGGACCGGGCCTAGCCACCGTGACTACAAATCCCCAGAACAGAGACTCTGAGGCCCGGTACCGGGTACCCCTCGGCCCTGCGGCAGTGGGGGCGCTTCATTTTGGCGTCACGAACAGGATCTACTTAAGCCTGAAGAATCGGGTCATGTGTGCCTTGGAACTGTGATTTATTGTGCTTGGACTGTGCTTTATTGAGAGAACTGTGTGTTGTCATTACTACAAGGATTACCGCCAAAACCGCCGCCATTGCAGCGCTGAGGAGAAGCGCAGGAGAAGAAGAAGGGCGTGGAGTGGGCGTAAACAAGCTGAAGAGCGCGAAGGACAATGGCCGCCCAGTCTAAATATTTCTGTGTCCTGAGGACGTGTCCGTCAGCAGTCGAGACCCGCCTTCTGATTTTCTATGCCGGGCGGAAACCGAAGAAACGAAACTATGACTCAGATGAGGTGGAACTGGAGACCAGTGAAGGCCTGTGGAAAAGGATGGCCCCGCACCGACCCCCGTCGCCGGAGAACTACTCCGATATGCCCCCGCTGGAAGATTTGGATCCTTGGGAGCTGCCGATGGGGCATCCCGTGCCTGAATGGTCCCCAGTTCGTACGCCTTCGGCAGGAGGTGGGAGCGGCGCCGGAGGAGCTACCGCGAGTGAAGGTACCCAATGCCGCGACCCCCGGGGAGGCCACCTCACCTCTGCACACGACCCGGCCACTGCTGCGACCAGTGGCGCCCCAATATCCCCGCCGTCTGGCACCAATGCACCGGGGGGGCATGACCTTGGGCCCTTCCCCTGGGGGGAATATCGGAACCATCTGATCGCGGAGTTCCAGCGAGAAGTGGAGCGGGAGGCGCGAGGCGAACCGCTAGAGGGCTCCCTGCCGAAGTGGGGCGTTGTGATTGTTTACCTGCCCCAGACAGGAAAAGGCTTTGTGCAGGAGATTGGGACAGCCTTAAGAGTCCGCATCACTCGGGAGGAAGTGGAACCCTGCTTGTATGGAGATGGCGCCAAGTCCTTCCTGAAGCCAGGGGATGTGGTCACATACCGCCGGCACCTAAAGGGGAACAGCTGGTGGGCCCGGGATATGCAGCGCTGCACCGCCGTCCTGGCGGTATCCCGAACCGAGGGGGAGGAGCTTGCCGCTGAAGCCGCTGCTGCTGCCGCCGCCGCTGCCAGCATCATCCATCGGCCCACGCAGACCCTCATCGCAGCGCACGACCTGGTCGTGCAGAAGACCCGAACCCACGGGGTACACCTGGCCGCGGGAGTAAACTTGGAGTCCAGCTTACCCGGTCCGCAGAAAGCCACTTGCCAGGTAATACCTCGGTGGGGGCTGCCTCCTGAGTAAGAAAGAATACTGCATCAAATGTAAATAGTTAACTGTTTGTTTCCTGACTTTGCTGCTAAACCCGTCTAGGGTTAACTCTTAAAGGGATCCCTTTGTTGACCCGGGATCCCTACTGCTTTTTGGTTATTTTCTATTTTCTCCTTCGTTATCAAGAACTGCCGCAATCATGAACAGTGCATGATACAAACTGCTTGTAAATAGTTTGCACCTTCTTAAAGGTGCTCCCTACTGGTTTTACTTAAAGAAGGACTCTTTGCGAAGATACCGCACTGGAGCCTTTGCTGAGTACGGACTGGTAGCTTGAGAAGATGTGCTACCTCATAAAGACTTGGTCCTCTCTTAAAGGGGATGTTCACTTGTTGCATTTAAAGAATGGTATTGCTTTAAGACAGATAGATAGCAATAATGTCTTGACAAAAGAAAGTGATGATGATGCTTACATGTAAAAGTTATATGTAGAAAATTAGTTTATTGTAAAGAGATGTTGATAATGTTGCTAGAAGACTGAGGACAGAAAAGTGAACCCGTGCGGGGTTAGTCAGCGAGTCCTCTTAGGAGCCATGAAGGGATGGCTCAGTGATTTCAAACTGAAAGTAAATGTTATGTTCTATACTGTGTATAGTAGTTGAAAAGGCAGTAGGCCCGGGCTGAAAGGGGCGGTCCTGTATAGAAAGGAGAGGCAGTAGGCCTGGAGCGGTTAGGACAGGCGGTCCTGCAGACTTAAAGTAGGAGAATAAAAGAGACAAGTTAATTGGTATTATAATGTTTTTATAAGTAAGTCTTTAGTGGATAGGAAGTGTACGTCCTTAAAGACAATGTTAACTTATTATTCAAAAGTTTGCACTGAGTAGAATACCCGGTTGGGTAACAGGAGTTATTTATAGCCTGTAATTTATAATGTTTAACCATGTTTGTAACGTTCAAGTGTCCTCACCTCCCATAAAGGGAAGCTCTGTTCAAGCTTACTTATTGTTATTGCATTTTCAAAATTGTATGTCTTTTTGCTAACCTGTATTGTTGTTTTCTTCCCAGTCCAGGAGTACTGGATTTAACCGGGGGGGAGTGCAGCCCCCCAGAGTCCTGGTCGTTGCAGTACTGTGGCTCCGCCACTAAGGGGAGCTATGGTACGTCTGATGGCACTGAAGGAGCTCATCTGACCAGGTATCACAGACACCAATACATTTCACAGTCGGGCCTCCAGGGGGAGCTAAGGGTTCTATTCACTAGGCCACTCCTCACATACTGGTAAAACTGGGGGTCAGGCAGGAAGTTAGATGAGAAAGCTGACTGGGTTGGAACCAGGCAACACCTTGTGGCAGAGGGTGTTGTGGGGGAAGATTCGGTAGGGCCCCTGTCAGGGGTGGGATCCTGACAGAGGCCTGGCAACTTGAGAGAACGTCACGGGACCGTGCCTGCTCAGCATAGCGGCGGTGCTCAAGGAAGGATTAGAAGCGAGATAGATTGTGCTGAGTGAGAAACGAGATCAAAGCAACAAGGAGAATACCAGTAGGAGTCGTGCTGTGAGACTGAGGCAACATCCTACTGAGGCGCACAACCGGCGGCCGGAACGCCGAGGAAGTATTTATAAATCTAGCTTCAAGCAATACTTCAAACCAATGGCAGGACAGTCAGTCATAGGCAGGCTGTCTCACCTAAATCACCTACGAAGACATAGGGGGCAACCTGTGGAGAGGGGCGACTCTAGGGTCCCGGAAGAGCTCCGAGCCTACCCGTCATACGGGTGCCGTCCTAACCGTAACATCAGGGAGGGACGGAAGATTAGCAGAACATCATCTAATCGAGTTGTGAGGGAACTTAAGAAACAGACACAACAGTTGTGGGGACTATCCCGTAAGCTCAGCAGGGAAGGACCACAACACATAGCTCTAGCAGGAAGGCACAGATTTCCACCTGCAAAGAGAACTCTGGAGGTGCCATTGGACCGGCCGGACTTGCGCAGCCTGGTTAACCGTATTCCGGATTGAGGTTCCTGAAGCCTTCAGTAAAGAGGTAAAGAGACTGCACCCTGGTGTCCTCGTTATTTACTGCGACCGGCATTTCACAACTACACTCTCACCCACTACTCTTCCACCGGACGTCTTCCATTGACTGGCAGGGCCACGGACCGGGCCTAGCCACCGTGACTACAAATCCCCAGAACAGAGACTCTGAGGCCCGGTACCGGGTACCCCTCGGCCCTGCGGCAGTGGGGGCGCTTCATGAGCATGCACATTCAGAGCCCGTTCTCCAGGGTCCCAATTGTAGGAACTGCATCGATCCGACAAATTTGACATATCCCATCCATGTCTCATATGGGACAACCCCTTTAAGACCCGATCTCCAGAATTGTGGAAAAATAATATCTCAACTATTTTTGCACGTTTTTCCCAATTTTACATCCTTTCATAATTTTTTCCTTAATACTGGGCCTGACGGAGCAGAAACATGGTCTCCAACAGCCTGTCAAATTTGCTATAATTTTGTGCCAGGAATTGTTTTTAAATCATACACAGATAAATTTAGGTAAAACTTTTTATTACCTTTTGGGGCCACTGTAATAGGGCTTCCACGGACAAGCTTTGCACAGGTCACTCCTTCTAGCTTGTCCCAGAGGCAGAGGCGTACATGGAAATCATGGGGTCCCATAGCAGAAGTTCTAATTGGGCCCCACTAATAAAAAATAATATTTGGCTGAGTCAGAGAAGAACATATCTCACAACTTTGCAGCCCTTACAAAGTAATTTTCCTACTATTGAAGTCCCTAGATTCCCCTTTCATTGCCCTGATCAATTATGATGCCAATAAAAGTACCCCACAAACACATTATGATACCCCCACAATGAATTCCTCCACAGTACCCACCGCATGCATAGTTTAATGACCCTACTGTATCCCCCTGGCAAAGTATGGTGACTCCAACACAGTATGATGACCCAACTGTGACCCCAACACAGCCCTCCATACAGTATGACGGCCCCAACACAACCCTCCACACTGTATGATGGCCCCACTAGCCCTCCAAACAGTATAATGGCCCCCACATAGCCCTCCAAACAGCATAATGCCCCCCCACACAGCCCTCCAAACAGCATGATAGCTCCCACACAGATGTCCACACAGTATGATAGACCCCACACAAACCTTTACACTGCATAATTGCGTGCATACAGTATAATGACCCCACTAGCCTTCCAAACAGTATAATGGACCCCAATATAACCCTGCACACAGTATAATGGCCCCAAGATAGCCTTTCAAACAGTAAAATACCCCCCACATAGCCCTGCAAACAATATAATGGCCCACACATAGCCACATAAAATATAAAGACTCCAACATAGCCCTCCAAATAGTATGATGGCCCTCACATAAGGCTACAAATATTATAAAGGCCCTCAAATAGTATAATGAGGCCCAAATATCCCTTCAAATAGTATAATGGCCCCATATAGCCCTCCATATAATAAAATGGCCCCCATATAGCCCTCCAAATATTATAATGGCACCCACATAGCATTCCATATAATATAATGGCCCCCACATAGCCCTCCAAATATTATAATGGCCCCACATTGCCTTCCATATAGTATAATAGCCTCCACATAGCCCTCCATATAGCAAAATGGCCCCCACATAGCCCTCCAAATAGTATATTTGCCCCCACATAGCATTCAATACAGTATAATGGGCCCCATATAGCCCTCCAAATATTATAATAGCCCTATGTTGCCTTCCATATAGTATAATGGGCCCCACATTGCCCGTGATAACAGCATAGATATAAGAACAGAACCAGGTATAAACTGTAACTGGCAACAGAAGGCAGGAAGCTAAGGGTTTATATCATGAGAGCCTCACGCAAAGCTCAAAGAAAGGAGATAGTGAGAGCCATGTTTAGAAATTAACACCCAAGGTCCCTGCCTGGAAGGCACCACACGTCCCAGAAATCAAACCTCACATCGCCATCCAGGAGCACAAGCAGCCCCACAATTCTGTCTCCTTTAACTAAGGTAGCCTGCTCCAGGCTCTTAGGAATTTACTGCGACCTCTGTATCTTCTGTGCACATTAAGTTCCAGTAAGCAGGATGCTCTCATGTTGTGCTCCTGCCAAAGTATGATAATGTCTGCTGTTTGCTCATTGCTTAGTCAGCACAGACAACTGGCACAGTATATAGTATAATTTTATCAGATACATCAGTTTTAGGGAAAGTCAGAGGCAAGGGAGCCCACCTGATTCATCTATGGGGGAAGCAGAACATCAAAGAGTCTCACAGTCCGGTACTGCCCAAAATCAGGGTGGGAATGGCCACTTTTGGGCATGCTTTACACAATCTATTATCCTTTTTGGTTCATGACAAGGCAAAATTCATTGAAATTGTTTCTGAACATTCGAGGCACATAAAAATTGGATTTCTTGGCGTCGCTTTACGTTGCATGAGTTGGATTGTCTGAATGTTATAAGCTCATCTAGTCTAGTGCTGAGCGTTGCTTTCTCCTCCTTCTGCCGGCTCACTCTTTTCCTGTCACGCACAGTGTGGGAAGACTAAGTACAACACGAGGGAAAGAGATGAAGGAAGCCCAAACGCTAGGGAAAGGGGGAGTGGAGTTCCCTAGGCAGATCTAATAGCACCCTGCCTCCCCTACCGTCCCTATATTGGTTCAACATCAATCGTCGAGCAGGAACCTAAGCTCTGTATATCTCTAGAGATAGGCCCTGAATAGGGAAGGGGGGGTGAGCACTGGTCAATCCCCACTGTACACTAAATAGAAGGGAGACAAACACTGGGAAGCAACTTAACTTGAGCAGACTCCAGAGAGGTAACACCAAATGTCCTCCAACAGCACCAGAGAGGAAGTAAGCCGACTGCTATAGCTCCAAGCCTTCACAAGGGAAAATATGAATATCAATGGCGACTCCCTGAAGCAGACTGGGAGTCTATAAACACCCAGGTCCAGGTGTGTCAATTAAAGCTGGAGGGAGCTTGCCACTGGGTCCAAAAGTCAGAAGGATTAAGAAGGTGTCTGCAATGCCAAACACAGAGACCTTCTGCAGACAAATGCAGAGCGACTGTCTGTATCATCTGACACACCCGAGACATTTCCTCGATGCATCAGGTTGTCATGCACTTTGTACCCAGGCCTTAAAGGCCGCCTGAGCATTCAGGTACTTGAATTGATTCTTGTAAGACTGCCACTAAATCAAACATTTTTTGTATCAGAAAAGAAATCAACCCAATTACTGTGAAGAAGGCTTCAGGCCACCCAAAAAAAGTCCAGCAATTGCCAGGATTGTCTCAAGAAAAAAATTAAGGGTAGACTGACATTATATAGCAAGTACAGGGATTGGACTATAGAGGGCTGGAATAAAGTTATTTTCTCTGATGAAGTCTCCTTCAGACTGTTTGGGATATCTGGAAGAATGAATATCCGGAGAAGAAAAAGTGAGTCCTGTGTCAACAGTAAAGCCTCCTGAGACCACTCATGTGAGGGGACTTCTCATCCATGGACGCGGCTCACTCACAATTTTGCCTAAAAACATGACCATGAATAAAGAATGGGACAACTGGGTCCACGAGCAACTTCTCCCAACCAACAAAGAGCAATTTGATTATGTTTATTCCAGCATGATGAAGACCATGTCACGAGGCAAAAGTGATAACTAAGTGGGCCGGGGAACAAGACATTGACATTTTGGGTCCACGATCAAGAAGCTGTCCAGATCTCAGGCCCATTGAGAACCTTTGGTCAATCCTCAAAAAAGGACAAAGAAAAGCACACAAACTGTGATAAACTCCAAGCACTGATGAGACAAGAACGGGTGGCCATCAGTCAGGATTTGTCCCATCTGCCAGGGAGAAGGACAGACGTCAGGAAAAAAAAAAGGGACAACACCGGAAATATTGAGTCTTTCCATATACTTGATGTATTTGTCAATAAAAGTGTAAAAACGTAAAGAAAAGTTTATGATTACACTCCATTAATCGTAGAAACATCCGACCAAGGGATCAAAAACATTGGAGCAGCAAAGGGTGAAAAAACTAAGTTTGCGTCAGTCTCAAAACATTTGATTAACTGGTAGAAACACTTTCATGCCATTGTCACAGTGGAGAATTAGAATCCATTTTACTCCATATTGATAAATATAACAAGATAAAAGGGTCTGCTTTTATTTCCATAAACCACTCCTGGTATTGCAATTTAATTTCCATAGTACTGAACTGTAATACCAAACACGACCTACAGACTAGAGTGGCGCTGTTTATGGAAAAAAAAATCGTCTTTTTTTTTTCTTATCCTGGACAACTTATTTAATGCAGACAGAGACAGATGGACGGTCGTGCACAAGTGAGGATGGTTTCATCAGGGAACGCAGCTAATGTGATGAAAATCGGGTGTGACAGTCGTAGTGACTGAAAGTCGTCCTCTGCTTTAATTGAAAAAGTTCATTCAATGACTCCGAAATCTCACCCGTACAGGAATATCAGGCGCGTCAATATGGGAAGAATAGAAGATGTGTTGGTTTGATCCACAATGTGTCCTCCGAATCTTCTACCCACCTGGAGGAGAAAGGGTAAGAATGATCTGGGCCTTAGGGTGTCACATTTTTGGGGTCTAGTCATCAAACCTTGAGGAACACTAATCCCTAATGCCAAGTTTAAGGAGTCCTCTGACCTCTGGGTCATCAGGTACTACTCAAAGCCTTGTGAAATAGTGATGGTCGTCATCTGGGAGTTGGGTTGCGAGTCGCGTATGGTAGGTGAGAGCACTGTAGATATTTTTTGCCCATAGCCAAACCCTCCTTGCAAAGCTACGCCCCTCCATTCCCATTCCCCTTATCGGTTATGTCTCAGTTCACACTAGAGCAGGAGAAACTGAATTTTTGGAAGGTTTTGGTGTTAACGGAGTTGTCCAGTCTTGGGATCCAAGTCTGCAGTCACTGTATGTGAAACCTCACAGTGCGCAGTGTGTACAATGTCAAGATTCTCTGGTACATAAATGCGATCACATGCCGACTAGACGTGCACAGCCTCTCTCAATACAAGTAAACTGAGTGAGACACGTCTAATTGGAATGTGGCTGGACGTATGCAAACCGCACGCTCTTGGCGATGGCACCGGAGATTCCTGACAGCACACTGTGACTCCTTATTTAAGCCCCAAGCCAGGACAAGCCCTTCAATGCAATTCCTCCTGGAAACTAATAAATAAAATGACAACTAGGTAATAACGCGCAGCACTTTACACTACGGTGAAAGTATATAGAGACACACCTCATTGACAAGAGAAATGGTAATGTCCGTTTTTCCAATTAACTCTTATATTTCCAGGAGGATTAACTGAGGGATGGTACAAAGAAGAGCTAAAAAAAAAGAAGCTTTGGCATTATTGATTCAAACTTTTATTAAAGTAGACATATCGGCAAAGATGACGGCTGCTCTTTAAATATGCGCTTCTCTCCCCCTTTCTTAGCCTTTAGCGCACAAATTACTGAGCAGGTCCCCATGCATTCAATTATAGTCCCAAAACAGATTGAAGGGGTTAATATCAAATCAGTTTAACCCTCCATGGCCCCGAAGGGAACAATATAATTTTTTTTTCCAGTCTGTGCACAACCGTGAAAAAGGATTAGCACCATCTTGTACAGATGGCGATGAAATCCAATCTCAAATCATATTAGGCAAAACGAGATTCAGGGTTCGGATAGATTGTACGAGGCCTTCAGGCTTACCGTAACCTATTTATTTCTGGCCAGGTTCAGACTGGCCATATAGGACCACAATGCTCAGACCGAGCGTGGGTCTCTGGCCTCACCCAAACAGTTAGGAGACCCGCAGTCAGTCCAGGCATTGCCGTCTGTGTGTGAGCCGTCTGAACCCGGCCTTTGGGTATCGAAAAATTGTGACAAATTTGTTTTTCACACTTAGGGACCTTCATTCTCATGGTCATGGGGGTGGACTTCCACAAATCAGACAGGTATGTGAAGATTCCAGATCAGTTTTTGCTCTTATTTTATTCCCCCTACCACACTGAATACTCAGTCTTTTGCTGTTTTTTTTCAAATCCACCATACGGTTCCAGAGATACGGGCCTCTTTATTTAGTGTTAATTTTTATGGTCTTTATGTGGAGGCGGAACTCTCTGGATCCTCGGGGGCGTGTCCTTAGGCTGCTCTGTATAATTGCATTGTTAGTCACACCTTCTTCAGAAAGACCATAAAAATTTGCTCCAAATAAAAAAAAAAAGGGCCTGTATCTCTGGCGGATTAAAAAATAAATAAAATACTTCTGACCCCTTTAAATGTCTCTCTTTTTGGTCCTTGGAAGACTGGAGATAAATAGATAGATAGATAGATAGATAGATAGATAGATAGATAGATAGATAGATAGATAGATATGAGAGAGAAAGAAAGAGAGATAAAGAAAGAAAAAGAAAGAAAGAGAGAGAAAGAGAAAGAAAGAAAGAAAAAGAAAGAGAGAAAGAAAAATAGAGAGAAAGAATGAAAGAATGAAAGAGAGAAAGACAGAAAGAAAGAAAGAAAGAAAGAGAGAGAGAAAGAAAGAGAGAAAGAAAGAAAAAGAGAAAGAAAGAAAGAAAGAAAGAAAGAAAGAAAGAAAAATAGAGAGAAAGAATGAAAGAGAAAGAAAGACAGAAAGAAAGAAAGAGAGAGAAAGAAAGAGAGAAAGAAAAAGAGAAAGAAAGAACAAAAGAAAGAAAGAATGAAAGAATGAAAGAAAGAGATAAAGAGAAAGAAAGAAAGAAAGAAAGAGAAAGAAAGAGAGAAAGAAAGAAAGAAAAAAAGAAAGAAAGAGAAAGAAAGAAAAAGAGAGAAAGAAAAATAAAGAAACAAAGAGAAAGAAAGAAAGAGAGAGAGAAAGAAAGGGACAAGGACTGGAGATAGATGGATAGAAAGAAAGAGAGAGAAAAAAAAAGAAAGAAAAAGAGAGAGAGAGAAAGGAAAAAGGACTGGAGATAGATGGATAGAAAGAAAGAAAGAGAGAGAAAGAAAGAAAGAAAAAGAAAGAAAGAAAGAAAGAGAGAAAGAAAGAGAAAAAGAAAGAAAGAAAAAAGGACTGGGGATAGATGGATAGAAAGGAAAGAAAGAAAGAAAGAAAGGAAAGAAAGAAAGAAAGAAAGAAAGAAAGAAAGAAAGAAAGAAAGAAAGAAAGAAAGAAAGAAAGAAAGAGAAAGAAAGAAAGAAAGAAAGAAAGAAAGAAAGAAAGAAAGAAAGAAAGAAAGAAAGAAAAAGAAAGAAAGAGAGAAAGAAAAAGAGAGAAAGAAAGAATGAAAGAACGAAAGAAAGAGATAAAGAGAAAGAAAGAGAGAAAGAAAGAAAGAGAGAAAGAAAGAGAAAGAAAGAAAGAGAGAAAGAAAGAAAGAGAGAAAAAAAGAAAGAAAGAAAGAAAGAAAGAAAGAAAGAAAGAAAGAAAGAAAGAAAGAAAGAAAGAAAGAAAGAAAGAAAGAAAGAAAAAATAGAAAGAAAGAGAAAAAGAAAGAAAAAAGGACTGGGGATAGATGGATAGAAAGAAAACAAAAAGAAAGGAAGGAAGAAAGAAAGAAAGAAAGAAAGAAAGAAAGAAAGAAAGAAAGAAAGAAAGAAAGAAAGAAAGAAAGAGAAAATGGAGATAGTTGCGGTCAGACAGCAGACATCGTCACCGGTTGCTCGTCGGATCGTGTAATCCTTCTCTGCACTTATATCCACAATTAGGTATGGGAAGTGATGAGCCGGGGACTGGGGAGAAACAATTTACTGCGGAATCTTCCTGAGAGCGGCGATTGCTCCTCTTATCTTGAAATGTGATTTTTAATAACGTCTAACGTTCTGTCTTTTTAATCAAAATGACATTTAACAATGAAATTACACACAACTTCGCCCGTTTCCTCTGTAATTATGAAGAGACGTTGGCGTATCTGGTGAGTGCCGCGCCAGCCAACAGCAGAGAGGACCACCGAACAAAATGAAGCCATCGCAATCGCATGTTCAGGAACATGATAAGACACAAGGAAAAAAATGTGCCTTAAGAAAAACAGAGAAAAGTATAGCGGTGAAGGAAATTCAGGATGAAATCGGGGAAAAGGAACTTAAAGGAGAATTAATCTGCTACCGTTTAGTGTATACAGCTCCTATGCAGACCTATGCTTCTACATTGGTATAGACTACAAATACCCCCTGTGCAGATTGATCCTGTAATCAATACTTACTCCAACAGGCCCTGACTGTCCTACCAAACCAGACCCTAAATAAATTCGATCCTCAGTCAGACCCCATAAAGTGATACATATGCAAGACCAGATTTGTTTAGTACAGAATTTTGGCAGAACCCCTAAATATATATCCGTATACCCCTAAACTAATACACATGACAGCTTGGCCCCCAGGCCAGGTCCCCAAACTAATACAGACCCCAGACCAAATCTTTGGAGCCCTGCTGCTTTGTCCATTGGCTTCAGGACTACAGGACCAGTACAAATATGGTCATGTGACCTAATTTGGGAAGGTCCGCAGTAAAGGTCCTGCACACATTTGGGCAAGAGATCATTTCACCAAACAGTTTTATTGCAAAAATTCACAGCATTCACTTCGATTCGACTTGATAAAGGCTTTGATGACTTTTTTTTATTTATACTTGTAAATGGGGCTAAAAATAATTTTTACAATTGGGTTTCATTGAAAATTTCACATTATTTACCTTCAATAGCCTCAGGGTTTCACTGTCTGATGCCAGATCCAAAATGGTTTAACTGAGAATCTGTCAGTGACTGGAGAATTTGTGGCTTTTTTTATGTCTTATTCTGATTTATGACTACTGACCGCATCAAAGCTGAATGTGCCTGGAAGCAAAAAGAAGTCCATAAAAGCCAAACAGTGCAAAACATTTCATAAAACCCAATAATAAAAACTATTTTTTGCCCCAATTACATCTATTTAAGTAAAAAAAAACATAAAGTGTCAAAGAAGGTGGACAACTCCTTTAAGTTCATGCCTTTAATTGCCTAATTGGTTTTATTGGAAAGTTTCCTAACTTCACACTTTGCATCTCATCTCCGATGTAATCAGGGAAAGTGATGAGATCTCTTTAAATATCATTGTCAGCTCCTGGCAGCCCCCCTATCATCATGTAGAGCGGGATCCTGATACTTTATCCATTGGAAACACTGGCCCCCATCCAGCGTCCTATCTGTCCTACCTCTCCGCGCTGCACCTACCTGCTGGCCCTGCCCCAGGCATCTGTCTCCTCTATTTTTCACACCGGCGTTGATTGTATTCTTATAAAAGCCGCCGGATCCAGCGAGTCAGAGTCATCCGTCACACGCAGTAAATTCTGCTTTTGAGCAGGAATGTTCCTGTAACTAGAAAACCACTTTCCCTCTCTGCTATAACACCCTTGACACGTGTTTGCCGCGGACCTGACAGTTTACCGACTACCCCCGAGTGGCACTCATGAAATAAACATGATGTATTTTTAGTCCCCACTGTTCTGCACACATTAGCGGCTAATACGGAACATTCCGACATATGGGGGCAAAACAAGTAACCACAGGGGTCTCACATAATAGACATCGGTCGTCGGACAGTTATCAGTTACGACACCCCCCATACACAGTAGCATGCCCTATCCTTATCTTATGTCTGGAGGCTTTCATATATTAGTATGTCACCGTGCTATCAGCTGTGTGAGCAGGACATAGTCAGCTTCACTATTTTTCCATTATACGGTAAGAGAAGCTATCTTCAGAAAACGACCTGGTTTACATTTTTTATTACTTTTTTTTATTTAATTTGAATTAAGTTTCTTCTTGTTTTTTAACTACTTTCAAAATAAAAAATAGAAAGCTTGCAATTTTTACACTGGCCACTGGGGCTATTTTAGACTCTGGCTTCCTGTTGTTTTTGGAAGTGCACATGTACATTAGCAGCAATGAACAAGCCCCTCCCCTGTCTTTTTCATTGAAGCCTCTAATGAGCGTGTGCAAAGTCATTGTGAAGGGAGGAGGAGATATAATTATGATTGGTGGTTCCTATGTGATCAGCTCTGTATATAGGTGTTATCAGTCATACAGTGAGGGGAGAAGGTGAGATGTGACATCACCTATTGTGAATGGTGGATCCTGTGTTATCTACTGTATATAGAGGTGTTATCAGTCATTGTACAGTGGGAGGAGGAGGTGAGCTGTGACATCGCCTATTGTGAATGGTGGATCCTGTGTTATCTATGTATATAGAGGTGTTATCAGTCATTGTACAGGAGGAGGAGGTGAGCTGTGACATCACCTATTGTGAATGGTGGATCCTGTGTAATCTACTGTATATAGAGGTGTTATCAGTCATTGTACAGTAGGAGGAGGAGGTGAGCTGTGACATCACCTATTGTGAATGGTGGATTCTGTGTTATCTATGTATATAGAGGTGTTATCAGTCATTGTACAGGAGGAGGAGGTGAGCTGTGACATCACCTATTGTAAATGGTGGATCCTGTGTTATCTACTGTATATAGAGGTGTTATCAGTCATTGTACAGGAGGAGGGGGTGAGCTGTGACATCACCTATTGTGAATGATGGATCCTGTGTTATTTACTGTATATAGAGGTGTTATCAGTCATTGTACAGGAGGAGGTGAGCTGTGACATCACCTATTGTGAATGGTGGATCCTGTGTTATTTACTGTATATAGAGGTGTTATCAGTCATTGTACAGGAGGAGGAGGAGGTGAGCTGTGACATCACCTATTGTGAATGGTGGATCCTGTGTTATCTACTGTATATAGAGGTGTTATCAGTCATTGTACAAGAGGAGGAGGTGAGCTGTGACATCATCTATTGTGAATGATGGATCCTGTGTTATTTACTGTATATAGAGGTGTTATCAGTCATTGTACAGGAGGAGGTGAGCTGTGACATCACCTAATGTGAATGGTGGATCCTGTGTTATCTACTGTATATAGAGGTGTTATCAGTCACTGTACAAGAGGAGGAGGTGAGCTGTGACATCATCTATTGTGAATGGTGGATCCTGTGTTATCTGCTGTATATAGAGGTGTTATCAGTCATTGTACAGGAGGAGGAGGTGAGCTGTGACATCGCCTATTGTGAATGGTGGATCCTGTGTTATTTACTGTATATAGAGATGTTATCAGTCATTGTACAAGAGGAGGAGGTGAGCTGTGACATCATCTATTGTGAATGATGGATCCTGTGTTATTTACTGTATATAGAGGTGTTATCAGTCATTGTACAGGAGGAGGAGGAGGTGAGCTGTGACATCACCTATTGTGAATGGTGGATCCTGTGTTATCTACTGTATATAGAGGTGTTATCAGTCATTGTACAAGAGGAGGAGGTGAGCTGTGACATCATCTATTGTGAATGATGGATCCTGTGTTATTTACTGTATATAGAGGTGTTATCAGTCATTGTACAGGAGGAGGTGAGCTGTGACATCACCTAATGTGAATGGTGGATCCTGTGTTATCTACTGTATATAGAGGTGTTATCAGTCACAGTCATTGTACAGGAGGAGGTGAGCTGTGACATCACCTAATGTGAATGGTGGATCCTGTGTTATCTACTGTATATAGAGGTGTTATCAGTCACAGTCATTGTACAGGAGGAGGTGAGCTGTGACATCACCTAATGTGAATGGTGGATCCTGTGTTATCTACTGTATATAGAGGTGTTATCAGTCATTGTACAAGAGGAGGAGGTGAGCTGTGACATCATCTATTGTGAATGGTGGATCCTGTGTTATCTGCTGTATATAGAGGTGTTATCAGTCATTGTACAGGAGGAGGAGGTGAGCTGTGACATCACCTATTGTGAATGATGGATCCTGTGTTATTTACTGTATATAGAGGTGTTATCAGTCATTGTACAGGAGGGGGAGGTGAGATGTGACATCATCTATTGTGAATGATGGATCCTGTGTTATTTACTGTATATAGAGGTGTTATCAGCCATTGTACAGGAGGAGGAGGTGAGCTGTGATATCACCTATTGTGAATGGTGGATCCTGTGTGATCTACTGTATATAGAGGTGTTATCAGTCATTATACAGGAGGAGGAGGTGAGCTGTGACATCACCTATTGTGAATGGTGGATTCTGTGTTATCTACTGTATATAGAGGTGTTATCAGTCATTGTACAGGGGGGGGAGGTGAGCTGTGACATTTCTTATGGCGATTTGTGGACCCTGAGTTATCAGCTGTGTATAGAGGTGTTATTGGTCATTATAATTTTGGCTCTGATTATAATGAGACTGCTGAAATCTTTTGCTGAAAGAACAGGAAATATGTGTCTAATAAATCCCCTATGGCCAGTATGAAATTTGTAAGACTACTAATTATCTATTTTTTTTAATACAGTTTGCGATATGGAAAAAACATTGCCAAAAATTAAAAACATGCATAAAACACACAACAAAAAACAGATTTAGGACAATAGATCATTTTCTGTCAACAATTCCCCTTTAAGCAATATTTACATAGGACTGCGTACCACCCCGAGGCATTGTCTTGGAAAAAAAAAAGAGAACAAACAGCAGTTTAAAGGCGGAAGCTTCCGCTGTGACCATAATCTCATTTATCAAAGCCGACGTTCAGCGGGGAATTAGCGGAGGCTCATTAATATCAGGAGTAAGTGAATGTGATTGTCGGACTCGTGGTCGTCACTGGTCGGGCTGGATGGATGCCGCACGCTGGCAGGTGACGGGACGCAGGAGTCGAGGGGGAACTTCAGCCTTTTTCTTCCTGGAAAATACCAGTTGTGCCGTAACAGAAATACATAGAACATTGCTGACTCCGTATCTGTGGGAGGAGACCTTCACATTGTAATGGTGGGACATGACATTAGGGTCTTTAAGGGAAACTGTCTCTATATTTCTTAAAGGGAAAGTCCGTCTATCTACAGTGGGGAACATAAGTATTTGATACGCTGATGATTTTGCAGTTTTCCCACCAACAAAGAATGGAGAGGTCTGTAATATTTATTGTAGGTACACTTCACCTGTGAGAGACAGAATCTGAAAATAAAATCCAGAAAATCACATTGTTTGATTTTTACATAATTAATTTGCATTTTATTGCATGAAATAAGTATTTGATACAATAGAAAAACAGAACTTAATATTTGGTCCAGAAACCTTTGTTTGCAATTACAGAGGTCAGACGTTTCCTGTAGTTCTTGACCAGGTTTGCACACATTGCAGCAGGGATATTGGCCCCCTCCTCCATACAGATCTTCTGCGTAGAGATGGCACCAGGATGCCCGATGGGGAGAAGACCAGCCGGCGGGGCACGGAGATGGAGTAATGTTCTGCTGGAAAACTTGTGTCCTGGCACCATCTGGATGTCACATCTACCTAAGGAACTGTGTAGACCCCCTTCATGGCAGCAGGATTCAATGGGTGGGCCAGGAACGGTCTGAGGAACATGAGCAAGATCAAGGTGATGACTTGTCTCCAAATTCCCAAATCTGTATCTGATCCATGGAGGCTGCGCCGAGCAACGCGCAGGATCTGCTATCACCCCCTTTATCCAATAATGTATTGTATGCTCCTCGGTGGGTGTTTCGTCGCACCCTTTGTCGCCCTTTGATACGTTTAGTGCTTCTGCAGACACAACCAGAGCAGGCCTGGAAAAGCAAATCTGCCAATTCTGCCTTTCTGAGCTGAGCCCTACGACAAACTCCTCACAGCTGTCAAACCCGGGGTTTTGCATGAGTCAAGGAAATCCTGGATGGCTGGGTGGCTCGGACACAGCGATTCTTGCCAACATCCACATGCCAGAGGACAGGTGTCAGAACGCCAATTTCAATACACAGGAAAAAGAAATCCATTTCCAGCAGAATTCACATGATTAGACACAACTACTAAATTATTCGACAGAGCAAAACCCCCAGTCTGGAATTATCATGTCTAGACACATAATTTAAAAAAAAAAAACAGAAACAGCGCCACTCTTTTCTGTGGCTGGCTCTGGTATTACAGGTCTGGTCCATTTAGTTGAAAAATTCAAAATTTTTCCCTGTTGACAAAGTAATAAAAAAATAAGATAAAAAAAATGGAGGAAATTAGAGTTTCTTAATATATTTGTAAGGTTTTAATTTGGAAATTCTCATAATATAATACAGTTTTCTTCAAAGGTGGCGCTAATCTTCAATAGTGGACTACAGCTTAATATCAGGTGCGGAGTACTGCAAGGGACCCAAAAACACGTACACTTGGACCGCTAATATCTTTATGCTCTACATGGGGATTCATTTCCCACTCTACTTTGGGGTCAGACATGGGACCTGGGTGCTATGTGCCAAGGAGGCACTGAACACCCTCTCTGCCCCAGCCAATGGTAATAAGATATATAGATATGGCAACTAAACTACACTTTTGGTAACACTAAGGTATTAGAGTTTAGAATGTGATAAGGTAGGTAATGTAGGGACGTGTAGTTTAGGGATTAGTACAACCAGGGTGGATAAGATAGTTGACTATAGCTTAGGTAGTGACATTAGGGTAAGACGGTGCTAAATGTTTGGGACTTGCCCATAGTGGGAGGGGATTAGCTATAGGGAAAGGACTGCCTCCTGTAGATACAGTGTAGTTTGAGTTGTAGTAAGAGCAACAAGGGGTGATCCATAGCTAGAGGAGACTGGAGAGATGGATAGCGAGATACTGAAGAGAATTACAGATGAGACTGAGCGACCTTCCGACCGAGGCGGGTGCCGAGTCATGAAACCCGAGAGCTTGTTAATGGACTTCAATGGGACTAAGAGCGTCGGACTAGTGGGGGTCCCAAGCGGTAGATCCAGGGCACCAATAGTGGAAGAAATAGGACGTGGAACGGCTGAGAGAGTAGAGAGACTGCGGCGTTCAGGCTAGGTGTGGCGACGTAGGACGAAACAGATAAGATGTTCATATAGTGCGCCGGGGTGCAGGAGGAGGTGGACACCGGCTCAACCGTAATCGAAATGTGCACTAGATGCTGGATCCCAAAAAGACACCAAAAAAAAAAAAATCACATTTATCCCTAAAAAGATATAGGTATATGGTAGCAAACATAACTTTTACTAAGCATTTAGATATTCTATGTAGCAGAGAAGAGATGGAGAGGTGGCCATGCATGCGTGTGGCACTCTCTTCTGAAGGATGGCTCCTGTGTAAGCAAAACATGTGCCCTGAGTGCCAAGAAGGCACAAAAAAACCCAAAATTTTGACCCTTATCCAGGGTAATAAGATGTAGAGATATAGCAGCAAACTGAACTTCTGCTAAACTTTGGATGATCCTATATTGCCAAGAAGAGATGGAGAGGTGACCATGGAAGTATGTGGCACTCTCATCTAAAGGATGTATGTACAGTATTTACCATGGGTGAAGAGTGCCTCGAAGGCACCAAAATACACTTTACACTAGATATAGAGATATGGTACCAAACTAATATTTTCCTAAGTATTTGGTGATCCAATATTGCCGAGAAAAAATGGAGAGGTGGCCATGCATGCGGCGTGTGGCACTCTCTTCTAAAGGATGGTTCATCTGTAACCAAAGCACGTGCCCTAAATGCCAATAAGGCACCAAAAAAAACCCAAAAAAACAAAACAATTACACACGTTTTGTTATACATGTTTTTATTTCCTTTGTGTATATTGGAACAACATAAAAATAAGAAAAAAAGGCAAATTGGACATAATATCACACAAAACTCCAAATAGGGTCTGGACAAAATTGTTGGCACCCTCAACTTAATATTTGATTGCGCACCCTTTGGAATAAATAACTGTAATCAATCGTTTCCTATAACCATCAACAAGCTCTCATATGTGAAGGGTTCTCCCAACAGCAATGTTAAGATCTCTCCACGGGTGATCAATGGGATTTAGATCCGGACTTACTGCTGGCCATTTCAGAACTCTCCAGGGTTTTGTTTCCATCCATTTCTGGCTGCTTCTTGAAGAAAGTTTGGCATCATTGTCCTGTTTGACCTAGGACGCAAATCCAGCTTTCTGACACTGGGCTCTACATTGCCACCCAAAATCCTTTAGTAATCTTCAGATTTCATGATGCCTTGCACACAGTCAAGGCACCCAATGCCAGAGGCAGCGAAACAATCCCAAAACATCTTTGAACCTCCACCATATTTGACTGTATGTATTGTGTTCTTTTCTTTGTAGGCCTCATATTATTTTTGGTAAACAGTAGAATGATGTGCTTTACCAAAAAGCTCTATCTTGGTCTCATCTGTCCACAAGACGCTTTCCCAGAAGGATTTTGGCTTACTCATGTACATTTTGGCAAACTGTGTCTCTGTGTCAGCAGTGGGATCCTCCTGGGTCCCCCGCCACAGCGTTTAATTTCAGTCAAATGTGGATGGACAGTTCACGCTGACACTGATGTACCCTGAGCCTGCAGGACAGCTTGAATTTCTTTGGAACTTGATTGGGCCCACATACCCACCATCCAGACTAACCTGCGTTGAAACCTTTCATCAATTTTTCTCTGCCATTCCACTTCCAGGTAGATCAGCTACAGTGTCATGGGTTGTAAACCTCTTCATTATGTTGCGCACTGTGGACAAAATAACATCCAGATCTGTTCAGACAATTCTCTTCTGCTCTTTCTGTTCTCCATACTTAGTGTGACACACAATGCAATGATTGAGTCAACTTCTCTCCTTTTTATCTAGTTTCAGGTGTGATTTTCATATTCTCCACACCTGTTACTTGCCACAGGTGAGTTTGAACGAGCATCTCATGCTTGAAACAAAGTTATTTACCCACAATTTTGAAAAAGTGCCAACGATTTTTGGACTTTTGTGTGAAATTATGTCCAATTTGTCTTTTTTTTTCTCCAATACAGACAAAGGAAATAAACATGTGTGTAACAAAACATGTATAATTGCAATCATTTTCTGGGAGGAATACTTCATTTTCTGGAACAATTTCAAGCGTGCCAACACTTTTGGCCATGAAGGTATTTGTCTACTATTGTGGTTCAGGGTCCAGATCTCAATGATGAGACGTGGGCTCCACCAGTATAAATTTGCCCCTGCTGACAGCAGCTTACTGGTACTGTGAGCACAATGAGGCATCATTACTAGGTGCAGATTTACGGCAAGCGGAGTGACGTGACGAGGACAATGGATTGGGAAGGAACGTGACCTGTTTGTGACCTCAGTAAATGGGGGTGCGTAGCTCCGAGACTCACAAGTCATAAGGCATCCTCTTAAAATTAGACCATAAAACCATTCGCGAAGCTGTAGAGTGCAGCGCTTATGACACTGGTGCACATTCCATCCAGGGCTACTGCAGACATGTGCCAGCGGTGGCTCTCGGATGCCACTCTCCGGCTGCACAGCACCGCTAGATTTTAATTATAAACATAAACTCCAGAAAGATTTGATGGTTTTTATGTTTCGGCCGTCATTGTGCTAAAAATGCTAACGGTTTGCACAGCCGGGCTCCGGTGAAACCGCTCGTGTCGTGTTCTCCGCTTCTAAAGTATCCGAGATAAGTGAAATCAGAGGGCATTGATTTTCTGCCACTTTACTTGATTTGAAGGCGGCTTCCTCAATAGTTTGTCATAAGATCCTGTAAATTTCTGTCAGGGAGTATTACCAGCTGTGTATAACATGGGCAACGCTGGGTCCGTGCAAGGCCAAAGTGTGTGTCTGTCTCTCCGGAGAGCCGGGAGTCATACTGGCCAACTTCTAGGAATAAGATGGTATGTGTGTAGCATGCCATGCTCCTGTAAACCCCACCCATGAGTACAGGCCACGCCCCACACTGACTAATATTCTGATTGTGACATTTAAGCCCCGCCCCAAGTAACACCCAGCACTGCCCTTAAAGAGACAGGAATGCCTTTTTTTGGCTACACCTCGCCCCTTTTGCACTATGGTTTCAACAAAATCAGAACTTTTGTCAAATTTGCAAGATCTGATGGAGCCAAAATGGGTCCATTAAAGGGGTGATCCCGTAATAATGTGTGAATATTACAAATATTGTAGCTAGGAATTGGAACCACTTTTGGGATCCTCATCTATCAGGAGGATAGGCATACATGGATCCAAAGGTGTAACCCTCATCTATCAGGCACTTTTAGCATAACCAATTAATATGCCATAAATGCCTGATATTAAAAGACTTTCTTTAACATTGATTCTACCAATAAAATGTCCCGCATTGTTAGGTCATTTGTTGTTTGAGAAATGGTGCTCCCTCATAATCATAAGGATCTCCCCTTGACCGAGGTGAAGATTACCATAAGGGTGGTCTCTTGACCTGTTTTCCATAGGGGTGGTCCCTTTAATTACCATAAGGGTGGTGTTATGCACCGGTCCCAGGTCCGTGTCTTCCTTCCCTCACCCGGGTCCGCTAGACTCTATTGAGCTTCACGTTGGGCTTTGCAAATGGCGTGATCCCATGTGAGCATCTAGCTAGGCCTATATAAGGCCCACCACGACACTCACCTGTGTCTCAGTGCTAAGACTTTAGTATTGCTAGACTGTGGCTTGCTCTACACAACTTGTCCTGCTCAGTTGCTGTCTGCAGTCTCCTGGATGTTTCCCACTTGCCTGCTTGTGGTCTTCTAGATGTCTCCCAACTGCTAGCGGTTTTCCAACATCCAGCCTACTTGCCTGTGGTCTCCTGGACATCTTCAGCCTGCTTGCCAGTAGTTTCCTGGATGTCTACCACCTGCAAGCGGTTTACAGCATTCCACCTGCTTGCTTGTGGTCTCCTGGAAGTCTCCCACTTGCCTGCTTGCAGTCTCATGCCTGCTTGCCTGTGGTCTCCTGCATGACTCTAACCAGTAAGTGGTTTCTAGCACCCCACTTGCTTGCCTGTGGTCTCCTGGAAGTCTCCAACTTGCCTGCTTGCAGTCTCATGCCTGCTTGCCTGTGGTCTCCTGCATGTCTCTAACCTGTAAGTGGTTTCTAGCACCCCAGCTGCTTGCCTGTGGTTTCTTGAACATCTCCCACCTGCTAGCAGTTTCCAGCATTCCCTCGGCTTGCCTGTGGTCTCCTACACATCTCCTGTTTGCCTGCTTGCGGTCTCCTGTCTGCTTGCCTGTGCTCTCCTGGATGTCTCCCACCTGTCAGTGGTTTCCAGCATCCCACTTACTTTCCTGTGGTCTCCTCGACATCTCCTCATTGCCTGCTTGCGGTCTCCTATACGACTCCTACCTGCTTACCTGTGGTCTCCTGCACATCTCCCACCTGCCAATGGTTTTGAGCATCCCACCTGCTTGCCAGTGGTATCCTGGACATCTCCCGCTTGCTTGCCAGTGGTCTCCTGGATGTCTCCCACCTGCCAGCGGTTTCCAGCAGCCCTCCTGCTTTCCTGTAGGCTCATGGATGTCTCCTACCTGTCAGCCGTTTCTAGCATCCTACATGGACTATGCCATCTGTCTGCAGTCTCCGTCATCCCGTCTGCCTGCAATTTCCTGGAAGTCTTTCACCTGCCTGCGGTTTCCTTTATCCCTCTTACTTGCATGCAGTCTCCTCTCTGTTTTTTTTTGATTATACAGAATTTGGAAATTTTCTTAAAGGGAACCTGGCACCAGAAAAATTGCTATTAACCTGAAGATATGGGGTTTATCTGCAGGCTAATAGCGTTATTATTCTACCCGGCACATGCACTTAGCCGAAAGCTACTGGAAGAAAACCTTGTTTATTCCCTGCTGCAGAGTTCCAGTTTCAGTGATGGGGTGACGCAGGCACTGGTTTAGCCACAGCTCGGAGTGTACAGAGCAGTGGCTGTAACTGTGCCCCAATCTCTGACTGACAGTGGTTGGGGCCGGCTGTCAGTCAGTGCTGGAGGCTCAGTTACAGCCCCCCCCCCCCCCATTCCTGGCTATTAAACTACAAATTAACCCCACATCTGCTGGTTATTAGCACTTTTTTCTGGTGACAGGTTCTCTTTAAGATCCCAATACTACTGTTTCTTTTGATATTTTTAAGACAAAAAATTAGTACATGAAAATAAATTAGTAGTCATTATAGCGCCACCCCTGCTTAGCACTTCAGCATCTGATTAGAGGGCCATGATTTAGTCAAAAACTTCTATCTATATGTTCATGACTCTTCATCACCTTCAAAACACGGGGAAGGTAACACTGGGATTAACTGCAATCAGAAGAGAAGATTGCTGCTTTTAAGGCAATATCTTTTTTTAAAGAGGACCTAAATAAATATGTATTATTTTTACCTGGTGTAAATGCAGCAATTCTCCTGAATCCGGCAATGTTTTTCTTTTGTTCCTGCGCCTCTCCGTTCCTGAGTTATGGCCCCTTCTTCCCTCTACGTAATTCCAATTTTTAGTGAGCCAAGGCCACGCCCACAAGGAAGAGTTGAGGACCACGCCCATTTAGCTAGCCAGATTAGATTTACATACAAGGAAGAAGTGGTCCTATCTCAGGAACGGAGAGGAGCAGGAACAAAAGGAAGACATTGCCGGATTCAGGAGAATAGTGGCATTTACACCAGGTAAAAATATAAATATATTTGTAGCAAATGACAGGCCCCCTTTAATTCAATTCTTGTAACCAAATGTATTTTATTAAAAAAACAAACAAACAAAAATTCTGGTCATAATACGAGACCCTATTTATGCAAGCGAAATTGCTGCCATTCCTCAGAGCCATTACCAGCGTTCCCTGTAATATAAAGTGCACCTTTGGTCACCTAAAGTAAATAGTGTTTTTGAAGCTATTTTTTGCATTTATGAACCATTAGGAGAAAGTAACAGGGGGGAAAAGACGACGCATTAACTAATGCCACGGATAAATGGAATAGAAAGAGATGTAGGGTCATTATAGGAAAAAAACAGGAGACATGAATATAAATTTAATTTCACAAATTGTTATAATTGACAGAATTTCATCAGTTTTATTATTGAACACTGATATCACGTGGATCACTTATAGCATTGGCCATCATTGAAAACTTTTGATATCGCAGTATGAAATGATAGGTAGCCTTTAATTTTCCTGGGGATACAAGAAATGTGACTATTATCAGTAGGATTTCCCATATATCATAGCAAGAGGCACATTATTATTATTATTATGCTGTATTCACTATAATAAAAAAATTAAAATTCTTACAATGCCCACACTGGTCACGAGGCCTAGTATTAGACTCGTAGTTCCAACTTCCTACCTATTGTGAATGGTGGATCCAGTGTTATCTACTGTATATAGAGGTGTTATCAGTCATTGTACAGGAGGAGGAGGTGAGCTGTGACATCATCTATTGTGAATGGTGGATCCTGTGTTATCTACTGTATATAGAGGTGTTATCAGTCATTGTACAAGAGGAGGAGGTGAGCTGTGACATCACCTATTGTGAATGCTGAATCCTGTGTTATCTACTGTATATAGAGGAGTTATCAGTCATTGTACAGGAGGAGGAGGTGAGCTGTGACATCACCTATTGTGAATGGTGGATCCTGTGTTGTCTCCTGTATATAGAGGTGTTATCAGTCATTATACAGGAGGTGGAGGTGAGCTGTGACATCACCTATTGTGAATGGTGGATCCTGTGTTATCTACTGTATATAGAGGTGTTATCAGTCATTGTGCAGGAGGAGGAGGAGGTGAGCTGTGATATCACCTATTGTGAATGGTGGATCCTGTGTTATCTACTGTATATAGAGGTGTTATCAGTCATTGTACAGGAGGAGGTGAGCTGTGACATCACCTATTGTGAATGGTGGATCCTGTGTTATCTACTGTATATATAGGTGTTATCAGTCATTGTACAGGAGGAGGGGGTGATCTGTGACATCACCTATTGTGAATGGTGGATCCTGTGTTGTCTCCTGTATAGAGAGGTGATATCAGTCATTGTACAGGAGGTGGAGGTGAGCTGTGACATCACCTATTGTGAATGGTGGATCCTGTGTTATCTACCGTATATAGAGATATTAACAGTCATTTTACAAGAGGAGGAGGTGACCTGTAACATTATCCATTGTGAATGGATTATGTCCCACGTTGTGGCCCCTTTCAATTATGTCCCGCTTTGTGCCCCTTTACAATTATGTCCCACGTTGTGTTCCCTTACAATTATGTCCCACGTTGTGTTCCCTTACAGTTATGTCCCACTTTGTGCCCTTAGAATTATATCTTACTTTGTGCCCCCTTACAATTATGTCTTGTTTTGAACCCCTTAAAATTATGTACCACTTTGTGCACCCTTCATGCTGCTATGCCGAAGTCACACCTGCTTTGCTATGTCCCACTTTGTGCCCCGATACATTTATGTCCCACTTTCTGCCCCCATACAATTATGTCCTACTTTGTGCCCCCTTACAATTATGTCCCACTTTTGTCCCCTTACAATTATATCCCACTTTGTGCCCCCTTACAATTAAGTCCCACTTTGTACCCCCTTACAGTTATGTCCCACTTTGTGCCTCTTACAGTTATGCCTCAGTTTGTGCCCCCTTACAATTATGTCCCACTTTGTGCCCCCTTACAATTATGTCCTACTTTGTGCCCCTTTAGAATTATGTCTTACTTTGTGCCCCTTTACAATCATGTCTCGTTTTGGCCCCTTTACAATTATGTACCACTTTGTGCTCCCCTTCATGCTGCCATACAGAAGCCACTCCTGCTTTGCTATTTCCCACTTTGTGCCCCCTTAAAATTATGTCCCATTTTGTGACCTAATACAATTATGTCCTACTTTGTGCCCCCTTACAATTAATTCCCACTTAGTGCCCCCTTACAGTTATGTCCCACTTAGGGCCCCATACAATTATGTCCCACTTTGTGCCCCTTACAGTTATGTCCCACTTTGTGCCCCCTTACAATTATGTCCTACTTTGTGCCCCTTACAGTTATGTCCCACTTTGTGCCCCCTTACAATTATATCGTTTTGGCTCCCTTACAATTATGTCACACTTTGTGTGCATTAAAGTTATGTCCCACTTAGAGCCCCATACAATTATGTCCCACTTTGTGCCCCTTACAGTTATGTGTCAAGCCATGAATATATAATTAAATAAACAATGTAAATCATAACGGATATTATATGATTGCTCCAATAGGGATAATTGTGATGCCGGCCCTTTAAGTTCCTTACTATATGATAGGACATAGGCTTAATTCCTTGTTGTCATCGCCTTCATTCATTACTATTAGATATACAGTACATAGGTCATATGAATCTGAATAAAATGATACCTTGATATCTGCACTCTGATGTCTTATTCCAGAGAAATTAATGTTTTTCTTAATATGTAAATTAGCTGTTAAGATCTATTTGTCGGACATAGATCTCTCCGAAAATCTGCCTCCAGAGCTTATTTACATGAAAGGGGGCACTACCAATGTGACATGTGATGAGTGACAATCTGCTCTCCTGACCTGCATGTTTCACACTGGTAACTCTCCCTAGAGGCAATGTCACGAGTCAGGCTTGGATTCGTGGCAGCTCTGGTTCTGCTATAATTTAAATGTAGCTTTTTTTCCTTTCAAGCCAGCAAAGTTTAATGTCAGTTTTCCCTGCTTGCAGCTGCTGTTTTGCTGGTCATCTGATGCGGGTGTTGACCACTCCCACCATCCTTTAAATAGTCACCTGATGCAACAGCTGACTGTTGGTAATAGACTTTTCTATGGAGACCAGCCTTGGAGTTGCAGATTTCTGTTGTCAGCCCTGAATCTGTTTCTTCTGTGGATTTTAGGGTCCTGTTTCCAGTATCCTCTGTAGTGTGAAGCTTGGCAGCAGAGCCTGGAGCTAAGTCTTGTGTATTTATCTTGTCTGTCTCGTGCTTGTCACTATCCACTGTGTTTGTACCATCTACAGTGGTGAGGCTAGCGTCCTTGATGGCCAGTGCACTAGCCAGGGTATTGTGAGGTGACAGTTAGGGACAATGTACGAGACAGCGGCGGGGGGAAGGACCCACATAGGGCATTAGAGGAGTTCAGCGACAGGCTCTGGTAGGAGCTCAGGAGGTGTCCCATCCCTCGTTCCCTATTGTTAGGGTAATGATGTTAACATCCACTGATTACTGTGACCTGTGGATAAATGACTCTTTCCTCTCAGGCTGGTGGATGTGGAGTAACAATGTAGCAAATAATTCTGACCAAATTGGTCAATATTACTGTGCAATGATTTCTACACATGATGGAATCTACACCACAGCAAATTCCTGAAGGCCAAAGGAGAATTAATTGTTACTAGATGGATGACTGTAATAATTGGCCATTGAGTGTACATATAATGCATATACACTGTATGAGGGAAAGTATCAGGACATGCGTCTTAATCACTGAATTCCATTTTTCCTTCAGCCCCATTACCCCCTGTGTATAACATCCGACCCCATTGGACCTAGTGTATAACATCAGGCCCCATTGTCCCGGTGTTTAACATCCGGCCCCATTGCTCTGGTGTATAACATCTGACCCCATTGCTCCTGTGTATAACATCTGGCCCGATTGCTTCCGGTGTATCTGGCTTTATTGCCCCAGTGTCTAACATACGACCCCATCACCCCAGTGTATAACATCCGGCCCCATTGCCCCGATGTTTAACATCCGGCCTCATTGCCCCGGTGTATAACATCCGAGCCCATTGCTCCAGCGTATAACATCTGTCTCCATAGCCCCTGGTGTATAACATTTGGCCCTATTGCTCCTGGTGTATAGCATCCGGCCTCATTGCCCCCGCGTATAACATCCGGCCCATTGCTCTGGTGTATAACATCTGACCCCATTGCCCCTCGGTGTATAACATCCGGCTACATTGCTCACGGTGTATAACATCTGACCCCATTGCCCCTGTGTATAACATTTGGCCCCATTGCTCCCGGTATATCCGGCCCCATTGCCCCAGTGTATAACATCCGGCCCCATTGCCCTGATGTTTAACATCCGGCCTCATTGCCCCCGGTGTTTAAAATCCGGCCCCATTGCTCCGATGTATAACATCCGACCCCATTGCTCCCGGTGTATAACATTTGGCCCCATTGCTCCTGGTGTATAGCATCCGGCCTCATTGCCCCGTGTATAACATCCGGCCCCATTGATACGGTGTATAACATCTAACCCATTGCCCCAGTATTTAACATCTGGCCTCATTGCCCCGTGTATAACATCCGGCCCCATTGCCCCAGTATATAACACCCGGCCCCATAGCCCCTGGTGTATAACATTTGGCCCCATTGCTCCTGGTGTATAACATCCGGCCTCATTGCCCCGTGTATAACATCTGGATCCATTGCCCCCGGTGTATAACATCTGACCCCATTGCCCCCAGTGTATAACATCCGGCCCCATTACTCCCGGTGTATAACATTCGGCCCCATTGCCTCTGATATACAACATTCAGCCCCATTGCCACCGATATATTAACATCTGGCTCCATTGCCCCCGGTGTACAACCTCCGACCCCTCACATCCAGTGTATGGCATCTGGCCCCTCGCACTTGGTGTATAACATCTGGCCCCTCGCCTCCTGGTGTCTAACCTCCGGCCTCTCGCCCATGGTGTATAACATCCGGTCCCTCGCTCCCCCGGTGCAGAACATATGGTCCCTTGACCCTGGTGTTTAACACCCGGCCGCTTGCCCCCCCGGTGTATAACATCCAGCCTCTTGCCCCCTGGTGTATAACATCTGGCCTCTTCTCCCCCGGTGTGTAACATCAGGTCCCTTGCCCCTCAGTGTAGGACATCCAGTCCCTTGCCCCTAGTGTATAACATCTGGCCCCATCGCCCCCCCACTGTATAACATCCGGCCCCTCACCCCCAGTTTTTAATCTCTGTCTGGTATATAACCTCCGCACTTCCCTCCACATGCCGTCTGCTTTTACTAATTTGTGACAGATTGGCCGGTGGTGCGGAGCTCCCTGATACCAGCGCGGTCCAGTAATAGGAGCCACCGGGGTAATAAGCCCACTCATTACATTTTTTCCTCCTAAATCTTCACCCATCACTTGAGTGATATTATTAAGAAGTGGAAGGAAGTGCAGCAACTCAGCCATGAAGTAGAGACCCCGTAATTTACAGAGTGGGGGGCCGAGTGCTAAGGAGCAGAGGGGAGGAAAGTCACCATTTCTCTGCTGACTCCATAGCTGCAGAGTCCAGACCACCTCTGCTATTAACATCAGCACAAACACTGTGCCCTCGACTGGAGCATCATGGCCGAGCAGCAACATGCAGCCGTACATCACTAAGCACAATGCTATGGGCTTTTTTTTCCATCAATATTGTGTGCTTGTTGCATTGTTGAACTTTTCATATTTCTACTATTTTTTCCGATTATTTCAAATGTTTTATTCTTGACAATACTGTATCACACAGAATAACCGGCATTAAGCATTATAAAATAAGAGATGGATTGCCGCCATGTATTCGGCCCTGAGATGAGCTAATTTTACCTAATGTTCCATTTTTCATGAATAGGGAAAGATAAGTTCAATGCTTTGTATGCTGTGTACCTGGATGTGGTATTGTGTATCTACCATCTTAGAACAATATGTTTCTTATTACTGACGACCATTATATATATATATATATATATATATATATATATATATATATATATATACTGCTCAAAAATAAAGGGAACACTTAACAACAGAATATAACTCCAAGTAAATCAAACTTCTGTGAAATCAAACTGTCCACTCAGGAAGCAACACTGATTGACAATCAATTTCACATGCTGTTGTGCAAATGGAATAGACAACAGATGGAAATTATTGGCAATTTTCAAGACATCCTCAATAAAGGAGTGGTCCTGCAGGTGGGGACCACAGTACACATCTCAGTACCAATGCTTTCTGGCTGATGTTTTGGTCACTTTTGAATATTGTTTGTGCTTTCACACTCGTGGTAGCATGAGACGGACTCTACAACCCACACGAGTGGCTCAGGTAGTGCAGCTCATCCAGGATGGCACATCAATGCGAGCTGTGGCAAGAAGGATTGCTGTGTCTGTCAGCGTAGTGTCCAGAGGTTGGAGGCACTACCAGGAGACAGGCCAGTACACCAGGAGACATGGAGGGGGCCGTAGGAGGGCAACAGCCCAGCAGCAGGACCGCTACCTCAGCCTTTGTGCAAGGAGGAAAAGGAGGAGCACTGCCAGAGCCCTGCAAAATGACCTCCAGCAGGCCACAAATGTGCATGTGTCTGCACAAACAGTTAGGAAACGACTCCATGAGAAAGGTCTGAGTGCCCGATGTCCACATATGGGGGTTGTGCTCACAGCCCAACGACATGCAGGACGCTTGGCATTTGCCACAGAACACCAGGATTGGCAAATTCGCCACTGGCACCCTGTGCTCTTCACAGATGAAAGCAAGTTCACACTGAGCACATGTGACAGACATGACAGAGTCTGGAGACGCCGTGGAGAGCGATCTGCTGCCTGCAACATCCTTCAGCATGACCGGTTTTGCAGTGGGTCAGTAATGGTGTGGGGGGGCATTTCTTTGGAGGGCTGCACAGCCCTCCATGTGCTCGCCAGAGGTAGCCTGACTGCTATTAGGTACCGAGATGAGATCCTCAGACCCCTTGTGAGACCATATGCTGGTGCTGTTGGCCTTGGGTTCCTCCAAATGCAGGACAATGGCAGACCTCATGTGGCGGGAATGTGTCAGCAGTTCCTGCAAGATGAAGGCATTGAAGCTATGGACTGGCCCTCCCGTTCCCCAGACCTGAATCCGATTGAACACATCCGGGACATCATGTCTCGCACCTTCCACCAATGTCACGTTGCACCACAGACTGTCCAGGAGTTGGCGGATGCTTTAGTCCAGGTCTGGGAGGAGATCCCTCAGGAGATCATCCGCCGCCTCATCAGGAGCATGCCCAGGCATTGTATGGAGGTCATACAGGCACGTGGAGGCCACACACACTACTGAGCATCATTTCCTTGTCTTGAGGCATTTCCACTGAAGTTGGATCAGCCTGTAACTTCATTTTCCACTTTGATTTTGAGCATCATTCCAACTCCAGAGCTCCGTGGGATATTAGTTGTGATTTATGTTGATCACTTTTAGGTTTTATTGTTCTCAACACATTCCATTATGATTTAATTCAGTGATATCTAGGATGTGGGATTTTAGTGTTCCCTTTATTTTTTTGAGCAGTGTGTATGATTCTGCACTAAACATGCACAATAAGGGGGTTCTGATGGTCACAGGATATCCTACTGCTTGGACCAACAGTGGTAAACAGTAAAGAAAGCCAACAGTAGGTTGATCATTTCTCTGCAGCACCCCTGCAGGAGAAACTAAGTATTACATAGTTCCTATTGAAAACAATGAACTGTCTTTGTGATGCCGGGTCATTGTCAGGTGCTTCATGTTGCCCAAACCATGGATATATTGAGGGTCAGCCCTTCCCATTGGAGGCAACATTTCTAAGAAGTCATGCCCGGAGGGGAGAAGTCTGCAGGACCCGCCCTGATCACTGGTTGCCCACAGAAATGATCTTTGGAGAAGATTTCACATCATATGGAAACCTCCAGATTACAGGGCCCCAAAGCAAAAGATCTAATTGCCCCCCCAAAAAGATATCCCTATTGAAGTTGGTCTCCTAACGAGTAATACTTTTATGGCCGTTTTAGAGTATGATGTATCCCCACAGTGAATCCCCCTACAGTTTCACACCACACATACAGTGTATTATCCCCACTCTGTATGAGGGTCCCCACAGCCCACTACTCAGTATGAGGGTCCCTACAGCTACTCTAAAAGTATGGGGGCTCCCACAGCCTCCAACTCAGGATGAGGGCCTCCATAGCCCTTTACTCAGTAAAAGGGCCTCCACAGTCCCCCACACAGAATGAGGGTCCCAATAGCTGCTCAAACAGAATGAAGGCCCCAACAGAAAATGTGGGCCCTCACAGCCCCCACTCAGTACAGGAGCCCCCCACAGCCCCCACTCAGTATTATGGCTCCCACTAGCTCCACACTTGGTATTATGGCCACCACCAGCCTCCCCCTCAGTATTATGGCCCCCACTAGTCCCCTACTCATTATTATGGCCCCCACTCAGGATTATGGACCCCATAAATCCATCACTAATTTTTATGGCCCCCAAGAAACCCCTCACTCAGTATTATTGGCCCCCACTCGTATAATTGGCCCCCGCAATTATTAATTACTGAATTTTTATCTTACGTATTGTAACTTACCTTTTTTTCCCTTTTCGTATGTGGTAGAACTAGATTACAGGCGAATTTTGTGACTGATATTTATTTTTTTCATTTACAAAATTAGAAGGGTAAATCCAGAAGATGGATTTTTCCTGTTCACGACAATAATGGAGGAAAGTCATTGTATACATGATTAGCTCCGAGCTCAGTCCACCAGGGCGATATTATCAATGGGGGAACAATAGGAACCTTTACAAACAGTTGGCAGCCGGGGCGGATTAATATACTCAATAGCGACTATAATGAACTTATGCTAAACACGGCGATCGGAGCGTGAGTGGAGTCAGATTAAAAATTTATAGCTTAATAAGAATAGATCTGCTTCAGCGTCGACTTTAATGGTAATTTTGAGTGTTTTCCTCAATTCCCGGGATTGTATCAGGAGTAGTTCCTCATTTACTGCAACATAAACTTGGACCTTTGGGCGCCGTATTGGAAAAAATGCCTTTAGTTTATCAATTTTTTGGTTTTACATAGGACTGCAGGTATCTTTGGGAAACACTGACGACAAATTCAGCTCTCTGACATCAAAATAACATTATTTTTTACATTTGTTTCTAGCTTTGTTGCCGATTGACCAGCGCCTGAATATGAACACGCTGCTTCTGTGGTAAGTGGGTGAAAGCGATGCTTCCAGCAGGGACGCATCTAGGCAGTGCATTTGCCTCTAGAGCAGCCGGCAGGGGGATGCGATAGGGCCCCCTGATGCAGGGGTCTGAGGTGTTTCCCCGGTGTCTGCATTTTGTCACCCCCAGACTGGTGGTTTGCCATTTTCTGAGCCAGCAGTCAAACTGAGGAGGGAGTATAAGTGGACACAGTATGGGGAGCAAGCAGGGGGAAGAAATTTGAGCGCACAGTATGGGGAGCAAGGTGGGATGGGTACTCACACAATATGTGGAGCGATGGGGCAGTGTGGACACAGTATGGGAAATGAGGGGGGATGGGTGCAGACACAATGTGGGGAGTGAGGGGGTAAATTTGAGAACACAGTATTACTGGGGAGCGAGGGGGATGGAAGAGTGTGTACACAGTATGGAGATGTGGGGGGAATGTATGTGGACACAATATGAGGAGTGAGGGGGATAGCTGCAGACACTGTATATGGAGCGAGGGAGGCATGAGTGCGGAAACAGTATGGGGAGCGGGAAATGTGTCAGGAGTCCATTGAGTGAAATAGTGTGAGGAGACAGTATGGAAAGAGAAAAATATGAGAGGGTACAGAATAGAGACTGGTAAATGTGGGGCGGTATGGGGATGGGGCAGCATAGGGGGACAGTGTGAGGCCACAGCAAGGAGGGAACAGTACGCCAGTGAGTCAAAGTGTGAGAAAGTAGTATAGAGACTTGGCAGTATAGGGGACACTGTGAGAGGACAGTGTGAAGATTGAGCCCAGTATGGAAAGGAGAGAGCAATGTGGAGGGCATATACCATAAGAGGGACACTGTGTGAGTCATATTTTGTGCAGGCGACACAAGGATGAGCAATTATTTATTCATCATAATGGCCCTGCTATTTTTAAGGGTATCATGTGGGGATGTTTGCAGAAGACCAGAGAAGATGGAAGTCTGCAAAGACGAGCTGTGGATGAGAAAAGTCATCATGACATCTGGACAAGATGACTCCAATGAGAAGCAATGTCATCTATAAAGTACTGTGGTTTCTATAAGGTCTGCAGTCTGATGCTGTATAGCAACAACTCTGCAATACAAATGTGTATGGGTCTTACTTGACTTTACAATTGATGTACCATGTACTGATGGTGGTTCTGGTGATGTATTATTGTACTGATGGTGGTTCTGGTGATGTATTATTGTACTGATGGTGGTTCTTGTGATGTACTGTTTTACTGATGAGAGTTTTAATGCTGTGTTTCTGTACTGCTGGGGGTTTTACAGATTTATTTCTGTACTGCTGGTGGTTCTGATGACGCATTTCTGTACTGCAAGTGGTTCTGGTGATGTATGGTTTTATTATGTATACCCCTCCTCACATGTAAAGCGCCATGGAATAAATGGCGCTATAATAATAAATAATAATAATAATAATGTATATCTGTACTGATGAGGGTCGTGATGCTGTGTTCCTGTACTGATTGGGGTTTTAGTGATGTATTTCTGTACTGCTGGTAGTTCTGGTGATGGATTCTTGTGCTGTTATTGGTTCTGATCCTGTACACATGTAACAATCCATAAGTTATACGATTACGTGATTCATGGCTATGGTAATAAAGTGTTGTGCTGTCAGACAAGTTAAGGGTTACTATCTTTTTATTTATGTTAGGAACATTAAAGGGACTGTCCAAGTTTGTGATGAGTCTACAGTCATTCTATGTGGCTGCAAACTTGTCAATTCTCGCAGCGCGCACTGCACACTGTCAGGATTCTCTGGTAGCGGCAGTGAGAGTAGGAGGTCATGAAGCCGCAATTATATGATTTGCATACATGCGATCATGTGCAGACTAGACATGCATGGCCTCACTCAATGAAAATGAATTGAGTGAAGCCAGACACGTCTAGTTGGAATGTGGCCAGAAGTATACAAATGACAAACTTGTGCTGACATGACCGTCCACTCTTGCCACTGGCAAGGGAAAATCCTAAAACTGTGCAGTGAATGTGCTGTGAGAATTCATGAGCTCGAAGTCACCTAGAGTGACTAAAGACTTTCATCTCAAACCTGAGCAATCCCTTTAGTTATAAAATGAAGCCATGCAGCCAATCCTAACAGCGTGTAATATCCTCACTGTCAGGATTCAGCTCTGCTTGCTGGTGCAGCAGTCATCACATAGACACTTCACTCATATGCGATTTCCATACTTACGGTTATGTGACAACGAGCTTCTCTTCATGCTTCTCTTACTTTTTCAATGGATGTTGAGAGAATTATAAAGAGCAGCGAGTCGGCATGTGACTGTAAGTGTGCAAATCGCATATGAATGATTGGTGACTACTCAAACTGATTGAGACATTATACCAAGAAGGTTGCCCAGTTGTGAGACATTATCCCAGAAAGGGTCCCAGTATGGCGGACATTATTACTGAAAGGCCTACTTATTATGTGCCATCCTCTGTAGTTATGCATGGCGCGGTCTCCTATTACATAGCGTCCTCTGTTGTTATGTACAGTGCTGTCCCATTATTACAAAGGATCATGTCTTGTTACATATAGTACCGTCCCTTACATTGTGTACTCTCAATATTTTTGTTAATCACAAATGCCCTTTCTTTATTACCTAGCCCTCTCTTGTTAGATATAAAATGGCTGCTGATGGGTCAGCACCTGACCAGAAGACCAGTTCTTCAGCCTCCTCCATCAGAAAAGAATCTTTCCCATGATCAATCAGCCGTCATTGCATTATCCACTCTAACAAGAGAGGACAGTATGTAGTAAAGAACAGGGAGCTAAAAACAACAAAAAAACGAGAATCTGATATGTAAGGGATAATGCTGTACATAACTAGAGAGGGCACTATGTAATAAGGGATGGCACTATACATAACAAGAGAGGGCAGTGTACTAAGGCAAGATGCTGTACATAGCAAGAGAGGGCACTATGTAATATGTGACTGTACTATACACAACAAGTGAGGGCACTGTGCAATAAGGGACGATGCTGTACATAGCAAAAGAGGGAACTATGTAATAATTGACGGCACTATACATAACAAGTGAGGGCACTGTGTAGTAAGGGACGATGCTGTACATAAATAGAGAGGACACTATGTAATAAGGGACAGTTCTATACATAACAAGTGAGGGCACTGTGTAGTAAGGGACGATGCTGTACATAAATAGAGAGGACACTATGTAATAAGGGACAGTTCTATACATAACAAGTGAGGGCACTGTGGAATAAGGGACGGAACTATACATAACAAGAAAGAGCACTATGTAATAAAGGATGTCACTATACATAACAAGAGAGGGCACTGTATAATAAGGGACATACAGTATAATATATATTACAGTTTGGTTGCCATAATGGAATGGGGGCCCAAACACATGTTTTGCACAGGGGTTCCAAGCTGTCAGTGTCGACCCCTGATATATATATGTATATATATATATATATATATATATATATATATATATATATATATATATATATATATATATATATATTATTTTTTCTCATTCTAGTCTTTTTCTTGCATTTTGGAGCCAGTTTTAAAAAGTTGTAAAAAAAAAAAAAAAATTTCTTTGCATTTTTTATGCAGCTTTTTGAGCCAAAGTCAGAATATTTCCCATCTTTTATGAATCCACCTCTGGATTTGGCTCAAAATAACTGCAGCAACAATTCTAGCCAAATAGTACTGATCGTCGTGCAACTTGGCTTTTCATTTCTCCATCTATTTAGATAAATATCGTATATTTTACATTATATAATTACTTTGTGATTTATTTTAATTACTATTTTCTTTTTACTTTTAGTTATTCAATATATATTAAAAGTATTTATTACACTATTCTGACTTTATTGTTTCTTTGTGTGTTTTTTTTTTTTTTTTTTTCCCTCTATAGCTAATTTCTCGGACACTTTTACATGCTGGTATTTTGGTCCGGATTTGTAAGGCATAAAAACAGGAGTGGGTCCAAAATTCCCATTATCTCCTTTTCTCTGTGTACTTTCCTTTCCTGTTTTTTTGGCATACAAATTGTAATGCAGAATCCTGCCGGGTGAAAGTGGCCTTAATTTCAGCCCTAGATTTGATGGCGTGGGGTACAGAACATCTCTTCCCTGCAGCTTCCGTCTAAACGGACGAAATGGGCATGGGCCGAAGCGCGTTAGCTCTTCTGACAATAGGAACGTCCGTGACCCTCTTAGGGGCCAAGTTTTTGCAGCCAGAGAGAAAAGCTCTCTGTCTTTTCTTCTTGAATCCATTGTGACTGCAGTGCATGTCGAAGAGTAGTAATTCTCTCACTGGTCGGAGAAGGGGGAGGGGGGGATATTGAAATAGTAGTTATTTGCAGTACGCATGACAGATGGGAGGTCGCTCACAGTGTTTAGCTCCAGAGTGGTCTCTAAGGCATCACGGGGGCAGCCATCACTGCTGCTAGATTGTACAACAGTGTGAATTTTAACTACAAAATTGGGGAAAACAATTTCCCAACAGGCGGCTAAAACTATAAATATGAACGAGAACATGCAAAAAGGTAAAAAAAAGGAAGAAATAAATAATAAGAGGGAAAATAAGTGTCCCAAAAACTAAACCTGTAACTCCATTGCATTTGCACCTGTTTTGTTTTCCACTTTATCCTTTATACACGCCTAATTCTTCTTTTTGTTTGCGCCTTTTTTTAAGTCTATTTTCCTGTTTCTGTTTTTTTTTTTATTTATTTCTTAGGTGTCCTGTCGATCATCCCTACAGTCAGCAGATCTCTAGTCTGAGTTGCTGATAACAGAGAATAATAGAGTGTCTTCATAGGTTGAAATAATGATAAAATAGCTGAATACAGGTGACAAGGGCTTCAGAGTTGCACTTTTTTAACCTAAACGCAGAGAAGTATTGAGTCCTACAAACGTTTTAAACTGGTCCAATGTTCACAGTCCGGATCGGACATGGGTGTCCTGTAGTGATGAGCGAGCGTGCTGGGATAAGGTGTTATCTGAGCATGCTTGGGTGCTAACTGAGTGACTTTGGCATGCTCGAAAAATATGTTCGAGTCCCCGCGGCTGCATGTCTCACGGCTGTTCGACAGCCACAACACATACAGGAATTACCTAACAAACAGGTGTTGCGGCTGTCAAACAGCCACGAGACATGCAGCCATGGGGACTCGAACATATTTTTCGAGCACGCCGAAGTCACCCAGTTAGCACCCGAGCATGCTCAGATAACACCTTATCCCAGCACGGTCACTCATCACCAGTCTCCTGTCCTGAACTCAACAGTCTCATATATGCGACCAGTCCGGCATACTACACAAGTGCAACATCCTACATGATCCACAGATCACTGCGAATCTGGAGTCAAAGTGCAGGCCTGCGCAAGTGCCCTTTTCCCCACCCTATTTAGTGCACTAGTAAGCAATGCGTGACTGCGCAGAACTCAGCTTCCACAAGATTAGCCGTGATCTGTGGATGCCATAGGACGCATCAACCACATAAATCAAGCCAGGGGTACAACAACGGCAGGGATTGAAGAGGCGCCAAGAAAAGAGAAAAAATGCCCATTGGACTGGACCGTACCATATAGCAGAAGTATATAAAGTATTTTTTGGCATATGCAGAGGGAGTGAGGTCAATGGATTGTGATAGTAGAGCAGTTAAAGGTGGCGTCTTTAGCTTATATTGGGAAAACCTGGAGACAAGTTCTCTTTAATGGTGTCTACTTTCCACTGGGAAAGCCATAAATGTCTGGTGCCACCTCCGGAACCCACACTCCTATCAAGGAATCATCTGACACTCTACATTGACTTCCAAAAATTATTGGTCATGCTTGCCCCCATAAAAGACATTAGGCAATTCTGTCAAAAGAAAAAAAAAAGAAAAAAGAGGTTTCTAAATCGTTGCTTTTTCCCGATCTCAGAACGTGGAGTACAGCTGATGGCAGTGAAAGTGTCAGCAGCACATGTCTGCTTCTCTGAGTCTTCTGCCCATCATATGAATCTCCTGTAGTCTCCTAAACAGGGTTAGTAATACACAGGGGCTGGGCTTACCCAATCACTGCCATCATCTGTACTCCAAATTAGTGCGCTCTGATTTCAGTGGGGAAAAGTTGGCCTTTTTTATTTTTATTTATTTATTTTTTTGCATGAACGAAGTCAAATTCCCCTAATGAAGTGATTTGCAAAGTTTGATAACTTTTTTATTAAAAAATAAATAAATAAAGTTTAGTTACTCCTTAAAGAATGTGAAACTGTTCCTTTAAATACCCGGCATATCTAGCTAGACACTATTGGTTAGATTTGTAAGCCGGGATGTGACAGTATGAATTAGCTCAATACGTCTTCCAAAGAAATAAAAAAGCACAAATCTTAGGTGGATTAATAATTGAGAGAGAGTTTGGTGCCTGGATTGCTGTAAATATTATCTGTCGCTTTACAGGATTCAAGTCACATCACTCAGGCGTGTCACAAATCTTCTATTATAGTGTTGTGTCTCTTAGCAACATATCTTATTTCTTAAAAAAAAAGAAAAAAAGTGGATGTACCTGATGAGTAACACATCCCGCACTACAGAAGCGAGAAGAAAAGCACCAAGCAGGATTCTTAAAGAACAGAAACCCCTTTAAGAACTGTACAAATTACAGAACGGGTCATTAGCTGTAAAAACACCAGTTATAGGGGGTCTTACGATCTCCAATAACACTGATGCATAACTTCGAACCAAATGACTAAAAATTATGACTGTGCCTGCAAAAATGTTGATGATTCAAAATTTGGAAAATTTAAATAAATATGTAATTTTTTTTTTTTAATCATGGTGTAAATGCCGCTGTTCTCCTGAATCTGGCGATGTTTTTCTTTTGTCTGTACGCCTTTCCATTCTTGAGGTATGGCCTTCTGTTCTTAATACGTAACTCTAGTTTAGTCAAGGGGGCGTGATCCTGATTTACGCGCCCACAGAGAAGAGATGATGACCACGCCCACTCCGCTAACAAAACTAGCGTTGTATACTGGGGGCCATATCTCAGGAACGGAGAAGCGCAGGAACAAAAGCAAAACATTGTCGGATTCAGGAGGAGAGCAGCATTTATATCAGGGAAATAAATTACATATTTATGGCAAGTGACAAGTCCCTTTAAGGGGAACCTGTCACCCCCAAAATGGAAGGTGAGCTAAGCCCACCGGCATCAGGGGCTTATCTAAAGCATTCTGTAATGCTGTAGATAAGCCCCCAATGTATCCTAAAAGATAAGAAAAAGGGGTTAGATTATACTCACCCAGGGGCAGTCCCGGTCCGGTCCAATGGGTGTCGCGGTCAGGTCCGGCGCCTCCTATCTTCATCAGATGACGTCCTCTTCTTGTCTTCACGCTGCAGCTCCGGCGCAGGCGTACTTTGTCTGTCCTGTTGAGGGCAGAGCCAAGTACTGCAGTGCACAGGTGCCGGGAAAGGTCAGAGAGGCCCAGTGCCTGCGCACTGCAGTACCTTGCTCTGACCTCAACAGGGCAGACAAAGTACGCCTGCGCCGGAGCTGCAGCGTGAAGACAAGAAGAGGACGTCATCTGATGAAGATAGGAGGCCCCGGACCGGACCGCGACGCCCATCGGACCGGACCGGGACCGCCCCTGGGTGAGTATAATCTAACCTCTTTATCTCATCTTTTAGGATACATCGGGGCTTACCTACAGCATTACAGAATGCTGTAGATAAGCCCCTTGATGCCGGTGGGCTTAGCTCACCTTCCATTTTGGGGGTGACAGGTTCCCTTTAAAGCCTCTTAAACACTGCCAAAATGTCCACTTTACTATATCTACCTTTCTTACAATCCCAAATATTAGCAAAATGAGGACTGTTGGCTGGTATTAAGTGATTTTTAGGGGACCATCTAGCTGCGAAGGTCATGATCCCATCTGTTATATTGAGTAATTTGGAACAGGATGAGGCCTAGTATCAAGGGCCCAAAACCCTCTTTCATACCTGCCAATTGCCCCAAATTTCCCAGGATTATCCCACATTTTTTTTCTAAATTTGAGGATACCAAAAAGTGAATGTTTTGGGGTTTGGACAGGGGTATTATTAGCAGGTTCTTGGCCTTGGATGTTCTCAAGCAGGACCTATATGTCCTTATACTGAAATGTTAGTAAGTATGCTCATTAATGGGATTTTCCACTTTGGACAACACATTGTCACATGAACTTTCAAGCAAATTTCGAACTAGCTGAGGAGGGTCCCTCTAAATTAGGACTACCTTATAAAACCAGACTCATGCATCAGGTGGATGCCTGACTACAATGTAGTCATTCTCTCCAAATGTTTCTAAAAGTGGAAATTCATATCTGCCATATTAGCATCCTTTGAGGGGTTTTGTCACGCTCCATGGCAAGAGTGGCGCACCATATATGACTATTTTCTGTCCTGGAAACTTGAGGGACTACAACGGAAGTCATGCAGTTCCCACCTTGTGCGTTGGGAATGTGAAAACTGTTTTTCGATATCTTATTTTGATCTTGAGATATGATGTCTAGAAGTTACAGGCCCAAAGCCTGAGAGAGATTCTTGGGACGACAAGACAATTCTGATTTCTGTCACGGTCGGGCTCAAATAACCAAATACAACGATATCTACTAATTATCTACCATGCTTAGTATCAGTTACATGTATACGCTACAAAATAGATGTATTTGGTGACTTGGATCAATGCATGGTTCCCATGACAACGATGATAGTACTCAGAAGTGTTGTCGCCAGAACCTGGCTGTAGGCTTTGGGCCTACAACTTCTAGAGATGATATCTCAACACCGAAATTTGATATTAAAACACGGTTTTCACATTTCTAATGTACAGTAAATGACGTTTTATTTTTTTAAACCATTTTTTCTTTCTGTTGGGTCCCTTTGAAGACCTCAATACTTCTTTTTAAGAGCTCTAGGGTTATGGTTTCAACAATGTCAAACATATATATATATATATATCTACAAACTGCACCATAGTGTCCCAAAGGTTGTGTTTAGTATTGTAGCTCAGGCCTATTGAGGTGCATGGCATCAAACGCAACCTCTGGACAATTGAGGCATTGTTTCTGATTTAACTATCCATAGCATGAGTTGGCGAACATCCACCGAAACACGAAGAACATATAAGCAAAATGTAGGAGTTGACCTGACTGAATGCGAGCCATTGGTCTAAGACACCAGCCTAAATGTTGAGGAACGCTTGAGTCACGACTCTAATAGACTTGAGGCCCACTGGGGGACCCCCTTTTATTTCTCAAAGGGGTTTTACCAAGTTAGAACTCTCAGTCCAACTACTGGGACCCTCACTATTTACAAGAATGGGCCCCGTTAAACTAAATCGGCGGGCAAACCTTCGCACCACCACTCCATTAATTTTCTTTTGGACAATTTTCTGTGGGACAGGTGGGGAATGTAGATATTAACGTAGATGTTGTCAGTGGTCCACAACATTCCAGGACAAAACAATGGGATCAGGTGACTGTCTCAGTAGTGCAGCCTCAGGCTTTGGGCCTGTAACTTTAAGGCGTCATAACTCTGCACAGAAAGATGATATCAACAAGCTTGTTTCACATTTATGAAGTACATTAAAAGACCTCTTATAAGAGTACTCTGACAGATATTATTTCCGCTCTATGGATGTTCTTTCTGTCATCATCTCCCTGCTCATTTTAACCCTTCCTTCAGTGTGTATTACTTTCATACTCTTCCTCCGTACTTTGTGCAGTTCTAGGCAACCACGTCCTAAATAACTCATCTACATGGATGTGGAGCAATTTGTGGAGTAAGTGACCACCGCATCACTTATACTTTCCATCTTATCCTATTATCTCTCTTCCTCCGTCTTAATTCCCTTCTGTACTCCTCCCGACAAACTTTACACATAAATTGTCCCAGCTTCATCCAGCTTCTTTATTAATATTCATCATCACCTAATTTTCTACTCCGGAACTTCCACTTACCTGTCACCAGGTCAGAAGTGACCAGCTTTTAATTCTGTTTTATACCCTCTGCTCTCATGAATATTCTGGTTTTTGTTTTTTAAAGTACCGCCATAAGGTTGCAGAGATAGAGGCTTTTTTATTCAGTGCTTATTTTAATGGCTTTTGCCAAACAGATGGTACTCACAGGGTAATAATGCAAGCAGCTTATAGACACGCCCCCGAGGATCTGTGAGCCACAACCCATTGGTAAAGTCCGTAAAAATTCCATCCTCTTAAATGTCTGTGACAAGCTGCCCGCTGCTTTGAAGGTGGTCGTGACTCCCTTACCTCTTTGACCCTTGTACAGCTGCACATGTAGCACTGATGACATCATGCCTATCCTGAAGACACCTGCATCATAAATGACATGTGGAGGATGTGGCCTGTTCCTGATTTTCCCTTGGAACCGAGTAGCTTTGTTATTTCTTTATTTTCTCTTTATTCTTTTATATTTTGCTTGATTCATATTCTAAACTTAAAGATTTGATCGCTTTAGTCCCACTTTATTTCTTCTAGTTGTCATCTTCCATGCTGACTAAGACATTAACTACTTCTACTTCTCTCACTTTCACTGCACTCTTCTCCATCCTCTTTCTTTCTTTCTTGCTTTCTTTCTTTCTGCAGTCTTTCTATTTATTCTTTATTTTTGTCTCTCTCCTTCCTTTCTTTTTTCTTTCTTTCTTCCTGCAGCCTTTCATATATTCTTCATTCCATCTATCTATGTTTGTCTTTCTTTTCTTCCTTTCTATCTTTTTCTTTCTTTCTCAATCTCACTTTTTTCTTTTCTTTCTTATGTTATCTATAATTCCCCTTTTTTCTTTCATTCTTTATTTCGCTCTTTCTTTCCCTCTCTCTCTTTCTTTCTACCTGCCTTCTTTCTATCTATCCTTTCTTTTTATCTATCCTTCTCTCTCCGTTACTTTCTTCATTCATTCCATCCGTCCTTTCTTCCTTGCTACTGTCTATCTTTCCTACAGTCCTCTCTGTTTAATTACTTCTTCCTTCCTTTCCATTTTTCCTTTATTTATTCCCTTCTTCCTTCCTTACACTTTCTTCTATCTATCTATAAATCCATCTTACTCTCTCTCTCTTTCTTTCTTTCTCTCTTTCTACCTACCATCTTTTTATCTATCCTTTTTTCATCTATCCTCCTCTATCCGTTACTTTCTTCATTCATTCCATCCATCCTTTCTTCCTTGCTGCCGTCTATCAATCTTTCCTACAGTCCTCTCTCTTTCATTCCTTCCTTTCCATTTTTCCTTTATTTATTCCCTTTTTCCTTCCCTACACTTTGTTCTGTCTATCTATAAATCCATATTTCTTTCTTTCTCTCTTTTCTTCTTTCATCCTTTCTTTGATCGAATCTCTGAAAGTAAACATTCCCCGTAGTACAATGTCGTGTTCGCTTGCGGCCTCCTCCCCTTCGATGCTCGGAGTACATTGGCCTGCATCACTTTTACTTTCCAACCTCATCATATTTACTCTCTACCATCTGTCCTCCTTGTCTCATACTCCAGTATTCCTATGGTCTCCTCGTAGAACTTCATGTATTGACTGCCGCTGCGTCACCTCTTCGCTTTTCCATCACTAACGCTCTCCGGCGGCCACTTTGACTTTTTCGCCCCCCATTTTGCTTGGCCTTTCCCCACTCGTCCCCCTCCTTCCCCCTACCCTTCCCCTTGCTTCTCCCTTCTCCCACATCCCCCTCCCTTTCTCCCCTCTCTCCCCCTTTCTCTTTTTCTCCTCCCTCTCTCACTACTTCTTCCTCCCCTCCCTCCTCTTTCCCTGCCCCCTCCCTCTCTTGTCTTTTGCTAGAGCAAGCAACAAGGATTTGGAAGTAATGCGGTGCTGCTGCGTGGAGATTAGGACGAGACCTGAATATTTATGAGCTGGCTTGGGGGAAACTGCCTTGCACACTCACAGTGTGTTTACTTGCTTCTTTGTTCCTCCCCATTTCCATCAAACTTGAAACACTTTCTCCTTCCTCCTCCTCTCGTGACATTACTTCTTCTTTTCTTCTTTTTTTTTTTTTTCTTCCTGGAATATACTTTGTTTGCGCAAGGAACCATAGAATCCATATTTTTCCTTACCTCCTTATAAACTACTTGCACGGATGAAGCAAGATCCACAGGTAAATGCGGCGGTTGTTGGGGGTTGTTTTTCCTTTTTCGCTATTTTTTTAGGTTCTTCCTTCTGGTTTCCTATGGTTGGTGCTTCTTGGATTGGTTGTGTTGTGATGGAGTACAGCTGTGGACTGCAAGGATGACAAACTTTATCAGCTTGGCATCTTTCATGGTGGAATCATCATGGCCATGAACAAGGAGTAGACTCATCTTAGTTCTTAATTTTTTGTCCATGGATGTTTACGGAAAAGAGGTAGGAGATACTCATTGAGATCCATCTATCACATCATTATCATCTTTCGACTCTTACCGACGGAGAGAGGGGGGTTGACTCTCATCTCTCTTTCTCTTCGAGCTCTTGTATTTTGACCACCAGAACTCTTGTAAGATGGTTGTTGACTACAGTTTTGTCCTCCTGCATGGTATCTAGTCAAGGGTTTGGGGGAGTGGAAGAAGAAGTTCTCTCTGCAAGAGTCCATCCAAGATGAATTATGACACATGCCTCGATGACACATCGGTAACATGATATCGTATCGACTCATTCTCTTACTTTGTCAACACCCATCCAAAGTGTAGGATTCCGGTTGAGCTCCGTCAAGGTTGTTGAGTTCACCGCGTGCACCATTTTCTTCTCGAACCACACTCACTAGTTACATGGCTTTTCTTTGGCTTTTTTTTTTTTCTAGGCATCCATCTTGAGTTGGTCGACATGCTTTTAGGCTAGGTGTCAAGTAAAATGGACTTTGATTAGAGGAGGTGTTGGGCGTTCATTTTCATTTATTTCACGAGCAGCAGATGGGTGTTAGAAGTCCCCTTTGTTGCAGATTGCTGCGGCAGCCGATCCATTCAGCACTTTTTTTTCCCCTTTCCTCCTCCTCTCTCTTTTTTACAGAGACACTTTCACTCTCGAAAGTTAACTCTACGATTGCCGGAAGTAAAAAGAAGCAAAAGTTTACTACGCGCCTCCTTATAAGTCCTAGTAAACAGGTGCCGTTGACTAAGTAAAGTTTCATTCTATAGTCTCTAAATAGCTGTACGTGTATCGTGGTGCGTGAGGTTCTTAGTGCACATTTTGATCAAATTGTGTGTGAGCCCACCTGCCACGTCATGGCAATCTGTATGCTAGCATATTATTTGTATAACAGAAGACATACTTGCATTGCCAGAAGTGTAGTTCTCTCTCCAACCCCCCCAACCACCACCACCACCACCCCCCAACCTCCTCTTCTAGCCCTCCTCCCTGGTTGTGCTGTGCCGGAAATGGGAGGGGGAGGCAATGTGTGTTGTGTGGTCGTGCGCCTTTCAGCACCATGGACAGATGCCATTGAAAAGCTTTCTTCTTCCCCTCTCAGTGTAACGAAATGCGCAACCGTAACTTTCACGCCTCGTCTTTCGTAAACGAATGCCCCCAATGTCTCGCGGGTTTAGGTTTGGGGAAGATGTGGAATGATATTCAACCTTTTGTGCCGAATTTATGCAGCTTTGATATTTCTTTCCACCCCCTCCAACCCTCCCCCGTTCAGAATGGAATCGATCGAGCTCTTCCTTCGGAATGCAGCAGTTTCCAGCACCGAACTTAAGACAGCTCCTTCTCCATCCGACCCATCCTAATCCCCCCATCTCTCCATCATCTTCTGGGGGGTCTTCGATTTAAGCTTCTTCTCCTACTTCTGCTCGACTTTTGCAAACGTTCGAGGGGGGAGGAATGTCCGTAAGCTGCACTCTCAGTTTGGTAGTGGAAGCTTCCATTTTGTGTGCGGAAAAGGGGTGTTGTTTTTTTTCTTTTTTTCAAACATAGAGAAAAAGTCTGCAGAGTTTCAGATGGGGGATGGGGCCCCATTCATGCTGAACATTACCATTTTGATTGCTTTGATGCCATTTTTGGAGGGGGGGAGGGGATAAAAATCCAATCCCACCACCACCACCTTCCTTCTCCACCTTCTACTCACACACAACACACAAAGATGTTTAATCACCGCATGCAATCGGAAATCAGATACTTTTTTTTTTTCTGCAAGCTGTTGACTTTGGTTGTTTTCGATGGTGCAGATTTTTTTTTTTTCCCTCCTTAGTCCTTACCGCAACAATGCAATTCCGGGTCCTCGCTCGCCACAATCAGATTCTGCTTTACAAAGCACATCTGCAGTAATTTCTCCTGTGCACGGTAGATGAATGTGCATACTTGCTGTAGATGTTATCATTCCCTCCCCCCCAACTTCAGCATCTATCGGCGTTGCACTTTTATATTATGATGATCTGCGCTCCTTTTTGACGATCGCTTACTAAATCGAGACTATAATTGTAGAGTTTAATAAAGTTTATCGTTGCGGTTGTACTACATTAGACACAAATGGCGGTATTATTACTTCATTCATTTTGTAATGTCTCTTTTTTTTTCCCCTTAAGTTTTTCTTTTTGCCTTCTAACCTCACATTTGGTCCATCCGCCGCCATTATCTTCCGTAGTTTATGGAAACTGCTTGATAAACTGTACTTTGAGCGAGTGATTTATCACGACACATTATCATTCAGTTCATCGCTTCGTTTTTTTTTCGTTTTTTTTCAGCGCTCTATAAATCTCATTGGCCGAGGTGTAATAATCTGACGCGCGTTGTCATCCCATCCCGCTACTGACTTAATTCTTGTCACACATCATGCAGCCCGGTTAAATATGGAGCTGGTTGATGAAGGGGCTGCAGCGCGGTGGGGGGATTCAGACCACAGCTGCTTGTTTGCTTTACATATTGCCTTGCCGATATTACCTTGCCCTTTTGTTTTTCTTTTTCCTTTTTTCCATATGTTGTCTTTTTCTTACGCTTCTTTTTTTTTTATGCAGTTAGTTGCCGAGGACTGCAGTCTCTTTTTAATGGTGATCGATAAAGATAAAGTTTATAAAACATCTTTATTAGTCAATCCCATGATTCCTCTGCCCGGCTTCCCTCGTTCTAGTGCAAGTTTGCCCTTTACACCCTTATTATTATTGGGCGTTTATTGCCTTTTTTATGCCGCCAGGTGTCGTTCTCTAGTATACGATGGTGATAACGTATTGATCTTTTTCATTTCTGCGGTGTACTTTAGTCCTACGTTGGTTTACTAGGTGCTTAGAGGGGCTTTTCAGACCCTTAAAATCTAGCTGAATATCTAAACCATTGGGTACCGTCCGGTAATACATAAAGGAAAATCTCCTTTTAATCATATAACTAAGGTTAGATGATGACCTTCTATTGGCATGCACTATGCTGCACAGTTCCTATATAATACTGCCATAGGGTGTCAAAAATAGTCACGCAATACAGTGCCTAATTATCATTAACCTATGGCGCTCAAATAACAGGCTATGGCCTAACGTAGAAATACAGTCATAACATGTACAAATAGCTGTACTATGTAGTGACTAATTAATACCATTATACAATGCTCAAATAGTGCCATAAAGCCAATAAATACACCTACAATACAGTGTTCAGTCTCCAGTATCCAAATGGACATGGCATACAATGCCCAAATGGTGCTACAGAGAGTAAAAATACCATAATGACCAGAGCTCAAATTATGGCGCCATACAGTGCCCAAATAGTCCCATACTGTGTCCAATGGCCATACCTTACCATATAATTTTACGCCAAAGTAACAGGCACAATCTGTGCTCAAATAATGCTACAAATACCGTACGTCGTCTAACTACCAGTATTATTCGGTGCCACAATAACGGCGCCATGCAGTGCCAAAATAGTGCCGTACAGTGTACAAATATACATACCGCAGTGTTTAGCCACCAGTACCATACACACACGAATATAAACAATATACAGTATCCAAATAGTACAATAAGGTGTGCAAATACTAGTAACAGTGTCTCTGATTACTAGTTTCATACAGTGCCCTAATAATACTGCCACACCATGCGTTGTATAAATACTCATGCCGACGTCTAATTACCAGTATTTTAAAATGCCCAAGTAATAGGGATATACTGTGCCCAAATCGTGCTGCACGGAGTACAAATATCTATACTGTACAATGTCTATGCACTTTTATTATACAGTGGCCAAATATTGAATCCATACAGTGCCCAAATACAGTGCAAAAAGTGTCATAAAGTGTACAGATACTCACACCGGTGTCTAATTACCAGTTATATACAATGCTCCAATAATGATGCCATGCAGCATTCTAATAGTACCACAGTACATGCAAATACACCAGCATCTAATTACCAATTTTATAAATAGTGTTGCCATACAGTGCCTTTATAGTACAGTACAGTGTACTGATACTCGTACTAGTATTTAATTACCAGTGTTACACTGTGCCCAAGTAACAGTGATACACTGTGCCCAAATAACGCACAATGTAATGCCCAAATAACAATGCCAAACTGTGCCCCAAAAGCAATGCCAAACAGTGCCCAAACAACAATGCCATAAAGTGCCGCAATGGAATGGAATACCCAAATAACAATGCCAAACAGTGCCCAAATAACAATGCCACACAGTGTCGAAATAATAGTGCCCAAATAACAATGCCAAACCGTGCACCAATAGCAATGCCAAACAGTGCCCAAATAACAGTGCCAACGAGTGTCCAAATAACAATGCCAAAAATTGCCCAAATAACAATGCCAAAAATTGCCTAAATAACAATGCCAAACTGTGACCAAATAATGCCAATCTATGCACCAATAGCAATGCCAAACAGTGCCCAAATAACAATGCCAAACTTGCCCCAATAGCAATGTCAAACCATGCCCAAATAACAATGCTGAGTGTCCAAATAACAGTGCCCAAATAACAATGCCAAACTGTGCACCAATAGCAATGCCAAGCAGTGCCCAAATAACAGTGCCAAAAATTGCCCCAATAGCAATGCCAAACAGTGCCCAAATAACAATGCCAACAAGTGCCCAAATAACAATGCCACACAGTGCCCCAATAGCAAAGGAATGGAATGCCCAAATAACAATGGTCCAAATAACAATGCCAAACTGTGCACCAATAGCAATGCCAAAAATTGCCCAAATAACAATGCCGAACAGTGCCCAAACAACATTGCCAATCATCATGAAAATAATGCCATACAAACACCTAACACCCAGATTACGCTGCCACAGGAAGTGTATAAATAACGGGGTGCATGATTAAGGTGCCCACTCCAGCAGGGAATAGTGTGACCGTACTGACCATGTACCCCTATGTAGGGGGTAGGATTAGTTTGTAGATCTGAGGCGCTGCCATATTAGTCAATCAAACAATAGATTTTGTTTTTTTTCGCCACGTAACTCACAAGCCTCCTACTGCCCAGAGTCAAAGAAAATGGCCACTGACGTATGTAATAGATGCCTGATATCCAGGTGACTGCTTCTGCCAGTGATTGGCTGCAGCGGTCATGTGAAGGACCAATAAGATGATCAGTAGAGTGGATACTGCTTTGCACTAGGTTAGTCGCCAAAACCCTACACATTCTACCCCAATTTTCCCTCCTAATCCCCCAATTACAAAAGCTCGGAAACTGAGTTGCTACAATATTCTCCCCCTAAAAGTCTTTGGAGCTGCTATTTCCTGTTATGTATTGCTACTGTACATGCGGCCATTGCATTATTGCAGACCCAAAATTTGCTATGATTTTTGCAAAAATACTTGGGCGGACCTGGCCAAAAGGGGTGGGGTTTATATAAACTCCACCCCAAGCTGATTGATGTTCCCTTATAAGGTTAAATTAAGACTAAGGCGGGACTTAAACTGTAATTCCCTTCTTCATAAAATGGACATTGTTGGATAGTGTTTGTAAAATTAACCAATTTTGCAATTTACTGCTTCATAAAAATTTCAAACGTTCTTGAGATATTAACACTTTTCTTTTGTTTACATTTCGTTGTCTTGGAGACAGTCCACCTCTGCTAGACAGCAGATCATGCACAGTGTATTCCAATATTTAGATGGAAAATCTGACCACAAAATTGAGACCCCAGGTCAAATCCCAGAAATCAGACACCAGACCAAACCCCAGAAATCAGACACCAGACCAAACCCCAGAAATCAGACTCTGGACAAAGCCCCAGAAATCAGACCCCGGACCAAGCCCCAGAAATCATACCCCAGACCAAACCCCAGAAATCATACCCCAGACCAAACCCCAGAAATCATACCCCAGACCAAGCCCCAGAAATCATACCTCAGACCAAACCCCAGAAATCAGACCCCGGACCAAGCCCTAGAAATCATACCCCAGACCAAGCCCCAGAAATCATACCCCAGACCAAGCCCCAGAAATCATACCTCAGACCAAGCTCCAGAAATCATACCCCAGACCAAGCCCCAGAAATCATACCCCAGACCAAGCCCCAGAAATCATACCCCAGACCAAGCCCCAGAAATCATACCCCAGACCAAGCCCTAGAAATCATTCCCCAGACCAAACCCCAGAAATCAGACCCCGGACCAAGCCCCAGAAATCATACCCCAGACCAAGCCTCAGAAATCATACCCCAGACCAAACCCCAGAAATCATACCCCAGACCAAACCCCAGAAATCAGACCCCGGACCAAGCCCTAGAAATCATACCCCAGACCAAGCCCCAGAAATCATACCCCAGACCAAGCCCCAGAAATCATACCCCAGATCAAACCCCAGAAATCATACCCCAGACCAAGCCCCAGAAATCATACCCCAGACCAAGCCCCAGAAATCATACCCCAGACCAAGCCCCAGAAATCATACCCCGGACCAAACCCCAGAAATCATACCCCGGACCAAGCCTTAGAAATCATACCCCAGACCAAACCCCAGAATTCAGACCCTGGACCAAGCCCCAGAAATCATGCCCCAGAAATCATACCCCAGAAATCATACCCCAGACCAAACCCCAGAAATCAGACCCCAGACCAAGCCCTAAAAATCATACCCCAGACCAAGCCCCAGAAATCATACCCCAGACCAAACCCCAGAAATCATACCCCAGACCAAGCCCCAGAAATCAGACCCTAAAATCAAGACCTCAATTTTTAGATGCCAGATATGACCCTAAAATTCAGACAACTGGATAAAACCCCAGAAATCAGACATCAGGCCAAACCCCATAACTCAGGCTCCAATTTTCAGATTCCAATATTTAGATGGAAAATCTGACCACAAAATTCATACCCCAGGTCAAGACCCAGAAAGCAGACCCTAGACCAAACCCTAGAAAGCCGACCCCAAACCAAGCCTCAGAAATCAGACTCTAGACCAATCCCCAGATAGCAGACCCCAGACCAAGCCCCGTAATTCCATTTGCAGACTAGATCCTTTCAGTTAAACCCCAGATCAACCCCCAATATTTGGTCCGCATTAAATCAATATTCAGACCACAGATTATACCTTAATATGCAGATCCCGGCTCAGGCCAAGCTTTTTTCTATGTTCCCCACAATGGCACATACCACCATATAGTGTCAAAATATTGTGCACATATACTACTAAATAGTGATCAAATACTGCTGCCATACTGTGAACACATAACAGCGACATACAGTGCTCAAATATACTGTACATTGCCATTTACTTATTGTATAATACTAACATACAGTGTCAAAATAACAGTACCATAGTGTCCACATGCATAATACAGCTGTGTACTGAATACACAACTGAGTCATACAGAGCCCAAATAATAGGATACATTTGGCCGGATAATGCCGCCATATAGTGAACACATACTAGTGCCTCAATACTACTGCTATCTGGGAAATATATGCTATATTGCGGCACATTTCAGTAAATTCAATCACCTTTGGAAAGTGTCATTCTTATGATGCTATTGGTAGTCTGCCCCTCGGCCAATATTGAAATTAGCCCCATATTACAACATTATTTTACATCCTTTGTGCTGCAGTCGACACTTTTTAGAAATCTCCGTGTCCTTACCTCGACAAGCTTTTATTTCTTCACCTCTTAAAGAGACACCAGCATGAAATAGAACAGCACAAATTACTGGTTAGGTGCCAGATTATTAAATATTCTATATTATTATTATTATTATTATAAAAATTGGTAGCAAAGCCAAATAAAATATTGCATTTAAAAAATAGTTGAAGGACATATTGGCTATCAGTTTTCCAGGAAATACGCCATTATTTGCACCATCAGTAATTTACACATTTTTTTTCTCCTGGTGTTCCTGGGGCAGGATGTGGACAACATCAGTCTCCTTCTCCCTCTGGTAGTTGACCATATAGTTTATTCCTTCAGTAGCATTATCCTTCTGGTAGCTGACTGTATAGTTCCCTCTTTCAGTCTGCTTCTCCCCCTGGTAGCTTACCATATATTTCCTTCCTTCTGTCGCATTCTCCCTCTGGTAGCTGACCATATAGTTCCTTCCTACAGGCTCCTTCTCCCTCTGGCAGCTGACTGTATAATTCCTTCGTTCAGTCTTCTTCTCCCTCTGGTAGCGGACTGTATAGCTCCTTCCTTAAGTCTCCTTCTCCCTCTGGTAGCTGACCATACAGTTCCTTGCTACAGCCTCCTTCTCTCTCTGGCAGCTGACTGTATAGTTACTTCGGTCTGTCTCCTTCTCCCTCTGGTAGCGGACTATATAGTTCCTTCCTTCAGTCTCCTTCTCCCTCTGGTAGCTGACCATGTAGTTCCTGCCTTCAGTCTCCTTCTCCCTCTGGCAGCTGACTGTATAGTTCCTTCCTGCTTCCCTTGCAGAAGGGAATAGTGCCATGCTACTAGCATACTAGCATAAACTCTTCTTTACAGACAAGCAGGAAGGAATGTATTTCTATGGGCTGCTCAGCAGTATACAGACAACAGACTGTGTGGGGAGTGACTGAGCATGTGTGTCCATCAGCACTCAGCTCAGGGAGGTGGACATGCACATTGCTGTACATTTAGGACACTAGGTGGCACTATACTATGTAAGGAGAGTTTTTTAGCAGCATGTAAATGGCAAATATTATTATTGATGGGTTTTTTTGTCATTATTTGCAATGTATATTATTGTTAATACCGGAGCAGCCCCTTTATAACAACAACCATTTAATCGTATCATCAATAACTAGGGAAAGCTAGGGGTCCGGAAAAACTGCACCATGTAAAGAACATGTCTACAACTGTGAACATTATATTTTCTTTTTACTGTGAAACAAGCAACAAATAGGACAAAAAAACTGAATACTTCTGTGTGCATAACTATTCACCTCCTTACAGTCAGTACTTTGCAGAGCCTACTTTGGCGGCACGTACAGCTCCAAGTCGCTTTGGAGAAGTCACTATGAGCTTTCCACATCTTGCCAATGCGATTTTTGCCCATTTCTCAAGACAAAACTGCTCCAGCTCCTTCAGGTTAGATGGTTTCCTCTGGTGAACATCAATCTTCAAGTCTGACCACAGATTCTCCATTGGAATAAGGTCTGGGCTTTGACTAGGCCGCTCCAAAACATTTACACGTTTCCCCTTAAACCACTTGAGTGTTGCTTTTGCAGTATGCTTTGGGTCATTGTCTTGTTGGAAGGTGAAGCTCCGTCCCAGTCTCAAATCACTGACAGACTGGAACAGGTTTTGCTCAAGAATATCTGTATTTCGCACCATCCATCTTACCCTAGACTCTGACCATTTCCCCTGTCCCTGCTGCCGAAAAATATCCCCACAGCATGATGTAACCACCACCATGTTTCACTGTGGGGATGGTGTTCTTGGGGTAATGAACTGTGCTTGTTTGGCACCAGACATAACGTTTATCTTGGTGGCCAAAAAGTTCAATTTTGGTCTCATCTGACCACAGCACCTTCCTTCATTCATCTGGGGAGTCTCCCACATGTCTTTTGCCAAATTCAAAACAAGCCTTACAATTTTTGCATGCAAGTAAGGGCTTTTTTTCTGCCCACTATTCCATAAAGGCCATCTTTATTGAGTGCAGAGCTTATTGTGATCGTGTGGACAGATACTCCAGTCTCTGCTTGGGAACTTTCCAGCTCCTTCAGGGTTAGCTGTGGTCTCTGTGCTGCCGCTCTGATTAATGCCCTCCTTACCCGGGCTCACAGTTTTGGTGGGTGGCCCTCTCTTGGCAGTTTTGTTGTGGTACCATGCTCTTTCCATTTGATGATAATGGATGTGATGGTGCTCCGGGGGATCATCAGAGATTGGGATATTTTTCATAATCCAACCCTAACTTGTACTTCTCAACAACTTTATCCCTGACTTGTTTAGAAATCTCATTGGTCTTAATGGTGATGTTTGAAGATCTCATTGGTCTTCATGGTTGTGTTTGGAGATCTCCTTGGCCTTCATAGTGTTGTTTGGAGATCTCCTTGGTCTTTGTGGTGGTGTTTGGATATCTCTTTGGTCTTCATGGTGTTGTTTGTAGATCTCCTTGTTCTTCATGGCGATGTTTGAAGATCTCCATGTTGTTGTTTGGAGAACTCCTTGGTCTTCATGGTGGTGTGTGGAGATCTCCTTGGTCTTCATGGTGTTGTTTGGAGATCTCCTTGGTCTTCGTGGTGGTGTTTGAAGATCTCCTTGGTCTCCATGGTGGTGTTTGGAGATCTCCTTGGTCTTCATGGTGGTGTTTGGAGATCTCTTTGGTCTTCATGGTGGTTTTTGGAAATCTCCATGGTCTTCATGATATTGTTTGGAGATCCCCTTGGTCTTCATGGTGTTGTTTGGAGATCTTCTTGTTCTTCATGGTGATGTTTGGAGATCTCCTTGGCCTTCATGGTGTTGTATGGAGATCTCAATTGTCTTCATGGTGTTGTTTGGAGATCTCCTTGGTCTTCATCATGGTGTTTGGTTAGTGGTGTCTCTTGTGTTGTAGTCTCTGTGGCCTTTCAGAAGAATGTAAAGTGTATATACTGATTGACATGTGAAACTTAGATTGCACACAGGTGGACATCCTGTCCCTAAGCATGTGACTTATGAAGGGAATGGCTTGTACCAGAAATTTTTAGGGGGTGTATAGCAAAAGGGGTGAATACATACTGTATGAACATGCAAATTTTTAGTTTTTTTATCCCATAATTTAATGTATGCTGATATTTTTCTCGCTTCACCAGCTTAGACTATTTAGTTCTGATGCATCATACACAAATCGGATTGCAAAAATATTTAAACACAGTCAAGCTAAGGGGTTGAATACTTTCGCAAGCCACTCTATCTATCTATCTATCTATCTATCTATCTATCTATCTATCTATCTATCTATCTATCTATCTATCTATCTATTTATCTCAGTATGGAGTTCCTAGAACCACTACTTCAAAGTGCATCATTCCTGGAGTTCCCCTCTAAGCCAGTCCCATCCACCTCTCTGGTAGAGCCGCCTCTGTACTATCTCTCATAATATGGCGGTTGCATACTGGCGCTCCAGACGGATGGGTCCGGTTAATAGTGCATGAAGCTGCACCTGGCTACTGGGGACTCGCGACGCCTCCAGCAAGGACTGAGAGATGACTATTTATGAGCGACGTCCATGCAACGTGTTGTACTTAGGATCTTTGATTGCTCGACTCCTGGAGATTAATCTTCACACTACGGCATTATTATTACTGCACATCGATGTCCTCATAGCAATAGATTTTGCTGTAAACTTACAGGAAAAATACTACCGTGTGTAAGCCTGGGGGGCGCAAGAAATGGGTAATGGGTCTTTATAGCACGGCTCCGCCACACTATTTAGAGAGGGTGTGCTTGCTGGGGTTACCCACCTTTGAGATCTATTTTTTTAACTTAAATACGTGTATTTGGGGCTAAAAAACATTTTTGCAATTGGGTTTAATTTCATATTTTGCAATATTTGGCTTTTACAGGCCCTTTGGTTCGCCGCACATTGTACTTTGATGTGGTCTGTGGTCATGAATCAGCTGAGAACAGCTCAGAAAAAGACAGATAAGAGTTGCAAGCTCTCTGACATATTAGCAGGCTGCCTGACAGATTCTCAGTTAACTCATTCTGCAGCCAGCAATAGACTGTGGAGCACAGAGATGATAATAGGCAAACGGTGCAAAAATTTTTATGAACCCCAATTGCAAAAATATTTGATTGCCCAAAATACATGCATTTATGTATAAAAAGAATAGAAATTGGTCCTAAGGGCGGAAGCCGAAGCCCCTATTTCAGTGTTTCAAAATGAAAATCTATCTAATAATTAGGTGATAATTTTTAGATTGGTGTAGGTGCCACACTACTGAGAGATCTCTAGAAAGAGAGACTTTTGTGTTCTGGTCTCCCGGTTGTAAAGAGTCTATGGCACTGCCGAAGATAGCCAAGCACTACTCTCCTATAGGAAATGAGTGGCAAGCACATGCATAATTTTCCTCTTCATCCAACTCCTATTTACTGTGGTTTTGTGGCTAGGGGAGGACAGGGGACATATGTCCCTGATACCACAAGAATGGGTGTTTTGGTGATGAAACCCATAGAAGTATAAAAATTATCACCTATCCTATGTCCTTGATCCCACAAGAGTGAGAGTTTTAGTGATGAAACCTATAGAAGTCTAAAAATTATCACCTATCGTATGGTCCTCATCCCACAAGAGTGAGTGTTTTGGTGATGAAACCTCTAAAAGTCTAAAAATTATCACCTATCCTATGTCCTTGATCCCACAAGAGTGAGGGTTTTATTGATGAAACCTATAGAAGTCTAAAAATGATCACCTATCATATGTCCCACATCCCACAAGATCGAGTGTTTTGGTGATGAAACCTACTGAAGTCTAAAAATGATCACCTATCATATGTCCCACATCCCACAAGATCGAGTGTTTTGGTGATGAAACCTACTGAAGTCTAAAAATGATCACCTATCATATGTCCCACATCCCACAAGAGCGAGTGTTTTGGTGATGAAACCTATAGTAGTCTAAAAATTATCAACCATCTAGTTGGTAGGTGATCATTTTGTTAGATCGGAATGCCCCCTTTGAATTAGTATTCCTATCTTAAATATTTGTGGTTTATCCATCGTTCCTCCGGAGGCTCCAACTATTTGGAGAACTAAGGTCAAGTGCCAAACAAGATGCTCTGTAAAATGTCAAAATGGTTCTGCTAATTAGTGAGCATATATAGGCCATATAATACCATCATATAGTGCCCAAGTAATACTGTACACAGAAGCCATACACAGAACACATCCTAAATGCTCATCAACATCTTGGATGCTAAAATGTAGATGTTTAAGCTCCTCCCCCATGACTGTCCAAACCTGAATGAGAATGTCTTCTTTTGAGTGGCATTTGTTAAGCCACACCCCTTTTAAAAGGAGCATGCCCTATTTGTAGTCAAATTCAAGTCTGAAGAAATCTTGTTAATATTGCCATATAATACCCACTTAATACCGCTACACTTCTCCCAAATAATACCGCCATACACCACATTAAAAAGCGCAATGATCCTTGAGGGCTCCCTAGTGAGGTCATATGAATTTATATAACTCGGTTCTTAGCATGACTTCCTTCCCCTTCCTCACTCTTATCTTAGCATTAGCCCGGTGTTTATAATGCCTACGCTATGAAGATGCTTAGTGTGTTATGACCTACTTCATTATTTCTGATTATGTCTGTGTTTCGCCGTAATACTGCTGATGCCACTTACAGCTAAATACGACCTCTTTAGACCATTGAAATATAATATGCACGTATTCTGCACACTCATCACCTTGGGCTGTGTAATGTATATTCCCATACTTCTGCCTTGCCAGGTCCAATTCTTCCAAACAACTGCGGCTTACGATGCACATGGTGGCGGCATTATCACAATTAGCGGCTAAAAAACAACAACTCACATTCGGCCTGTTGATTTCCCACCATGTGTGGAAGCCGCTTCCTGGCATTGAGCGTACTCATACTTTTTCCTCTAGTTTGTCCATTTCTCCCTAAAGTACTGTAAAGAAAGTACCCGTTTAAAGACAACCTGTCAAAAATATGTATTTTTTTTTATTTCTTCTTTAAAGCTGCTGTAAAAACCACTGTTCTCCTGAATCCGGTGATGTTTTTCTTTTCTTCCTGCGCCTCTCAGTTCCTGAGATATCGCCCCTTCTTCCCTATATATAAATCTAGTCTTTTAAGCCAATTGGGCGACGTTCTCAACTCTTCCTCATGGGTGGGTCAATAAGGACAACGCCTAGTTGGCTAAAAATACTAGCGTTTTACACAGGGCCGTATCTCAGGAACGGAGAGTCACAGGAATAAAAGAAAAATATCACCAGATTCAGAAAAACGGGAGTATTTATACCGGGTAACAAAAATTACATATTTATGGCAAGCGACATGTTCCCTTTAAGAAAGTGCTTAAAGGGTTATTTCTATCTTACTGATAAATTGGTGGGTGAGAAAATCGGTGCTCTGAAACCCGCATTTTAAGTGGGTACATTCTCGCCACCACTCCATTCACACTATTTCATGGCCCCATTCTTGGGATTGGTGGGGGTCCAAGGCCCAGAGGTTTTTAATATTGATACGGGTCTAGGGAGTTACTGGACCTTGTAGAGACCACAAGCTGGTCCAATTTTTTCTTAAAAAAAACTTTATTAATCTTGTTTTTGTAGCACAAAGCTGTCTCACTACACTAAAGACTGCATGGAAGGGCTCCTATTCTTATCCGCCTCCTGCCGTACATAAACATGGTCACGTGACTAATTTAATGGAGGAGCGGGCGGTATTTTATCAATGGCAGGTCATACATTAAATACTTGACTTCGATGAAGAGGAGCGCTCTATAGCGTCGCTGCGTAATAGACTCCTCTATAGGAACGGGAATAAAGGACCATCTCAGGGACGAGCTCAATTTATTCCAGCAGGAAGCCATCACTAACAAACCGCCTGTTACATATTTAGCAGCCAATTAAGTGTTTTTTTTAAAAAAAGTAAGTGAACCCCAGTTTTCTTTTGAGAATGAGGATCCTTATATTCTGTCTTGACTTCCCAAATATCTGGCAGCTTTGTCGAACAAATGTCCTTTAATGAACTTCTGTAATAGCTTGTAGCTTAGCAACGCATTTTATTACATTGCAGATCGGATGAAAGTGTTTGCAGATGGAGTTACACATAGTCATTTATTCACCCTCTTTTGTGTTTTTTTTTTACATCCCTCCTCTCTGTCCTCCTCTCTTGGCAGAATATACTCTATAGAGACTTGAATTAAAAGAGAAAACATCTTTCTAATGTTAAAGGGGATCTATCACCAGGTTAAAAATGACTAGTTTTTTCTCTTAATTTATTCTCACTACTCCCCTGAGTATTATGTTTTTTGTTTTTTTTAAAAGCGTCATACGGTTCCAGAGATATGGGAGATTTTATTTAGTTCTATTTTTTAACGGTCTTTACCTAGAGGGGCGTGGCTCTCTGGGTAATTATGCAGAGCAGTCCAAAGCCACGCCCCACAGAATCCTTTGTGCCACACCCCCCTTGATAAAGACCGTAAAAACTTGTACTAAATAAAAAGGCCCATATCTCGGAAACCGTATGGCGGATTTACAAAAGAAAAACACTGGAATACTCACACAACCAGCGGGAATGAAATGAGAACAACAACTTCCCCACTTTTGACCCAGTGGCAGGTCCCCTTTAATAATGGTCTATTCACACCTGAATATGACCCGATTTCCACTTTTCTGATTTCGACAAAAATCACATGCCTTACACCCTACAAGTAATCTTAGCTTCCTTAGCATCACTCACACACATGTTATCAGCACTAAAGACCAGATGAAGCTGATGTATTTATACTGTATGTATTTAAGACTAAGTGGTGTAGTAGGAAGGAAAGAAGCTACACATTACAGTAATATAGTTGATAAATTGGCACATGACCATATAGATGCAGATGAAAGTCCCACGGTAGGAATTTCACAACATACAAGTAGATTTACACAGCTCTGCAAGACCTTGATGACGAAGTCAGCTCTGCAAAATTAGCGTTTTTTTTTTTATGCTTGCCGGTTGGTTAAGAATTGCTCACGTATAACAGTTGTACAGGAAGTGCGGTGTGCCTGCTCCACGCCAGGAGATGGCAGGGTTGATCCAGTATTGCAGACATAGGCTGGTAGTAGTGTATATATCGTTTTCCGTGCAGGGAGGTCCGGACCGAGCTGTAAGTCTTCACTCCTCTGCTTACTCTGCGCTCACTTTCATTCCAGCCTGGGATAAATATTACTGGACGGCGTTGATTTCCTACTAAATAAGAGGTTTTAGAGAGTCTATAAAGCTTTCCAGGCCGGCCTAACATGTCTGAGTATTAGTATGTCCTGGATCTATCTCCTGTCTATCGATCTATCTAGAAACGGCTTTCGATAGATTGCATCCTCGTGCAATTTTTCCTTCTTATTTGGGTGGTGAAGGCACATTCGTAAGCTTGTCTAGGTCCATCTCTCGGTACTGTTGATCTTGAATATCGTGAACAAGCATTAACAAGCAATGAAATCACCTCCGATCAGCAAATATGGAGGTCAGCACATCAGGAGTTGTCAAAGGTCATCTCTTTGTGGGGTGTCCTCGTGACCTATTGGAGGTATCTGAGCTAATCAACAAGAGCAGATAGATAGGACTCCTTAGATGTTATACCAAATGTCCTGTATGGTGTCAAGTACAAAACACAACCCCCAACTTAGTTTGCTTTATAAAGGGGGTACTTAACTCCAACTAGTTAGAACCTACATGGGCTCCTTATAAATCCCTTGATCTCATGACAAAGGAACTTCACTCAAACCCAAAATCTACATGTGCTACCACCAGTAACTAAAAAACTGCATCAATTAATAGTTAAAAAAGCAGCATCTGAAGTGTTAAGCAGAAGGAGACTGATTTACAAAAAAAGCCATAGAGCGGATCCATTATTCTTTTTTTGTTCTTTCTTTCTTTTTCTTTCTCTCTTTTTTTCTTTCTCTCTCTGTCTTCCCTCTCTCTTTCTTATGTGCTCTTTCTTTCATATATTTTATCCTTCAAACTATCTATTGTATTCGAACCAGATGCAGAATAGCTGGCATCTCCCCTCCTCTCCTACCTTGCTTTCTCTTCTTTGTCTTGAGTGTTGAAATATGGATGCCAGAAGATTTTGTAAGAGGGGCTATCGTGTCCTATCCCCTTTCATTTTTGAACCGTCCCATTTCAAATCCTAAGAAATAATAGCCATCAGGTGTTCTACGATGGTCTCAGTGGCTCTACAGTGTGAAGGTTTGTGTGGGGTCCATCATACTGTGCGGAGGGCTGAGTAGGAGCCATTATACTGTTTTGGAGGGCTAGTGGGGGCCATTATACAGTGTGATGAGGTGTGGGAGCCATTAAACTGTATGTAGGCGCATTATACTGCATGGAGGGCTGAGTGGGGGTCACATCTGGGGGATAATACTGTGTCGGGGGAGTTGAGGTGGGGTACAGTAGGGTCATCATACTGTGCGTATGGAGGGTACTATGTAGGAATTCCCTGTGGAGTATCATACAGTGTTTGTTGGCATCATACTTTATGGGGGTAATGAAAGGGGAATCTAGGGTTTCAGTAGGAGGAAAATTACTTTGTAAAGGCTGCAAAGTTGAGAGATATGCCGCAGCCATTTTTTTTCAAGGGGAGGGCAATTAGAACTTCTGCTATGGGGCACCATGATTTCTAAGTACACTCCAAGATGTTCCTAAGGAGAGGCTGGCAAACATTCTGCTAATTGGACCATGGCCCCCAATTAGCTACAGTATTTCTACGGAAATCCACAGTAAATTCTACTCATCCCATTCAGCTCTATTTTTGTAATGGGAGTGGATAACTTTTGGTTGTTGGGTATCATAGTTATATTTGGGAAAACCTGGTGACAACCCTTGTTGCCACAGTTTGGTATTTTCTGACGTTATTCATTATTCAGATTAATTTCTGCTGCATAAGTACACAAAATCCAAGATTTACTCTTTATACTACATTTATGTCATTTTATTCTAATCTTTCCTCCTGTTCCTCTTCCCTCATCCGCCTTGACTTGATCTCATGCGCCTGCCTCTTGTCCTGGGGCCAAAGTTGACATAAATCCATCTCCTGCTCAACATTTCAGACGTTATTTTAGTATTACTGGGCTTTATTAAACTAGTGATTGTGGTAGTTTTGGTTATTTTTGGTTACTGGTGGTAGGAAATGCAGTTATGATGGGGTCAGATTGGATTTTGGGTTTGCTGAGGTTCCTTTGTTGGGAGATAAAGGGGTGTCTCGGAGCCCATAGAGGTTCCAAGTAGGTGGAGATAAGGACCTCCTTTATAAAACAAGTAAAGTTGGGGTTGTGTGTACTGTACTTGGACATTTGGTATAACATCAAAGGGGTTGTGTCTATGTGTTCTTCTTTATCCACTCACATAACCCCAATAGGCCAAGAGGATACCCCATAGAGTGGTCACCTGTGAAAACTCCTGATGTGCTGACCCACATATTTGCCAGTTGGAGGTAATTTAATTGCCATGAATATCGTGAAGCAAAGATTGCTAGGAATGCATGATGATCCTGCGGGGTAAATGCACCAATAAGATCCAGAATTGTGAGGCATGGCAATAGACAAGCCGAAAACATGCATTCTTCACACAAATGCTCAAAAAAACTTTGCAAGTTCTCTCCAAATAGAGAAGAACCCTACAAACCTTCCCCAACCATTGGATCTAGAAGGCTCAGCAAAGGCCAGTAGTCGCAATAGTTTAGGATCTTGATACCAAATTGTACTTGGGTTGCTACACCGGTATCCTCCAGGAGCCAAAGTTGTGTGGTTTGGCTTTTTTTAGAAGTGGGAGCTTTGGTTACAGGAGGATTGAGGAACGTTACATTATGACCAAACACAAACCCCTAGACCTTGAAGAAGTACTTCCCCAAAAAATCCTCGTGACAAACTAACGTGCAAAACAAGGAATGAAACAATCGGAGATGCTCAACATTTCACAATGGTATGAACATGGGTACAGAATTATGAAAGTTCCTTAGAAGTTTTCCTGGTTGGAAGCCCAGGCATTCAGAGGTGCTGTCAATCCTAGTAATTTAAGGTACTTTATGGTCAAGATTCCTCTGCTTCTCATTTCTTGGATCTAGAGGATTGAGTCACTCATAGAGAGCCATCGGGCTAACCTTCATACATCCAGAACTAAACATTCATGTATAATGTACTTGTCCATTACCAATTGCCCGGTTCTGACCACTGATAAGAACAGATATTAGATCTTAGTCAAAGCACATAGTCTTCTCCATTAAGTTGGCTGAAGACTGGGCTAGTTTTGGGAGTTTTAAATGAAACATGACCTGTACATTGTCTTACCATTACTGGCTCCATACCGTAGACCTTTACAGCTTAAAAATGGTTGGACCTTGTAAGTTCTTTCACGCCGTCATGTTCAAAGAGAGAAATGACAGAGGTTAGTTCAGTAGGTAGATATAATCTATGTAGCATTGACGTGAAAACCATTGGGTCTACCAAAGGACATGATTTGAAGGCTCCATACTAAACAAATCAAGTGTATCCAAATCTAATAAAATCAATAAGGACTAAAAGATTTTCTAAGAAAAATCTTGGAAAAACCTCTGTATGCAGTTTGAAAATAGTTTGGACACTGCCTTGACTTACCTTGATGGTAATGATCTTGCATTGTAAATTATTTCATGCCATCTTGTTTGAAAGAGAGCAATGACAAAGGTTAGGTCATTTGGTAGAGATCGATCATCTATGTAGTATTGACGTAAAAGTCCTTGAGTCAAAAGAGGACATGATTTGAGGGCAGCCTTGCTAAACAAACCAAATGTATACAAATCCCATAACATCAATAAGGACAACTTTTCTATGAAAAATCTTGAAAATTAAAAAAAAACAACTTTTGATGCAGAGAACTTAATAGAGTAGACCAGTACAGCTTAAAGAATGGTTTGGACATTGCCTTGACCTACCTTGATGGTAATGGTCGGGCGTTGTAATATCGAAGAGAGTTTAGGTCAATAGGGAGAGATCATCGATGTAGTGTTGCCATGAAGACCCTTGGTTCCACCAGAAGATATGATTTGAGGGCCTCCCTGCTAAACAAATCAAATATATACAAAACCCATAAAATCAACAAGAACAGTAACAGCGAAAAAATATAATCTAGAACTATGGTAGCATTTGTTTTCCCAAGCTAAATATAGCTGAGCAGGTTGAGTATTTTCTGAGATGGCTTACGCTTTTTTTTTTCCACTGCCGGAATGAATTGATTCTGTGTTCTCTCCAGGGAGATCTATAGTAACATAGGATATGTTTCCATTCATTCTAAGTGTTACAGAAAACTGCCTTCAAGAGCACATTTGTTTCCAAGGCATCATGTAGCGGGCTAGATCATAGCAATATCTGGTCTGAAGTAGTAAATACTTTTTGGAGATTTTAAATGATTACTTTAAAGAATGAAGACAATGTAGGTTCATGTAGAGAAGACGCTCTAATCATGACTTCAGCAATGTCTGTGCCATGGATCAGGTCTCAGCATTGGTCTCTTATGACCTTGTATGTTGAGCATGAGGTCCTTCCCTACTTCCTACCAATCAAAATTGATCATCTGATATCTCTTTACCTCCTAAATGATTCCCTTTACTTGGCTTTCCAGCACATTCACAGTAAAGGGTAATGTTAAAGGAGATCTCTTGCTATGATCAGAAGATCCAACCTGTTATGGTTCAAGATCTCAAGACCCCTATTCTCATTTTTGGACAATTTTGTTAGATGGTGCCCTTGATCACAAAGTGTTCCCTCTGTAGGAACTTCAAACTATGAGATGGAATCTTTCAGGAAATCTGGCCATAAATGTTCAGTCTCTCTGCAGCACCCCCACAGGTGAAATGGAGCATTACCCAATATTTATTAAAAACAATGAGCTGTCTATGTAATGCAAGATAATACAGGTCCTCCCAAGTGAGAGATGCCCTTGACAACTAAGAGATGAGGACTTTGAACAGTGGAGTCTCTTCTATAAAAAAAAAAAGGTTTTCAGAGATCCTAAAAAGTTTGGATAATAGTAGTTAATAGTGTGAAATTAAAAAAAGAACTTATCTATTGACGATGACTACGTAGAGTTGAGAGGGACCATCACATAAGTCAAAATATCCTTCAATCTAGGAAGGATAGTCCTTCTCTTCATGTCTCTTCATTCCTTGTTGGAGAGAGGGTCCATTGGGCAATCTTTCACCAAACTTATGTTATTGTTGTCGTGCCACCCAATAATAAAAGAGAGGGGACTAGATTAAAAGGGTTGTCCAGGCTAGGGGCTTCAAGTCTGCAGTCACTGTATGTGACGGCAAACTAGTGAATCCTCATAGCGAAAGTGCGGTGTGCACGCTATCAGTATTTTCGGGTGGCGGCAACGGGAGCGGGCGGGCATGTGACTGTTTAATATACAATTTGTATACATGTTGTTGCATGCCGACTAAACGTGCGTGGCCTCGTTCAACTCAAGTGAATTCATCGAGGCTGGACACGTCTAGTCAGAATGTGGCTAGAAGTATGCAAACTGCATACTTGCGGTCACATGACCGCCTGGTCATCGCATCGGAAAATCCTGACTATATACACTGTGCACGTTATAAGTATTCACAAGTTTGTACTTGACTTAAGTTCCAAACATGGACAATCCTTTTAAATTGGGGCCATTGCTAGCCAGGGGTCTTCACTTCTGTGCTTCCATTGGCTCTACCTTAAAATTACTATGTAGATGGAAAACAGCTTCACAGAAGAGTCAAGAATATGTTTGAATATGGTTCTAGCACCAAAAGTATCGGCATGTCATTTTTGAAACCTTCAGAAGCCATTATTAATTAGTGTCTAAGCCACCCGGCACTGATCTCAGAAGATGTGACGGTGTCTCAGGGAGATAGACAGATTACGGAATACACGGTCTTTTTTCACCTGTGTTAGGACATTGTTTTCTAGAATCATTGACATCTTGTGAAAACAAAGACAGCAGCTCTCGTTGTGCCGCTCCGCAATGAAGGTACTCGATAAAAGAAGACAATATTGATTTGCAGGATTTTGTTGAGATGTAGTTAGAGCAACTTCCAGATCTTTCTTCTTAGACAATAATGAATATTGTAATTAAAGGAGATGTTCAATTTAGGCCTAGACTTTGGCCCAAGATCGGGAGAATTTGAAGCCTCCAGAATAGACCAAGTGGATTTAACCTCTCCATACCAATATTGATACCATAAGTGACTTGGTGTCACTCTCATGATCTCCTGAGATCCCAGCCTACCACTTTCGCTTGCACTAATTTTGGAAAATCTATCTCATCATGTATGGCAAGTTGTTGACTGCAAACTAATGATGATGACATAACGGAAGAAATTCGGATCTTCAAAAAGGTTTTTTCCGTGGTACTTGCATATTTTGTGACCCACTACGACAAACGAGGGGTGCCACTTTTCTCATGAAAATTTGGTCAAAATTTGAAGCAAATTTTCATCTAAACTTCAGGAGGACAACAAGATAGTTATGAGTCTGGGGGTACTGCTTCTCTATGTGGAGACAAACAACTGGTGTAGGTAGTCAATGCTAACAGGGGGAAGAAAAAAGTTATAAAAATTGGTTCTCAGGTAGAAAAAAAAAAGAATGCTGGTCCTGTAACTGTTTGACCCTTTAAAGTGGTTGCCCATGGGATCGGTGAGAACTTCTAAGGATCTAAGTGTTGGGTCCATGGCTGATCTCAATGAAAGTGCTTTGGCTATGCTATATACTTAACAACTTTGGCATTCTAACGGGGGCATTTTAGAGCCCCATTCTCGGGAGCATTGAGGTTCTCAGTCCTTGGACCTTAATCCTGTGTCTAGACTAGAACTTGCCCAGTTGGGACCACCCTTAAAGAACAACATGGCCATGGATATCAACCAAACCAGAGTCTTCTCCAAAAGAAAAAGACCACAAAACACCTGTCTTTAGATCAGTGTTTCTCAACTCCAGTCCTCAAGACCCACCAACAGGTCACGTTTTTAGGATATCCTTAGTATTGCTCAGGTGATAATTTCATCACCTGCTCAAGCATCAATTCCATCACCTGTGCAGTAGTAAGGAAATCCTGAAAACATGACCTGTTGGTGGGTCTTGAGGACTGGAGTTGAGAAACACTGCTTTAGATGGATATTCCCTTCTTTTGGTTTGGCTTATATCCCATATTTATAAAATTATAGAATTTTGAATCAAAATTCCTTAGTTGCCCAGAGAACAGGATACCCCACCACCCCACCCGTCGTTGCCTTGTGGTAGATGGGATGGGGCAACTCTCCTAAGCGTTGATTCTAATAGCATGTTGTCGAGTGGATAAACTACACAAATATCAATATGTAATTTTATTTTATTCACGCATTATGTTTATTTAGTTTTCCATTATTTTTCTATTACGATAATTGTGCCTTGTATGCTTCTACGAGAGGCTATTAATCATACAGATTTAGGATTGAAGGATCTGCTTTATTAGGGCAATTTACTGGTGCACTTTAAAGTTATCCAGGCAGTGGCGGTGATGTTCTGTTTTTTTTTATGCTTTGAGTTTGATTGGTTTTTTTTGTTTTTGTTCTGTTAATTACATGCTCACACAAGCAAAGGGATTGTGTGATTGCTTCCATATGCATCTCAAGTACCAATTTATAGCCAGATAAATCCCTTCTATTCTGCCTGAGCCTACGGGCGCACTTGGTTCGGAGGAATAATAATGGTCATATCAAACACGTTCTTGAAGGGTTTTGCTAAAGTTGGCCATAGACTTTGGATTTTAGCGGATCCTATCACATGCTGTCTATCAATGTTATAGGCTAAGTAGCAATGTTTATGTCCCACTCTTGGCCCCATTAAGGAGTGCATTTAATTATACATGGAAATGCCCCCAAAATGAGCAGAACCACCCTCCTTGGTCCAGGGCTTAAAGCGGTATTCCCATTTCCAAGATCTTATCAAAATATCTAATAGGTGTAATAATAATAATATTAGCCAATACCTCCAATTATAAAGGTGGTATAGTTCTTCTGATTAGCTATGTCGCTTACCCCATGTGCAGGACATTGCAGTAGCTTATATATCCATGGTTATGACCACTCATATAGTGACAGCTAGTTAGTTGTTAGTGGTCGTAACCATGGATATCTAATCATATAATGACAGTTGTTAGTGGACGTAACCATGGATACCTACTCATATATTGATAGTTAGTTGTTAGTGGACATAACCATGGCTATCTACTCATATAATGATAGCTAATTGTTAGTGGTCGTAACCATGGATATCTACTCAAATAATGACAGTTAGTTGTTAGTGGTCGTAACCATGGATATCTACTCATATGATGACAGTTAGTTGTTAGTGGTCGTAACCATGGATATCTACTCATATAATGACAGTTAGTTGTTAGTGGTCGTAACTATGGATATCTACTCATATAATGACAGTTAGTTGTTAGTGGTCGTAACCATGGATATCTACTCATATAATGACAGTTAGTTGTTAGTGGTCGTAACCATGGATATCTACTCATATAATGACAGTTAGTTGTTAGTGGTCGTAACTATGGATATCTACTCATATAATGACAGTTAGTTGCTAGTGGTCGTAACTATGGATATCTACTCAAATAATGACAGTTAGTTGTTAGTGGTCGTAACCATGGATATCTACTCATATGATGACAGTTAGTTGTTAGTGGTCGTAACCATGGATATCTACTTATATAATGACAGTTAGTTGTTAGTGGTCGTAACTATGGATATCTACTCATATAATGACAGTTAGTTGTTAGTGGTCGTAACCATGGATATCTACTCATATAATGACAGTTAGTTGTTAGTGGTCGTAACCATGGATATCTACTCATATAATGACAGTTAGTTGTTAGTGGTCGTAACTATGGATATCTACTCATATAATGACAGTTAGTTGCTAGTGGTCGTAACTATGGATATCTACTCAAATAATGACAGTTAGTTGTTAGTGGTCGTAACCATGGATATCTACTCATATGATGACAGTTAGTTGTTAGTGGTCGTAACCATGGATATCTACTTATATAATGACAGTTAGTTGTTAGTGGTCGTAACTATGGATATCTACTCATATAATGACAGTTAGTTGTTAGTGGTCGTAACCATGGATATCTACTCATATAATGACAGTTAGTTGTTAGTGGTCGTAACCATGGATATCTACTCATATAATGACAGTTAGTTGTTAGTGGTCGTAACTATGGATATCTACTCATATAATGACAGTTAGTTGCTAGTGGTCGTAACTATGGATATCTACTCATATAATGACAGTTAGTTGTTAGTGGTCATAACCATGGATATCTACTCATACAATGACAGTTAGTTGTTAGTGGTCGTAACCATGGATATCTACTCAAATAATGACAGGTAGTTGTTAGTGGTCGTAACTATGGATATCTACTCATATAATGACAGTTAGTTGTTAGTGGTCGTAACCATGGATATCTACTCAAATAATGACAGTTAGTTGTTAGTGGTCGTAACCATGGATATCTACTCAAATAATGACAGTTAGTTGTTAGTGGTCGTAACTATGGATATCTACTCATATAATGACAGTTAGTTGCTAGTGGTCGTAACTATGGATATCTACTCATATAATGACAGTTAGTTGCTAGTGGTCGTAACTATGGATATCTACTCATATAATGACAGTTAGTTGTTAATGGTCATAACCATGGATATCTACTCATATAATGACAGTTAGTTGCTAGTGGTCGTAACCATGGATATCTACTCATATAATGACAGTTAGTTGTTAGTGGTCGTAACTATGGATATCTACTCATACAATGACAGTTAGTTGTTAGTGATCGTAACCATGGATTTCTATATCTAAGCTACTGCAATGCCCTACACATGGAGTAAGCAACATAGCTAATCAGAAGAACTGTACGTCATTTCTAATTGCTAATATTATTACACCTACTACATATTGGGATAGGATTTTGGAGGTGGAAATACTCCTTTAAATTAACCCCATCCGTTTTTTTGTCACAGGGCAGCCTTGAATTTTGCCAGAATTGTTTTTTGAAAAATCAAGAAAATCCTGGAAATCTCAGGATTATTCGAAGCTATGCTATCAATTCTGATGCGTCACTTTCATATGTCTGTTTTTGGAAGGGGGGGCAAACCATTGAGGTTTGAAAACTTAAAGTGTAACCGTCCTTTAATTTTTTTTTCCCCCCCAGAAATTAATAGTAGAGGTGAAAATAAGAAACTTTGTAATAAGTCTTATTAGAGAAATCCGATTCTTTTTCTTTCTGGACTGCAGTTTCATTCACAAAACTCTCAATTCATGGGTAAAATGTGTCTGAGATAGGAGATGAAAGTTGGAGAAGGAAGCAGATTTCTCTGATAAGATATATTACAAAGTTTCTTATTTTCTTGTGTTGTTTTCATTTCTGAAATAAAAATTAAAGCGATGGTCACACTTTAAGTATATTGAAAACTACCTATCCTTTGCTGTTTTTGCAGCCTCTTATCCGGCCTGACTATAGCACTTTCTTTCTAGTTTACCAGTTTAGGGGCTGAATGTCGCCTGTGAAATAATCTTAGAAAAACGTGGCTGTTTTCTTCTAAAAACTAGAACATATTGAGGCTGAACTGCATTACCATGCCCAACCTGTGGACAGGTGAGGCGCTGTTATTAGAAACTAATCATGTCATCGAATGCTACAGGGTAAACTTCATGGAAGTTTTTTGGGGAAAAAAAGGGTGACAACAATGTGGGCACCATTACTAGTCCTGTAGTGGCTGAGACCCAACTTTTCCAACTTTTTGAATAGTTAAAAAAAAGTCCCATCATAAAACTTAATGGCGTTTTCGCAGGATAGGCCATTAATGTCTAGTAGATGTGGATCCCAGCTCTAGAGAATGGGATCCTGACGTAAGGAGGCATGGTAAATGTGTTTGGGAACTCTTATAGAAGTCAATGGAGAGAGTCACGCATGCGCAAGTCACGCATGCGCAGTCTCCACCCCATTCCTAGTGACATGACATAGGACCCCCGTTCTCTAGAGAGGTGCAGGTCCTAAAGGATGGCATGTATCTACATCATATTCTGTGCAGTGACTCATATAGGACCTCCTGTTCTGGAAGGTTATGAGTGTGGTGGTGTCAGGCAGCTGCTGTAAAGCACCTCATTTTTATCTTTGCTTGTACGCCATGATTGTCTTTTTATGTATGACTGCGTTACTAGACATGTTTGAAGAACAGGGTGCATTTCCCCAGAGCTTCGAAATCATAGGGTAAAATCTGGCAGACTAAAGAGATGACAGTGAACAAAATTATTACTAAGTAAAGCAAAAAAAAAAAAATTTCTATATTATTTTTTTCTCTCTATTAGGGACTCTCTATTATTAAGAGACATTAGTAATTTATCACAATTCCTGAATTACAAGTTAGAGCCTGGAAAGATTGTGGTCGGCCGGTGTGTAATCAGGCGTGCAGCTCTCCTGCTGTTGTGTAAAATGTGCCCATCGCTGGGTAATGATCAAAAAATACATCTCCTTACTCGTACAAAAAAAAAAACAATAAAAAAATAATAATGTTGCCCAATCACACTTGAGTAATGTAGACTTACAGATGTTTCAATTATTATTTTTTTTACCATTAATTTATCAATTTGTGAGACTAATGGCGCACATACATCTACAGTAAGTGTATTATACGTGTAGCTAAAAAGCTGTAAAACAGAAAAAAAGATAAAAGCAAAGAAACATATAAGGTAGTTTATTAAAATAATTCTAAAATGAAAAGAAAATTAATGAAACTTGTATACTTTGCTGTAAAAGTTTTTTTACGGTCTATATTCCAACACAGGCTTTCAACTCCCTCCAAAGGTTTTCTATGGGGTTGAGATCTGGAGACTGGCTAGGCCACTCCAGGACCTTCATATGCTTCTTACGAGGCCACTCCTTCGTTGCCCTAGCGGTGTGCTTGGGATCATTATCGTGCTGAAAAACCCATCCACGTTTCATCTTCAATGACGATACATGGCCCCATTCATTCTTTCATATACACAGATCAGTTTGCCTGGTCCCTTTGCAGAGAAATAGCCCTAAAGCATGATGCTGCCACCCCCATGCTTCACAGTAGGTATGGTGTTCTTTGGATGCAGCTCAGCATTCTGTCTCCTCTAAACACGAAGAGTTTTGTTTCTACCAAACAGTTCTACTTTGGTTTCATCAGACCATAGGACATTCTCCCAATACTCTTCTGGATAATTAAAATGCTCTCTAGCAAATTTCAGACGGGCCCGGGCATGTACTGGCATAAGCAGGGGGACACGTCTGGCACTGCAGGATCTGAGTCCTGGCGGCGTAGTGTGTAACTGATGGTAGCCTTTGTTATGGTGGTCCCAGCTCTATGCAGGTCATTCACTAGGTTCCCCAGTGTGGTTCTGGGATTTTTGCTCACCGTTTTTGTGATCATTTTGACCCCATGGGATGAGACCTTGCGTGGAGCCCCAGATCGAGGGAGATTATCAGTGTTCTTGTATGTCTTCCATTTTCTTATTATTGCTCTCACAGTTGGTTTCATCACACCAAGCTGCTTGCCTATTGCAGATTCAGTCTTCCCAGCCTGGTGCAGGGCTACAATTTTGTTTCTGGTGTCCTTCGACAGCTCTTTGGTCTTCACCATAGTGGAGTTTGGAGTGTGACTGTTTGAGGTTGTGGACAGGAGTCTTTTATACTGATAACAAGGTCAAACAGGCGCCATTACTACAGGTAATGAGCGGAGGACAGAGGAGCCTCTCAAAGAAGTAGTTACAGGTTTGTGTGAGCCAGAAATCTTGCATGTTTTAGGTGACCAAATACTTATATTCCACCTTAATTTGCAAAATAAATCTTACCAAATCAGACAAGGTGATGTTCTGGATTTGTTTTCTCATTTTGTCTCTCATAGTTGTGGGCGACCTATGATGTCAATTACAGGCCTCTCTCATCTTTATAAGTAGGAGAACTTGCACAATTGGTGGCTGACTAAAAACTTTTTTCCCCACTGTATATGTGTGTATATATTTGTGCATGTATACTTATGTGTGTCTGTATGTGTGTATGTGTATAAATGTGGGTGTACATATATTTAGGTGTGTGTATCAGTGGCGTAAATGAAGTCCGATGGGTCCTGGTGCAAAATTAGAACCTGGGACCCCCCTACACATTGGTAAAAAAATATAGGCTCTTGTAGCATTCAAAATCCTATAAAGACATGTGTTTGCCCTCCCCCCATGATTATGTAATAATTTCCCCCATCCTGCTATATATGTCCCTCATCCTGGGCCCCATCCTGCTATATATGTCCCTCATCCTGGGCCCCTTCCTGCTATAAATGTCCCTCATCCTGGGCCCCTTCCTGGCATATATATCCACCATCCTGGATTATATGTCCCCCTTCCTGGCATACATGTCCTTCATCCTGGGACTCATCCTGGTATATATGTCCCCCATCCTGGTATATATGACCCCTATCCTGGTATATATGTCCCTCATCCTGGGTCCCTTCCTGGTTTATTTGTCCCCCTTCCTGGTATATACAGTATGTCTACCATCCTAGAATATATATCCCCCTTCCTGGCATACATGTCCTTCATCCGAGGACCCATCCTGGTATATATGTCCCCCATCCTGGTATACATGTCCCCCATCCTGGTATATACATCCCTCATCCTGGCACATATATCCCCCATCCTGGTATATATGTCCCCCATCCTGGTATATATGTCCCCCATCCTGGTGTACATGTCCCCCATCCTGGTATATACGTCCCTCATCCTGGCACATATATCCCCCATCCTGGTATATATGTCCCCCATCCTGGTATATATGTCCCCCATCCTGGTATATATGTCCCCCATCCTGGTATATATGTCCCCCATCCTGGTATATATGTCCCCCATCCTGGTATACATGTCCCCCATCCTGGTATATATGTCCCCCCATCCTGGTATATATGTCCCCCATCCTGGTATATATGTCCCCCATCCTGGTATATATATCCACCATCCTGGTATACAGTATATGTCCCCCATCCTGGTATATATGTCCCCCATCCTGGTATATATGTCCCCCATCCTGGTATATATGTCCCCCATCCTGGTATATATGTCCCCCATCCTGGTATACATGTCCCCCATCCTGGTATACATGTCCCCTATCCTGGTATAATATATCCCCATCCTGGTATATATGTCCCCCATCCTGGTATATATGTCCCCCATCCTGGTATATATGTCCCCCATCCTGGTATATATGTCCCCCATCCTGGTATACATGTCCCCCATCCTGGTATACATGTCCCCCATCCTGGTATACATGTCCCCTATCCTGGTATAATATATCCCCATCCTGGTATATATGTCCCCCATCCTGGTATATATGTCCCCCATCCTGGTATATATGTCCCCCATCCTGGTATATATGTCCCCCATCCTGGTATACATGTCCCCCATCCTGGTATACATGTCCCCCATCCTGGTATATATGTCCCCCCATCCTGGTATATGTCCCTGTTCTGTCCCTTCATAAAAAATAATACAAAATTCTACTCAGTTTCCTCCGATCCTGACGGATCCTGAGCATCCTGTTTTGCTGCCGGCGCAGAGGCCAGCAGCAGACATTGGCGTGCCTACTATGTCGACACATGACGCCACTGCCATGCGACATGCAACACGCTGACATCCGCTGTTGTGTATATATGTGTATATATATATATGTGTGTGTGTGTATATGAAGTATATGAATATATATTTATATATTTATCTGTGTTTGTGTATATATATATATATATATATACATCTATGTCATTATAAATTGGTGTGTGTATATGCAAATATATATAAAAGTATAGATACATGTAAGATACTTACTATATATATATATATATATATATATATATATATATATAATCAATTAGATCTGTAGAAAACTGTAATTTGTGTAGATAACAGACCAATCATGAGTGTAAAGCTCCAGTTTCTAGGAAAAGTATAAACAAAAAATATTGTAAAAACCATAAAAAAGAGCAAATAAACTCATTTAACAAAAGGAAAAACAAAAGAAAAAAAAAAAACAATGAAAAATGAAAACTCAAATACAGAACACGATACTAAAAGCCTGAAATTACAGTAAAATAAAAAATGTCCTAAAACGTAACAACGAAGAACATTCAATAATGCACTAATATAATAATATTAAATAAGTCACATAGTTCAAAAAAGTGAAATAATACACTAAAATAATAAAAACGACGACTATAATAAGCAGTAAAATAATAGAATTCCATAAAATCGAATCCCCAAATTGCACTATACACCAAAATAATCAGTCGTAAGTATAGTAATGAAGTAAAATAATACGATGGACTAAAATAACGGCATAAAATATAACGCTAAAATATAAAAATAAACTCAAGAAAGCAACAACAACAAAAAATATATATATTTTTTAAGTTGTAGAATTTGGAATTCTCCACTCCGCTAATATCCAGGCGTAAAATGGGAATAAAATCTGAGTTTTTTTGTCTGAAATCAATGGCACAACAGGGAGGAGGATGCCTCGGATTGTGAGGCTTGTGCTCTCGACAGGCGGCTCAGCTGGAATCGCGCAGGAACACAAACCCTGGTGGTTAGGAGTAAACGCTGCACTGTTCATGTCGGGGGATCAGAGCGGCTGCCCTAAATGTGCCCGGCTGGGGTCGTTTCATCCGGGGGACGCTGCTGTGGGATGTGGGGGGCTTCCTCCGGTGTGGGCTGCACTTCCTCAATCCCCCGTCTTCTGCTCGGAGCATGTAAAGCCTAATGAAGTATCGGAGCCAGATGGTGCACGCTGATACGTGCAGCGAAATGTCCCCTTTGTGCCGGCTCCGGTAGGTGGTGCGGGAGGAGGTGCGTGGAGACGTGTAGGAAGGAGGGTGCTGGTTTTTCTTCTTTTTTTTTTATGGTTACTTGAACTCACCCTTTTTTTTTTACCCTTTCTTTTTGCCCGGCAGAAGCTGGCGGTCCGGAGCTGTCCTGTGGAAAGTGCCAAGCCCATCCCGCTCATCAAGGCACCAAACAGTCAGGGGGGCATCGCCATCTCAGTCGTCCCGGCCAAAGCACCCGTCACGATGGTGACCGCACACCTCAATGGCCAGAAAACAGCGGCGGCCTCAGCACCGTCATCGGCCAACAGCGCCGGACCCCCACAGACAGCCCCCATTAACCTACAGACAACCAGCAAGTTGGTGGGGGGCACCTTAAACATGGCAGCGAGGAGAGTTTCGGAGATGCCCCGTGCCCAGGTAAGTGACTCTATTTTTTCGTTGTGCAGGTAAATGCCATCTTTTGTTCGCTGTTATCAGCCATGTGAGGCAGGGGGCTGACTGCAGTGTTCATCAATGGGATGAGTTATAAGAAATCCTCGTGATCGCTGCCGGGGGGAGAAGAAAGGAGGCAGAACGCGCTCACCTCTGCGCAGGAGCCTGTATGCAGCCGCTCGGATGTAGCAGAGCCGGGCTGGTCGTGTCCTCATCCCGTGGTGATGTTACGTCTGATCCGCTGCGTGTCAGTATATAAGGCTCATATCCCGCTCTATCCTCACCGTACACTGCGAGTCACCACTAGAGGTCACAGGAGAGCAAAGAAGCGCTGCAGCATCCAGAGAATGTATCTCTATCCATCCATCTATTATCTATCTATTATCTATCATCTATCTATCTATCTATCTATCTATCTATCTATCTATCTATCTATTATCTATCATCCATCTATTATCTATCATTTATTATCTATCCTCTATCTATTATCTATCTATCTATCTATCTATCTATCTATCTATCTTTCTATCTATCTATTATCTATCATCCATCTATTATCTATCTATCATCTATCTATTTATCTATTATCTATCTATTATCTATCTATTACTAATTATCTATCTATTATCTATTATCTTTCTATCTATCATCTATCTATTATCTATCCATTATCTATCTATCTATCTATCTATCTATCTATCTATCTACTATCTATCAATCTATCTATCTATCTATCTATCTATCTATCTATCTATCTATTATCTATCTATCATCTATCTATTATCTATCTATCTATCTATCTATCTATCTATCTATTATCTATCTATCTATCTACAGTGCTGGTCACCATTATTGGCAGCCCTTCATTTTTTTCATAGACTGTACAATCTTCAGAAATAAATGGAAATGTACCATCGTTATAGCCTCAGGATTTTGTAATTAGTGGTCCAGAGTAATATAACAATAAAACATTGTTTTTCAGCTTAAATGTTGCAGTTTGAAAGACGAAGCAGAATAAGCATCATGTGCAGCAATAATGGCACCCCTAATTAATACTTGGTTGCACTCCCTTTGGCATTCCTGACAGCCTCCAAACGTTTCTTGCAGCTATCTATAAGCTTCTCGCACTTCTCCTCTGGTGTTTTCTCCCACTCTTCCTTTGCAGTTTGTTCAGGCTCTTGAATGTTTGCAGGGTTCTTTTTCACAATGGCAGATTTCAGCTCACCCCCAAAGATTTTCAATGGGACTGAGGTCAGGACTCATTGATCCCCATTTTAATACAGTCCATTTTTCCTTTTTCAACCATTCCTGTGCACATTTAGATGTGTTATTTGGGTCATTGTCCTGCTGGAGGACCCATGATCTTTGACTTAGTTTTCTTACACTGGGTACAACATTTTGCTCTCTAAATCTCTTGATAATTCTCTGATTTCATGATTCCTGTGATACGGTCAAGGCCTCCAGGACCAGACACAGCAAAACAACCCCATAGCATTATGTATCCTCCACCATGCTTAACTGTTGGTAGGGTGTTCTTTCCTTATAAGCTTCAGTGCGCCTTCTGTATACAAAATGTTGCTTTGCAATTAGCAAAAAGCTCTGTTTTTGTTTCCTCTGTCCACAGAACATTTTCTCAGAAGGATTGTGGTTTGCCAAGGTACTCTTTGGAAAAGATCAGTCTTTCCTTTCTACGTCTTTTCTTCAGCAATGGTTTCTTCCTTGGCCTTCGCCCATAAAGCTCTGCTTGGTTTAGTGTGCGGCGTAAGGTTGGCCTTCAGGTCTTTAGATGCTTGACAAGTTGTTTTTTTCAGCATTCGCACAAACCTTAGAAGACATCTTTTGTCAATTTTCCTCTTTCCCCCATGTCCAGGTAGGTTTGGACGGTTCCATGCTTGGCAAACTTCTTAATAACATTGCACACAGTTGAAACTGGGATACCAAGGTCTTTGGAGATGGCATTATGCCCTTTTGAAGTCTTGTTTTTGCTAATATCAGTTCTGATGTCCTCAGACTTCTCCTGTGTCTTCACCATTGTGACAGAGGAACAGAGCTGACCATGTGGCTTTTTAAAACACTGAAGTCCTCATTCATTGGCTAATTCATGTCACATGGCCACCGACAATTAATCACAGGTGATTCTCATTTGTGATTTACCAATACGACTCGATTGTTTTTTGTTTTACCTTATTGTTTATTGTTTGCTCTTTTGTATTTAATATGATGAGTGCTCTATAGAAAAACTGTTTCACTTGATTCATTTTTTTCAGGGTATATTCCACATGATGTACTTAACCTTCATGAGTACCAATAAGGATGAGGAGGACTGTATTTATTATCTATCTATCTATTATCTATTATCTATTATCTATCTATTATCTATCTACTATTATCTATGTATTATCTATCTATTATCTATTATCTATCATCTATTATCTATCTAGTATCATTCTATCTATCTATCTATCTATCTATCTATCTATCTATCTATATATCATCTGTCTATTATCTATATATCTATTATCTATCTAATATCTATCATCTATTATCTATCTATCTATTATCTATCTACCTATTATCTGTCTATCTATCTGTTATCTATAATCTATCTATCTATCTATCTATCTATCTATCTATATATCTATCTATTATCTATCTATCTATCTATTATCTATCAATCTATTATCTATCTATATATTATCAATCTACTATATTATCTATATATTATCTATCTACAGTTTTTTTAATCTTCTTGCTTCCTTCCTTCCTTCCTTCCTTCCTTCCTTCCTTCCTTCCTTCCTTCCTTCCTCCCTCCATGCCTTCATTCTCTCTCTACTATCCATCTAAATATCTGTCTATATCTTCTTTCTTTGACAGGTAGTGATTGAGAGCTGATTTTGGTTTCCTATTTTGTGACATGAGTGATTTACCTATGGAGGATGTGGGTTGGGGGGGTGAGGGGCTGACATCCTCGCTCACTAAACGATTCAGTGGAGCAGAGCCGGGCTTGTGAACATTAAACAGCTCCATGATTCATATTTTGGCTGCAGACCATCGAATCCATATTTTAAAGGGTTCTGCCAAGTAGAGAATCCTGCCTGTTTCTGAGCAGATTGTACGACCATAAAATCCTGTGCAGAACAAGACTGTTTAATTAAATTAGCAATTAGCAAATGTTACTTCCAATCACTGCTGGGTTTGAAGTTTGCACTTATGGGAACTACGGCGTCATCTTCTCACTTTCATCATCTCCTGAACTGGGATCTTATTTGAGGTCTTGCTGTATTGTGGTCTCTCCTGTGCCTTGTGTGAGGTTACGTATATACTGAGATCTATCCATTCTATCTATCTATCTATCTATCTATCTATCTATCTATCTATCTATCTATCTATCTATTATATTATCTATCTATCTATTGTCTATCTATCTATCTATCTATCTATCTATCTATCTATCTATCTATATATTATCTATCATATTATCTATCTATCTATCTATTGTCTATCTATCTATCTATCTATTATCTATCATATTATCTATCTATCTATTGTCTATCTATCTATCTATCTATCTATCTATCTATTATCTATCTATCTGTCATCTATCTATCCATCATTTACCTACAGTCATGGCCGAAAGTGTTGGCACTATTGAATTGTTCCAGAAAATGAAGCCTTTCTCAGAAAATTATTACAGTTACATGTTTTGTTATACACATGTTTATTTCCTTTGTGTGTATTGGAACAACACAAAAAAAACAGAGAAACACCCTTTGGAATAAATAACTGCAATCAATCGCTTCCCGTAACGATCCACGAGTTTCTTTCTCCTCTCAAGTGGAATTTTGCACCACTCTTCTTTTGTAAACTGCTTCAGGTCTCATATGTGAAGGCGCCTTCTCCAAACAGCAATTTCAAGATCTGACCACAGGTGATCAATGAGATTTAGATCCGGACTCATTGCTGCCACTTCAGAACTCTCCAGGGCTTTGTTTTCATTAATTTCTGGGGTCTTATTGAAGTATGTTTGGGGTCATTCACCTAGAGATAAAAGACCCATTACCTAGGACGCAAACCCAGCTTTCCAACTCCGGGAACTACATTGCGACCCAAAATCATTTGGTAATCATTAGATTTCATGATGCCTTGCACACAGTCAAGCCACCCAGTGCCAGAGGCAGCAAACCAATCCCAAAACATCTTTGAATCTCCACCATATTTGACTGTAGGTATAGTGTTCTTTTCTTTGTAGACCTCATTCCATTTTCAGTAAACAGTAGAATGATGTGCTTTACCAAAAAGCTCTACCTTGGTCTCATCTGTCCACAAGATGCTTTCCCAGAAAGATTTTTGCTTACTCACGTATATTTTGTCAAACTGCAGTCTAGCATTTTTATGTCTCTGTGTCAGCAGTGGGGTCCTCCTGGGTCTCATGCCATAGTGTTTCATTTCATTCAAATGTCGATGGATAGTTCGCGCTGACACCGATGCCCCTTGAGCCTATAGGTCAGTTTGAATTTCTTTGGAACTTGATTGGGGCTGCTTTTTCCCCATCCGGACTATCCTGCATTGCAATCTTTCATCAGTTTTTCTTTGCTGTCCACTTCCAGGGAGATGAGCTACAGTGCCATGGGTTGTAAACCTTTTGATTATGTTGCGCACCATGGAGATGGATTTCTGGAGATGGACTTGTAGTTTTGAGATTGTTGATATTTTTCAACAATTTTAGTTCTAAAGTTCTCAGACAGTTCTCTTCTCCTCTTTCTGTTCTCTATGGCACACACAGGCACACAATGCAAAGATTGAGTCAACTTCTTCCCTTTTTATCTGGTTTCAGGTGTGATTTTCATATTGCCCATACCTGTTACTTGCCACAGGTGAGTTTGAATGAGCATCACATGCTTGAAAAAAAGTTGTTTACCCTCAAACTAAATACAGTTTGTGTGCTTTCACCTGCAAGTTTTCAGTGCTGGGGTATTATTTGATATAAAGGAGGTTTTCTCAAAAATCTCCAACTGTCATGGTGATGTCAGGGTTTGAGGATTCCGCAGATCTAGACACTCTTCCTTGGGCCTTCATGGATAGCTATGATCAGCACAGAGTGGTTAGAAGGAGTTAAGTCTTTGCTGGACTCGGCTTGTTGATTGCCTATGGTCACATGTTGCAGGAGAACCAGTCTTGTCTGCTCTTTCCCTATTTAATCTGGCTACATTGATCAGGTAATGTCAGAAATAGTTCTCTATCCTAGTCTGGAAAGTTGGACACGTCCTGGTTATTATTAGTTATTTCTAATGTTGTTGCGAGTGGTGTTTGGTTAACCCTTTCCTTTTCCCCTAGATATCTTTATATTACTTTGTTGACTCTTGTGTGATTTGTGCTTCCGTTTCTGCCCTGTCTTTCTTGCTATGTATTTCCCCATATGCTCGCTGTACAGCCTAGTGCTTCTTAGGAGCATAGGAAGGAACGAGGCCTAGGCATCTCCACCTTCAGGGGTATTCTTGGGACAAGGACAGCCAGGGACCCCTAGCCTGAGGGTCAGTATAGATTCACATCTATTATCCTACAGTCACACCGTGACAGGAAATAAACATGTGTATAGCAAAATATGTATAATTGTAGTAATTTTCTGGGAGAAATATTTCATTTTCTGGAATAATTTTAGGGGTTCCAACACTTTTAGCCATGACTCACTCTATCTATCATCTATCTATCTATCTATCTATCTATCTGTCTGTCTGTCTGTCTGTCTGTCTGTCTATCTATCTATCTATCTATCTATCTATCTATCATCTATCTTTTAGCAATCAAAACCTAAAGCTAAAATAGTCAGTAAAATGTCTCTTTTGTGTCCGTCACCTCTCTCTAGTCAATGGACACATTTATAGAAGTTTTCTTGCACTCAGAAACCTTTTCAGGAGAAAAAAAAACATGAATGAAAAAAATCTTTTTGTGGCCTCTAGGTAGCGCTATACACATAAATGTGTACGGAGTGAGCTCCCTCTAGTAGAAAGCAGGGAAGGGAAGCCAGGGGGTTTAGAACTCTGCATCTATAATTGTAGAAATTGAGTCCTTATTATATGTCCTGTGCACCAGTGAGCTTGGAAATCCCCTAAAAAGAGCCTGAGCACTGATATTTCCTATAGGGATTTTTTGTTTTTCTTTTCCTGGATAGGGGGGATACAGTTTCTCCTTGTGAAATAGGGCCAAGCAATGCTCCCTGGGAAAAAGTATGCAAATTAGCTCCCCTCCGGAAGGTAGAAATCTGTCTCTCCAGTGCCACCTATAGGCAGAAAACCTGTAGGTCATTTTCTGATCTATTGAGGCCCTATGGCGCAAATTGAGGAATCCAGCTCTTCTGCATCTGTCACTAAGTCACTAAGTATGGAGAAGAAGAGATGAGCTCGGTCTTTTCTTGTGCTATTCACTCACTCGGCATAATTTAATGAAGAAGATGGATCCGAGCTGCCTAAGACACTTATTTTTTTTAAGGTTACGTAGAAAACAAAGCCTCCGCAGATTTTATAAAGCTTCGTCGGAACAGACAAGATGGCACTTAATTACGTGCTTTTCATTAACACGACTAATGACATTTGGAGTCAATATTCTCCAGGCATCGGGACATTCTATTTCCTTGATTCTGCTGTTTTGGAGTCTTGAAGAACAAAGAAAATACTGTATGTTTAACACTTGACGATTCTAAGGAGCTTCCACCCTAATTGTAGTCCTCGGAAATTCCCCCAAATATCCAGGAAATGAAGATTTGGGTCTTCCGTTCAGCACTATCATCCATTAATCAGAGTGAGGAGCGTCCTTGGCATGTACATGAGCAGTCTATTGATTTAAAGGAATTGTCCAGACTAGAAAAATGTCTTGAAGACAGCTCACAATGGGTTAAAATCGTAAAAACAAATAATATTCACTTTACTGGTCCCCTTCAATTCCCTTTCAATACTTCCCCTGTCTCAGTACTAGATGCTTACAGTACCTTTTCTCTAGGTATCAGGCACATACAGTTGTGTCACAACTAAGCTCCTCCCTCATAATAAAGGGCTTATGCAGTGCCCCCGCAGGAGAAGTTAAGTATTACAACAGTGGCTTCCATACAAATGCCTCCCAGTCACCTGCAGGGCTCTTTACTTCCTTCTGCAACGATGAGTTCCCAGCAAGGACTGGTGACCACTGCAGCCAATCACTGGCCATGTCAGTGATCCACTACAGCTAGTAATTTAGGATATTGTTGCTGCATCATGAAGTCTAGAGACTTTTACTTAATTTCTCCTGTGGTGGCACTGCAAAGAAATAGATTGTCTGCTACTATTGATCATTACATGTCACACACTGAGAAACCTGCTCTAAGCTTTGGCGGGAGGGGGCGTGTTCTTCTTTCCTTGCTGCCTGCTTTTGATTGATCAGCATCATACAGGGGAAAAGAAGTACACGCCCCCTTCCAGTGAAAGCTGTCCACTTGGATTTAAAAAAGTTAACTCATTAGGCGTCACATACTTTCAGTGCTAATATGCTGCCATTGATCATTACATGTCACACTCTAAGCTTTGGCGAGAGGGGGCATGTTCTTCTTTCCTTTGAGAGCTGCTGCCTGCTTTTGATTGGTCAGCATCACACAGGGGAGAAGAAGTACACGCCCCTTTCAGTGAAAGCTGTCTGATAACACCCACTTAGATTTAAAAAAGTTAACTCATTAGATGTCACATGCTTTCAGTGCTAATATCTCTGCGACTATGAGGCGAAATTAATCGTGCAGCCACTATTGCATTGCGTCCTGTTCAGCATGAAAAAAATTGGTGCAAGTTTTTTTTTAAATGATAAAAAAAAGATATATCTAAGTTCTCCTGGGGTGGCACTGCAGGGGAATTGAACACTTGCTGCAGAGTATTCCAGTGGTTGTAGCTAATTAATTAGTGATGGAGCTTACATACCTTCATGCAGCTGATACCTAGAGAAAAGGTACTGTGATAAATATATTAGCATAGGAAATGTAGGCCAGCTGCTGGGACTCGAACATATTTTTCGAGCACGCCTAAGATACTCAGTTAGCACTCGAGCATTCTCATATAACACCTTATCCGAGCATGCTCGCTCATCACTAGTACGGTGATTATGATATTAGCATGGGAAAACTCGTTGTGGAAATAACAGCAGCTGGTTCTTAAAATGTAGAAACTATACCGTTATAGTGAATACTGGGAGAATATGACAATCCTATGTAATAGCCGAAATTGAATGAAGTTTCCCTTTAATTCTACACAGTTCATATTGAGCCACTGCTAAAATTGCGACCATTTTTTTCTTTGAAGGCGGATTTTTATTTTACAGGAAAATGCGATTCCTTTCAACGAGAAATGCTTTTAGTAGAACTTATAAATTATTTGACATTTATTTAAAAAAAAAAAAAAGAAGCACTTATCTAACATCTCGGGATTTTTTTTTTTTTTTTTAATAAAGACTTTAATTTTCGGAAATGAAAGTATTTGGAAGGACGCCAGCTCTCTTAGTTAAATTTGTTCTGTAAAATGCCAATCATTAATAATATAAGAGAATATGAACAATTCCAGGAGAATGCGGGCTCCTATCTTGGTTTCCTACGATTCCTGCAGCAGTAAGCAAATCCTTGAAGTGCTTTGTAATATTGCACAATTACTAAGTTGTATTATATAGCGGTCCGCTGTTCCCTAAGGCTTGTTGTATAAGGAAAAGGAATAACATAAGCGACGAGGTCATTCTATAATACTGCAGAGCATAAAACCGCGAAATGGGGCAGATGACATTGTATCGCGCTATTTATTTACACATTGTAACTAATACTAATAATTGTATCACTAATAGTCACTATTAACCCCTTTACATTTTTCACTTTTTGTTTCATTGCAGCCATTTGGTATATTCACAAAAGTTCATTTTTTCTCATTAATGTACACTCTGCACCACATTTTGAGTGAAAAAAAACAGAAAAGTAGAAATGTTTGCAAATTTATTAAAAAAGAAAAACTGAAATGTCACATGGTCATAAGTATTGAGACCCTTTGCTCAGTGTTGAGTAGAAGCCCCTTTTGAGCTAGTACAGCCATGAGTCTTCTTGGGAATGATGTAACAAGTTTTTCACCCCTGGATTTGGGGATCCTCGGCCATTCTTCCTTGCAGATTCTCTCCAGTTCCGTCAGGTTGGATGGTGATTGTTGGTGGACGCCATTTTCAGGTCTCTCCAGAGATGCTCAATTGGGTATAGGACAGGGCTCTGGCTGGGCCAGTCAACATTGGTCACATAGTTGTTTTGAAGCCACTCCTTTGATATTTTAGCTGTGTTCTTAGGGTCATTGTCTTGTTGGAAGGTGAACCTTCGGCCAAGTCTGAGGTCCAGAGCACTCTGGAAGAGGTTTTCATCCAGGATATCTCTGTACTTGGCCGCATTCATGATTCCTTCAATGACAACCAGTCATCCTCTCCCTGCAGCTGAAAAACACCCCCATAGCATGATGCTGCCTCCTCCATGTTTCACTGTGGGGATTGTATTGGGCAGGTGATGAGCGGTGCCTGGTTTTCTGAACACATATCGCTTAGAATTATCACCAAAAAGGTCTATCTTCATCTCATCAGACCAGAGAATCTTATTTCTCATAGTCTGAGAGTCCTTCATGTGTTTTTTAGCAAACTCTATGCAGGCTTTCATATGTCTTGCACTGAGGAGAGGCTTCCATCGGGCCTCTTTGCCATAAAGGCCTGACTGGTGCAGGGCTGCAGTGATAGTTGACTTTGTGGAACTTTCTCCCATCTCCCTACTGCATCTCTGGAGCTCAGCCACAGTGATCTTGGGGTTCTTCTTTATCTCTCTCACCAAGGCTCTTCTCCCACGATTGCTCGGTTTGGCTGGACAGGTAGGTCTAGGAAGACTTCTGGTGGTCCCAAACTTCTTCCATTTAAGGATTATGGAGGCCACTGAGCTCTTAGGAACCTTGAGTACTGCAGGAATTCTGTTGTAACCTTGGCCAGATCTGTGCCTTGCCACAATTGTGTCTCTGAGCTCCTTGGCCAGTTCCTTTGGCCTCTTGATTCTCATTTGGTCTGACATGCACTGTGAGCTGTGAGGTCTTATATAGACAGGTGCGCGCCTTTCCAAATCAAGTCCTATCAATTTAATTACACACAGCTGGCCTCCAATGAAGGAGTAGAACCATCTCAAGGAGGATCACAAGGAAATGGACAGCATGGGACTTAAATATGAGGGTCTGAGCAAAGGGTGTGAATACTTATGACCATGTGATATTTCAGTTTTTATTTTTTATTAAATTTGCCAACATTTCTATATTTCTGTTTTTTTTTCAGTCAAAATGGGGTGCAGAGTGTACATTAATGAGAAAAAAATGAACTTTTTTGAATTTACCAAATGGCTGCAATGAAACAAAGATTGAAAAATGTAAAGGGGTCTGAATACTTTCCGTATCCACTGTACTCTTAGGACACAATTACATGATTTTGTCAAGACATTACATTACCTGGGAATTGTATTTAGTATGTATCTGTGCACTGTATAGCGCTATTTATCATAACACTGAATGGCATTATATGTTTATCTGGGACCCTAAAATTGGTCTCGGAGGATGACGCAGAAGCCTTCACCAGTTTCTCCAATAATGGTATGTGAATCTTTCCACCTGCTCATCTCATATCTTTCCAATGACATTGGCTGATGATTAAGATTCTTATCCACATCGTTCAATAATTTTAGAGATGATATTATATTGCGCCATATCTGAGGCATATGGTATCCATCACTGCAGTAATACCAATGCTAATATATAACCTTGCTGGATATTTCAGTGATAAGCGGATTCTTACTGTGAAATACTATTGGTTGAAATAGATGTGTTTTCTCATTTCTTTGGTAGCTGCCATGTGATGATACATACTGATAAGCAACACTGTTCGGGACCCTCATCTAATAGCGGGAGCATCAAATTGCTTTGCAGCACCAGATAAATGAATATATTACACAACCTACTGATTTATACAAGAACTGTGTAATGCATCATGTCCCCTGTGGTGGCGCTGCAGGAGAATTGATTTCATATGTCCTCGGAGATTGCAGCAACGCGTCCTGTGATTAGCTAATTTTTAGTGGCCCCCTCTAATAGTTTGGAGTTTGTCTTGCAGGTCAAATGCAATGTCCCTGTAAAGTGCATCTTCTGTATAACCTGGCTGAGAATCTCACTGATTATAAGGTTAAATAGGCGGAGATGCCATTAACGTAAAACTTGCAATTTATTTAAAGGGTTATTCCCATTTTCATATATGGAGATTATCAAATAGTGCCTGAAAAAATAAGCACTTTTGCAATTTACTTCTGGTTAAAATTTTCAGCCGTTCTTGAGATATTAACACTTTTCTTTTGTTTACTGTTCGTTGCCTTGGAGACCGACCACCGTTGCTTTCTAGCTGAAGTTAGCCTGGATTAGGAGGTAACAGCGTTTTCCAACGATCCAGGTCAGCTTCAAAACGATGCCTACAAGCTTTTCAGCTCTGCACGTATTCGGCCGTCGAGCAGCGGTGGTCGGTCTCCAAGGCAATGAGATGTAAACAAAAGAAAAGTGTTAATATCTCGAGAATGGCTGAAAATTTTAACAAACAGTAAATTGCAAATGTGCTTGTTTTTACAAGCTCTATCCAACAATACCCGTTTCTGAAGATGGAAATAACCCTTTAAATATATGATTAATTGCGTTTTTACGAATTACACTGATATTTAGGATGTCCATTGACGACCTTTTGTATAGCAAACAGGTAAAAATGTTTATTTTCAGTAGGCTGAGGGTGATAAGCAGCTGCCAGACCTCAGGAACGTACAGGTTATTCTTTGGGGATAACATAAGAAGTGATTGGGGTGGGAAAAAACAGCTTTACTTACTTACGGGCAGCCATTTTGTATTCATGAAGCTAGTTTTATCATTTAACACATAGCGAAGTGACAGAATGAATCCTCTGGAGCTGATCATTTACTCCAGACTACAAAATGGCTACCCTGTTTTGTGTAGGTGACAGGCCGTCTATATAAATGATATAATGGAAAAAGGCCTATTCAGCTGTCCGGGCCTTACAGCCAAATTGACGGTGATGCCTGACTAATGCGTACGGTTTATGGACTCAGCCGCGCACAGCTGCTTGTTCTAGTCCCTTTAAGAGACCACATTCAATTTATCAATCCCACGCGGTGGGAAAAAGCATCAATGGGCCCGGATTTGTGAGCGAGGCTTTACAGCGCCATAAAGCAATATACAGCATCGCAATGCCGCTCGTTACCCGTCGTTCTCTTATCTGGGATAAAAACATGGCCTGCATTAACCAGCCATGATTGTTTTTTATTTGGAGAGTGACCGCCACATGAATTATTTGCAGCAGAATACGCCTCCTCGTGAGCTGCAGTTCCCCCTACTCTGCCATTAAATTTTAATTTCAGGCTTTTACAAGCTTTACACACAAGGTTTGTACATATACAGATGTAGAAGAGCTCAGTTTGTCACATTGTTCATGCTTCTCCTTGATTAGAAAGTCATGGCTGCTTTGTTTTTTTTTTTTGTTTTTTTTTAAGAAACAGTGCCACCCTTGACTATGAGGTTCTGCATGGTACTGCAGCTCAGCTCCACTCACGATTGAGCTGAGATACAAAAAAAATATGGCTGCTTTCTTTCAGAAACAATACTATCCCTGATCTGGAGATCAGAGATAATGCTGTTTCTGAAAGTAAGCAGCCATCTTTTGTTTTTTTTTCTTGTAATCTTAGACAACCCCTTTAAGATAATGTAGGAGGTTTTTGCTACAGTCCTGTGTAATATTTTTAAGGATAGACTTTAATGTAACATCTGACTGCAGCGTTTTAGGCCAAATTAAGAAAAAAACGCGTCATGTAATAGCAAAACGGTAACTAGGCCTCAATTATCAAAACTGTATGAGTTGCCCCTAGCAACCAATCAGAGTGCAGCTTTCATTTCTTAAACAGCTCTGATAAAATGAAAGCTGCGCAGTGATTGGTTGCTGTGGTGGAATTGAGGTATATAATGTGGCACAAATTACAATTTTGAGGACAGAATGTAATTTTTGAAGGAGATATTATTACTATTGTGGCATAGAGTATTATTTTGTGATACCAAATATTATTTTTGAGGATATAATGTTCATTTTGGGCTAATTTTTGAATGTCTGAAGCCCCCTCTAAATGGGATTTGGGAGTATGCGTCTTAGGGGCCATTTACTATAATGGTGGTGACAGAGTCAATGTGCATCATTTTGGGGTGTATAGGCTTACTAGAGGTGGACACCCTGAAGAACTCTGCTACGTCTGAGTGTCTGCCTCCAGTATGCGTATACGCCAGAAAGTGAGGCACGTCAGAGTACACGTTGACTCTGTTGGTACCATTATGGTCAACGGGTCCGTCGGTGCAAACCACCGAATCCCATTTTTCTGGGTGTAAGGACCACTGAACTTGGGGAACGCAATGTGAAAAGGGCCTTACTATCGTCATATATAATACTGTGCAAAAGTTTTAGGCAGGTGTGGAAAAAATGCTGCGCACTAACAATGCTTTAAAAAATGGGAGTCTGAATAGATTTTTATCAATTAAGAAAATACAGAGTGATTGAACAAAATAAAAATCAGTATTTGGTCACGGCCTTTTACCTTTATCACTTTTTCTAGGTACTTAAACTCAGTTTTTGAAGGCAATTGGCAGGAGGCTGTTCCAAACATCTTGGAGAACTGACACCAGATATTTTGTTGATGTCACTTGTGAAAATCCTTCTGTCTCTTCGTGTGATCCCAGTGTCACTCTGTGTCACATTCTCCTGGAAGATCTGAAGGTAGAAGATCACTACATATTGTGAATCGCAGATCTTCTATGCTGGTCAGAAACTTGCAGCTCCATTTTCAGCTGCTTCTGATCTGGTCATTACCTCTCCCTATAAAACTTGGCCAGACCTTCTCTGTCTTGGGGATGCTGCGCAGAATTGGAGATCGTTGTTGCTATTGGAGATTGTTGCGTGCTGTTTTGGGTGTATGGTTTCCTCATTGTCCTAGTCCCATTTGATTAGTACATTACCATTCTTTCCTATATACCTCTTTACCTCTGGTGAGTGTTTGTACATTTGTTGCTTTCTTTATCCCTGTTTTGTCTTTGTGTCCTGTTTACCTTATATTTCAGTCCCAGGCCTCATGGGTTGGGGGAGGCAACAGATCAGGATTTAACAGGAGCATAGTAAGGCCGGAGACTCGGGCCTCTCTACCTTCAAGAGTACCCCCGGGACATGGATCCTTAGGGTCCCAATTCCAGAGACATTTGAAGGCCCCCCTTCCTTACTGAAGACCATCACAACGTGACAGCAGACAGACTGGATGATGTGAGATCTGGGCTCCTTGGGGGCTGGATCTTCACTTCCATGACAACTTTTTCTTAATGACATTGGTTGGATCTTTGGGGTTGTTCTCATGCTGCAGAATAAATTCGGAGCCAGTCAGACGCCTCCCTGATGGTATTACTCGATAAGTAAATATCTGCCCGTATTTCTCACCATTGAGGACACCATTAATCCTGACCAAATCCCCCAACTCCATTTGCTGATATGCAGCCGCAAACTTGCAGGACCCTCCACCGTAAGTCAATCATTATTGTGCCGCTCTTCAGCTCATTCATGAACAAACTTTCTTCTGTTACACCCACATTTTTCACAATTTGATTCCTTAGTCCAGAGCACCTGCTGCCATTCTTTTGCACATGCCTAATCAAGTCTCTTGTCCTTATTTTCAAGTGGAAGGTATGAGCTTTTGACCGCATCTCTTGCAAGGAGACCACTTCTGGACAGACTCCTCTAAACAATAGATGGGTGTAGATGGGTCTCCGTGGTTGCTGCCAGTTCTGAGTTGATGGCACTGCTGGACACCTTTCAATTTTGAAGGGAAGTGCGCATGGTGGGTCTTTCATCTGCTGCACTAAGTTTCCTTTGCCGACCACAGCGTCTACGGTCTTCATTTCTTCCCATTTCTCCTCAACGCTTATATATAGGCAGATACTATGCAATACTATCAGGGAGGCATCAGATGGCCTCCAAATTTATTTTGCAGCAGAACAAAGATCCCAAACATACAGCCAATATCATTAAGGACAATTAAATGATAACCCGGCCCCCATAGAGCCCTGATTTCACATAAGTCCGTCTGTCTTGGATCACATGAAGAAACAGAAGGATTTGCACAAGGATCATACACAGAAGATTGGTGGTTGGTTCGATGAGATGTTTGGAACTACCTCCTGTCGAGTTCCTTCAAAACTCTGTGTGAGTGACAACTACCTAGAAAAAGGAAAAACGATGTTCAAGAAGATGATGTCATTCAATTGAGCTGCTGATAAAAGCTCGATGGCTGAGGTAAAACCAAAGGAATTTAATTAGACAGGTTTTACAAGTCAACACGTTTCAAGGTTCTACATGACCTCTTCATCAGGACAAAACCTCAGTCTGCCTGAGATCACATGAGGAGGCAGAAGGATCTGCACAGGTGACATCCATAGAAGATCAGTGGTTGGTTCTCTAAGATGTTTGGAACAACCTATCGAGTTCAAAACTTCAAAACTGTGTGTGAGTGACAACTACCTAGAAGAACTGATGGCGGAAAAGGGAGTCACCAAATATTGATCTGATTTAGTTTTCTTTTTTTGTTCACCCACTTTTACATTTTTGTAATTGTTTAATATGAACTATAATAATAATAATAATAATAATAATAATTATTATATGAACTATAAACACTTTTATTTTTTTGGAACGTCTTACAGCATTTTTTCCACACCTGCCTAAAACTTTTGCACAGTACTGTGTATCAGAGCTCATTTGCAGTTATCAGTGATGGAGTTTTGTGACACAGAATAGGATTTGGTGGCATAGATATTTCTAATCATGGCCTCATTTTTTAGCGCAGGAAAAGCTTAGTTTACAAAATGATTGTGTCCATCAATAAAGCGAGGCATGTATCATGGCTGCCTGCAGCATGGAAGTGACGGGCTCGACTTTGCTGCGCTTCACCTCTGACATCAGGACCCCCGTACCCAACCCCCCATGTATTTCTGTCTTTGTAAGAACACATCACATCATTTTCTATTCTGCATTGAGCATTGTTGTGCACAACAAGGTCTAACATATGGGGGGGACCTGGCATATGTCGCCGGTTATTGTAGCTTCAGCTCAAGGTTAAACACAACATTCAGGGAGAAAAATGAATGTTGAAATGACTTTAGTAAATATCCATTCATATTACACATTGCCGTCCTGGCGGTTGCCATGGTATTCCGGCTCTGCTACTTTACAACTCTCACGTCTTTAATATTGAATAAACAAGAGCGGAGAAGGGGAAAAAAAAAAACAAGAGAAAAGAATTTCATGTAGAACACGCCGCTATTGTGACAGCCGAAGCGCGGCTAATATGTTGTCACTTTACGGGAGCAACTCGCAGAAATCTATATGGAAACATTACAGAGAGTGAACGCCGCTACAGTCATAAAAACAATATATTACCCTCCGCGCCCACAATCCACCGCGGCCGCAGCGCCATTAACTCGGAATGTAAGTCATTTAAGAGTCAGTAGATTCATTTCTGCCCTTTACTTGTCTTTGAACACGGCAGATGTCATAAGGAAAAATAATGGACGGATATTATGAATGAACTAATCTTAAATGCCATCTATGTATTATCTATCTATTATCTATATATTATCTATATATTATCTATCTGTTATCTATCTATTATCTATATACAGTATTATCTATCTATTATCTATATATTATCTATCTATTATCTTCATATTATCTATCATCTATTATCTATCTATTATCTATTATCTATCTATTATCTATTATCTATCTATTTATCTAATATCTATCTATTATCTATCTATATCTATCTATTATGTATCATCTATCTATTATCTATTATCTATCTATTATCTATCTATCTATCTATCTATCTATCTATCTATTATCTATACTAGATGATGGCCCAATTTAATGCATCGGGTATTCTAGAATATGTATAGTAGTATATAGCACAGCCCACGCAGTATATAACACAGCCCACGCAGTATATAACACAGCCCATGCAGTATAACACAGCCCACGTAGTATATATCACAGCCCACGTAGTATATAACACAGCTCACGCAGTGTATAACAGAGCCCACGTAGTATATAGCACAGCCCACGCAGTATATAACACAGCCCACGTAGTATATAACACAGCCCACGCAGTATATAACACAGCCCACGTAGTATATAACACTGCCCAAGCAGTTTATAACACAGCCCACGTAGTATATAACACAGCCCACATAGTATATAACACAGCCACGTAGTATATAGCGCAGCCACGTAGTATATTGCCCAGCCACGTTGTATATTGCACAGCCCAGACAGTATATAGCACAGAGACATAGTATATAACACAGGCCATGCAGTATATAACACAGCCCATGCAGTATATAACACAGCCCACGCAGTATATAACACAGCCCATGCAGTATATAACACAGCCCACGTAGTATATTGCACAGCCATGTAGTATATAGCACAGCCCACGCAGTATATAACACAGGCCACGCAGTATATAACACAGCCACGTAGTATATAGCACAGCCACGTAGTATATTGCACAGCCACGTAGTATATTGCACAGCTTACGTAGTATGTAGCACAGAGACGTAGTATATAACACAGGCCATGCAGTATATAACACAGCCCATGCAGTATATAACACAGCCCACGCAGTATATAACACAGCCCACGTAGTATATAAAACAGCCCACGTAGTATATAACACAGCTACGTAGTATATAGCACAGCCATGTAGTATATTGCTCAGCCACGTTGTATATTGCACAGCCCACGTAGTATATAGCACAGAGACATAGTATATAACACAGGCCATGAAGTATATAACACAGCCCATGCAGTATATAACACAGCCACGTAGTATATAACACAGCCACGTAGTGTATTGCACAGCCACGTAGTATATAGCACAGGCCACGCAGTATATAACACAGGCCACGCAGTATATAACACAACCCATATAGTATATAACACAGCCCACGCAGTATCTAACACAGCCCACGTAGTATATAGCAATGTGGGCACCATATCCCTGTTAAAAAAAGAATTAAAATAAAAAATAGTTATATATATACGTCATCATCTCGCGAGACCGCTACGTCATCTCAGGTCATTGACGCAATGCATTCTTGGGACCGGAGCATTGCGAGGAGCGGGAAAGGCGCTGAAAGGTGAGAATATAATGATTTTTTATTTTTTTATTTTTTTTTAAATTAGATCTTTTTACTAATGATGCTGCATAGGCAGCATCAATAGTAAAAAGTTGGTCACACAGGGTTAATAGCAGCGTTAACGGACTGCGTTATACCGCGTTATGCCACGGTGTAACGCAGTCCGTTTAACGGACTGCTAAACCGCTGTGGGGGCACTGAATGGAGGGGAGTAGGGAGGGGCGAATTCGCGGCCGGACTGTGCCCATCGCTGATTGGTGGCGGCCGGCAGCGACGAATCAGTGACCTGGCATTTCCGCGACAGACAGATGGAAGTTACAAACAGACGGAAGTGACCCTTAGACAATTATATAGATAGATTATCTCTCTATTATCTGTTATCTATCTATTATCTATCTATCATCTATTATCTCTCTATTATCTGTTATCTATCTATTATCTATCTATCATCTATTATCTATCTATTATCTGTTATCTATGTATTATCTATTATCCATCTATTATCAATCTAGCATCTATCTATTATCTATCTATTATCTATTGTATTATCTATTATTTATCTATCTATTATCTATTGTATTATCTATTATTTATCTATCTATTATCTATCTATGTATTATCCATCTACTGTTTTCTGTCTACGATCCATTCGTTCACTAGTGATTTAGGCCGCACTAGGGGGTCCCCCGGGGTTATAAAAGTCCTGCTGTTCCAGACCCCACTGAGTGAGTAGTACGGACCCTTTAGACAAACATGCCATTGTTTCTAGAACATAAAGTCAGATCCGTTTCGCTCCATCCCTATAAGTTATGGGCCTCACAACATTCATAGAACTGTCTGTTTGAATATTGGTATTCCCATCTCAGGGACGCAGCGACTTTTATCAGAATGCTAATATTTCCAGTGTAGAAATGCCTACATGAATACCCACAGTACTTACACGACTTCTCCGCGCGCTGAAAGCTCTGGATACATCGAGATCAGTAAAAGAACCTTGACTGCGGCTTTCAAGATTCCTTTCCCTCTGAGAGAGCAAAATAGATGAGATCAATAAAGCTCTGCGTTGTGTATCTGCATTACTGCCTCCTTTTTATTAAGATACTTTAAGCAGTGATTGTAGTCATATAAGACTAATTTATCCGCTCGGCTCATACAGTAACCTTTCACAGTTATTGTTTCTGCCGCTCTCAATTTACTCATTTAAAGGCCAGGCATTGCCAATCTTTTTTTTTTCTTTTTCCTTTTCTTAACATGATTTTCAAAGCAAAATTACCATAAAATTTTTTCAGGGAAACGGTAAAAGCGGCTTCTGATCTTAAATATCTGTGCAGACACTTTACACAGTACAGGCTTCCATTTTTTTCATTTATCACGATCCCTTACAGATAATAATGGTTTTATCTGTTATTTCTAAAGAATCGACATATACTGTGGCTCCATACACAGTATCAAACCCCCGAGTCCTAAAAGGCAAAAAAAAAAACTAACCGGTAGCAGTGGCGTTTCGTGAGTTGCCAGCACCCAAGGCAAGGCAAGTATTTTGTGGCCCTTAATCCGGCCCCTTCCACCAGTTCAAAATGAAACCCCTTATCTACTAAGCACATGTATTGTATGTTAAGAAAATACTTAAGTAATTAACGTTCGCCTGATACTTTAGTTGTTTTTTTTTCTGTTGAAATCCAACGCATAAAACATTACATAAAAACACAATGAGAATATACCCTATAGTAAGTAAAGAAATAGTCTTAGTACATGTAAAAAACATAAAGTACTTAGTAATACTATCTTGTTAAAAAAAAGTGTGAAAGCCATCCGGCCACAACAAGGTGTACCCAATCGGGAAAGGCCTATCTCTGCTATTAAACCTCACCTTGCCTCAAGCCACCTCAATATAGATGGGGGCAGAGCAGAACCCAGACCCGACTGTTCAGACATGTGCCCATGGCAAACTACATAGATGAAATGCCTAGCTCATAAAGGGAGGATTCACACAAAGTACAAGAAACTATAGCAAGACCAAAGAAATGAGCCGAAACATACAGTATGTTGGTATAAGTGCAGGAGCACGTTCACTCTGTGGCCATTTAACACCTCTGTATACAATAAATAACGCAGGATCTACCATACACAATAGGAGATATTACAGCTCACCTCCTCCTCCTGTACAATAACTGATAACACCTCTATATACAGTAGATAACACAGGATCCACCATTCACAATAGGTGATGTCACAGATCACCTCCTCCTCCTGTACAATGACTGATAACACCTCTATATACAGTAGATAACACAGGATCCACCATTCACAATAGGTGATGTCACAGCTCACCTCCTCCTCCTGTACAATGACTGATAACACCTCTATATACAGCAGATAACACAGGATCCACCATTCACAATAGGTGATGTCACAGCTCACCTCCTCCTCCTCCTCTACAATGACTGATAACACCTCTATATACAGTAGATAACACAGGATCCACCATTCACAATAGGTGATGTCACAGTTCCCCTATTCCCCCTCCCTTCACAATTAATTTTGCACATGCTCATTAGATGCTTCAATACAGCAGATAGAGGTGGAGTCTGTTCATTGTGGCTAATGTTCATATTTATTTCCTTAACAACTAGAAGTTAGCATCTGAAATCTCCCCAGTCACCCTGTGAGAATTGCAAGATATCTAATTTTTATTACAAATTGTGATATGGTGAAAAAAAAAGCAAAAATAAAATTAAAAATACATTCAACAAAAAAAAATCACATTTAAACAATAGATCATTTTCTGACGACACATTCCTCTTAATGGATTCATCCATATTCAAGGCTATAAGGTTTTATAAAAATGGTAGTTTTCAAGTATCTTATAGATTATTGCCAGGACCAAGAAATCATTCTCCAATTTACTCCGAGCCATGCCCTGACCAGAGGCACCCATAATTAGGCATTTTCCCCCTTTTTCTGGGAATCCTGGCTGGCTCACTATATTTGTGACCTTTGGGAGGAATGTGTACGTGTCCACTGCTGTTATCAGTAGATATGGATGCAGCAGGAGCCTACCTATTTTTTGACAAATCTACAGTTTGGCCTATTTATCAAAAATGTCAGTGGTTTTGCAATTGTGCAGTGATGTCCTGTGGCTGACATTTCTAAGCTCTGCAAATGGAGGATAAAAACATTAATGTACTGGAGTCTGACAAAATCCCTAACATCATTACCCTCCCCACCTCTTAGAGACAAGAAAAGGTAATCTATTACTTTTTCATCCATGAAATTTCTATTGCATCTACAATTCCAGGAGCATCCTCAAACTCTCGGCTGAGGAATAATTGGTTTTATAAAGTGAAAAGGGTATTGAAAGTGGTCGACTGTTTTAGAAAACACATTATGAAATCCCTTTTAGGGAATTCGGAGTTATTACGTGAGGTTCAGCAACCTCATTTATTGCCCAGATAGGCTACAAAGAGAGTATTTTGCTTTGGAGGACTCGGTGTAATGCTTCATTTTTCCTGCGGGGGTGCTGCAAGGAAATGAAACACTTGTATCAGAATCCTAAACATGTCACAGCTGATCCCTGGATGTCCTTGATAACATAGCAATCATTTTTAACACTGGAAACCCCTTTAATAATCGTTATATTTCTAAGGTTGTATTTTGCTTTTTTGTAGTATTTCCAAAATTAGGAAAACTTTAACTGATGAAACGTTCTCTCTTATCTTTCTTTTTACAGACATTGGGCACCATAACTGCAGTGCCAATTAAAGTCCCTCAGGTCAGTTCCTTGCACAGATTGGCAGGACATGGACCAGCAGTGCTACCTCAGGTAAATACATTACTCACTTATCGTCTTAGTTTATTTTTTTTATAGAAGTGATCCCCTGATGCCATTGAGGTCAATTTTTATCTTTGATAAACCCAAACTATCAAGTATCAAGTCAGTTCAATAGGCTGGCATGACCTGTTTTCTATAGATAATGTATTAGCTTTGCTGTGTGGACTGGAACAGAATGAGCAGAGCCATCTCATTTTCATTATAAAGTGGTTGAGTTAACAATAATTGCGTTCATTGTTAAAGGTCTAGATAAAGCAGGATGGCAACACTATATACAAGGATAAAGCTTTGTACACAGCTCCCCATGTGTTAGACTCATCAGGTGAGGTGGATCCTCCAAATCCTGGTGGGCGCATGGCCCACAGGCATTGGTGCAGCAGCTAGTAGCACGCTGAAAACGGAGAGCTGAGGGATTGTAAAGTGCAGGTAGACAGGTGGAATGCTGTAAACTGCAGGCAAGCAAGTGGGATGCTGGACGCCGCTGGCAGGCAGGAGACATCCAGGAGACCACAGACACATAGCTGGATGACGTCCCAAAGACCACAGGCAGGCTAGCAGGATGCAGGGAACTGCATGCAGGCGGGAAATGTACAAGAGACTGCAGGCAGGTGGGAGACATCCAAGAGATCGCAGGCAGGCAGATGGGATACCAGAAACTGATGGCAGGAGATAGACATCCATGAGGCCTCAGACAGGTAGGCGGACGATGTCCAGGAGACCGCAGGCAGGCTGGCAAGATGCATGGAATTGCATTCAGGCGGGAGACATCCAGGAGACTGCAAGCAGGTGGGAGACATCCAAGAGATCGCAGGCGGGTGGGAGACATTCAAGAGACTGCAGGCAGGTGGGATACCAGAAACTTTTGGCAGGCGGGAGACATCTAGGAGACCACAGACAGGTAGGTGGATGACATCCAGAAGACCGCAGGCAGGCCAGCGGATTGCAGGGAACTGCATGCAGGCAGGAGACATCCAAGAGATTGCAGGCAGGCAGATGGGATAGCAGAAACTGCTGGCAGGTGGTAGACATCCAGCAGACCACAGACAGGTAGGCGGACAACGTCCAGGAGACTGCAGGCAGGCTGGTGAGATGCATGGAATTGCATGCAGGCGGGAGACATCCAGGAGACCGTAAGCTGGTGAGAGACATCCAAGAATCCGCAGGCACATGGGAGACATTCAAGAGACAGCAGGCAGGTGGGATTCCAGAAACTGCTGGCAGGTGGTAGGCATCCAGGAGACCACATGCAGGTAGGTGGAAGACATCCAGGAGACTGCAGACAGCAGCTAAACAGATTGAGGTGTATAGAGCAAGCCAGCGCCTTAGCAATACTGAACTCTTAATACCAAGACACAGGGGTGTGTCTTGGTGAGTCTTATATAGGCCCGGGTGGATGCTCACATGGGATCACGCTGGGCCATCTGCAAAGCCTGACATGGAGCAGAACAGGGTGTAGCAGACCCAGGTGAGGGAAGCAAATCCTGGATCCAGGACAGGTGCTTAGCACCACCACTGCCTGCTCTTTGGGGGAGGGCCTAGGTAGTCCTCCATCACTTCCTGTAGATTAATCTCTTTCTGTCAATGGACTCCTATTAATTTTGGTTGCCGTGTAGCACACACATTCTGCAGCACACTTGGAGGACATATGTTTCCCTAGAGTGTTCCCTTAATTACATGTTAATTTCTATTTTTAAACCAGCTTGAAGGTGGAGTTTCCCTTTAAGTCTAATTTTGATCATTGCGCCAAATCGAAAAAAAAAGCACAGATATGATGAATTTGTTAAGTTCTTGGCCACTATAAGCTTTTCTTTCCCATCCAAATGATATTCCTGAGATGAGAGATTATATTCTCATTGGTTCTCTGTCAGCGCGAGCTGCGGCACAGAGGTGAAGCGCTAAACTCCCCCCCGTCCCTGTATAATTGCTAGGTGTATTCCATTAGAATTCAAATTAACGCGTATAGACAATTATTACTTTCGTTCCTCGTTTAAGCAGTCAGCCACTTATTCAGATTCACAAGGACGAGAGCTGCAAGCATTTTAATGACAAGCTTGCCAACACTGCAAATGTCTCGAACAAAGACAGTGCCTTAATCAAGAATTAACAACTTAAGACCAATGCGGCAATAACTAGCAACCGCAGCGCTGAACCGTGGATTAGCCATTAGTATTTCCCCGATGCGTAGTAATTAGTATTAAAGAAATTAATATTATAGAAAAGAATATTCATTTCGGAGTAGGGATGAGCAAATTGACCAAAGGCAACCTGGAATTTTTTGACGGGTTCACTTTAAAGGGGTTGTCCATGATTAGACCACCATAGCCTCCCCATGTCCATGATGAGTGAGACCTCCATAGCCTCCCCATGTCCATGATGAGACCCCCATAGCCTCCCCATGTCCATGAGGAGACCCCCATAGCCTCCCCATGTCCATGATGAGACCCCCATAGCCTCCCCATGTCCATGATGAGACCCCACAGCCTCCCCATGTCCATGATGAGACCCCCATAGCCTCCCCATGTCCATGATGAGACCCCCATAGTCTCTCCATGTCCATGATGAGACCTCCATAGCCTCCCCATATCCATGATGAGACCCCCATAACCTCCTCATGTCCATGATGAGACCCCCATAGCCTCTCCATGTCCATGATGAGACCCCCATAGCCTAGCCATGTCCATGATGAGACCCCCATAGCCTCCACATGTCCGTGATGAGACCCCATAGCCTCTCCATGTCCATGATGAGACCCCCATAGCCTCCCCATATCCATGATGAGTCCCCCATAGCCTTCCCATGTCCATGAGACCTCCATAGCCTCCCCATATCCATGATGAGACTCCCATTGCCTTCCCATGTCCGTGATGAGACCTCCATAGCCTCCCCATGTCCATGATGAGACCCCCATAGCCTCCCCATGTCCATGATGAGACCCCCATAGCCTCGCCATGTCCATGATGAGATCCCTATAGCCTCGCCATGTCCATGATGAGACCCCCATAGCCTTCCCATGTCCATGATGAGACCCCCATAGCCTCCCCATGTCCATGATGAGACCCCCATAGCCTCCACATGTCCATGATGAGACCCCATAGCCTCCCCATGTCCATGATGAGACCCCCATAGCCTCCACATGTCCATGATGAGACCCCCATAGCCTCCCCATGTCCATGATGAGACCCCCATAGCCTCGCCATGTCCATGATGAGATCCCTATAGCCTCGCCATGTCCATGATGAGACCCCCATAGCCTCCCCATGTCCATGATGAGACCCCCATAGCCTCCCCATGTCCATGATGAGACCCCCATAGCCTCCACATGTCCATGATGAGATGCCCATAGCCTCCCCATGTCCATGATGAGACCCCCATAGCCTCCACATGTCCATGATGAGACCCCATAGCCTCCCCATGTCCATGATGAGACCCCCATAGCCTCCACATGTCCATGATGAGACCCCCATAGCCTCCCCATGTCCATGATGAGACCCCCATAGCCTCGCCATGTCCATGATGAGATCCCTATAGCCTCGCCATGTCCATGATGAGACCCCCATAGCCTCCCCATGTCCATGATGAGACCCCCATAGCCTCCCCATGTCCATGATGAGACCCCCATAGCCTCCACATGTCCATGATGAGATGCCCATAGCCTCCCCATGTCCATGATGAGATGCCCATATCCTCCCCATGTCCATGATGAGACCCCCATAGCCTCCCCATATCCATGATAAAATCCCCATAGCCTCCCCATGTCCATGATGAGACCTCCATAGCCTGCCCATATCCATGATGAGACCCCCATAGCCTCCCCATGTCCGTGATGAGACCTCCATAGCCTCACCATGTGCAGCCAAACATCCCATACACATAAATATGGATTCCCTTTAAATCAAACCTTTTTCTGGCTGTAGGGCGACAGGCTGCAGCAGGAGCTCTGCCTCATTGTTTCGCCTGCAGTGGGAAGACACCTTGTGCACTAAACCGTCCCCACCCATTTAGTAAAGCCATACCCTAGTTATCTATGTAAAAATGGATAAAGTAAGAAAAAATTATAATTTCTGTGCCTTCTGAACAAAATTACAGACAAACACCATGGAGGCTTTTTCTTCAGTTTACATTTCTCACTTATTTCTAGGCCCGCTGTTCCTTTAATTATACCGCGGAGACTAAATGTCCTAAATTCTGTTTATTACTTATAGATGTTGTTTTTTCCTATTCCACATCCCGGTGTCCTATAAAAATCCTGTTGGTAAATCTATAAATTATAATGGACGACTGATTTTATTTTTCATTTTATGCTCCAGGATTACCCCCTGTGAGGAAAATGAGAATTATTTTCCAAGATTACGCTACTTAGTGTTTAGCGATCACATTTTTTTCTACGTTTGGTACTAAATTATATTTGGCCACATGTTTATGTTTCACACTCAATATTTGAACATTTTTTACTATAATTTGAGGAAAATTACTGTTTTCATACAAAAAAAAAAAAATACTGTTTTCATACCATTTTGCCCTTACCTTGAGGAAAATAATTATCTTTAGTGAAATTTTGAAAAATATTCAGCTATTGTAGATTACAAGTGACTATTTGTACCTGTTATGGCATGCTGAGACTTACAGTACAAGTCGTGTCTTGTATGCATTGCTATATAGTGTGTAGAATGTTTGGGTTTTTTTTAAAGAGGACTTGTTACCAGGTCAAAATTGTCCAATAATTTCTTTTATTCCCGTTGCTCTACTGAGTATTCCACTTTTTCATTTTTTCAAATCCACCACACGGTTTCAAAGATATGATCCTTTTTATTTACGGCATCTAACGTTGCACAAGATCCTCTGGGGCGTGTCTTTATGATCCTCTGCATAATTACCCAGGTAGCCACTCCCCCATAGTAAAATCCATAAAATGATCACTAAATAAAAATGACCATATCTCTGAAACTGTACAGCAAATTATAAAAAGAAAAGAAAAAAAATGAATTCTCAGAGGAGCAGTGGTAATAAAACAACAAAAAATGGCCATTTTTGTCCTGATGACATGTCCTCTTTAACACCTTACCTTAAAGTATTAAACGACAAGCCTTCCTTTTTCCAGAAACAGTGCCGTTGAATCCCTCCTATGTGGTGCCTGGGGTATAGCAGCTTAGACCTATTTACTAAAATTGGGATGAGGTGCAATACCAGACATAACCCATGGACAAAGGTTAAACTATTTCTAGAAAAAATAAAAATAAAAAACAATCCCTTTAAATAGAACTTATAACCAGGTGGAAAGTGTCCAGATTTTGCTCTTATTTTATTCCCCCGTTCCCCTGAGTATTATCTTTTTTCCATTTCTTAAAATCCACCACATTGTTTCAGAGATTTCGGCCTTTTTATTTACGCCTACTTTTTATGGTCTTTGTGAAGGAGGCGTGGCTCACGGGTAATAATGCAGAGCAGTCTAAAGACACGCCCCAGAGGATCCTATAAGCCACACCCCTTTTGTAAAGATCATAAAAATGATCCCAAAATAAAAAGGCCCATATCTCTGGAACCATAAGGCGGATTTAAAAAAAAAAAAAAAAGAAAAACAGAATACTCAGGGGAGCAGTGGGAATGAAAGAAGAGCAAAAACTGGTCAGTTTTGATTTGGTCACAGGTCATAAATAAAGAGTATTTGTAAAAAAAATTTGTGAATGAGTGTTTTTGGCTTTTTAACATAAGAGAATTAGTTATAACTCAAACCAGTCCTCTGTTCTGGTGGACCACATATAGAAAGAACAAGGGTGGGGCTATGACAACCATGTCAATTCTAGAAGCAATGGAATGAAACTGAAAGGGGGAAGATACAGATTAGATATTAGAAAACGAGAGGAGGTGAGTTCTCCTTCAATGGAAGTCTTTGTCAGAGGCTGGACCGACATCTGTCTGAGATGGTTTAGTGAATCTTGCATTGAGCAGGGGGTTGGACACGATGACCCTGGAGGTCCATTCCAACTCTAAGATTCTATGATTCTATGATTAAACATTTTATAAATAATGGTGTTTTGGTGTTTTATCACAGGTTAGGCCAAAGACTCTGATTCCAGAAAGCCTTCCCATCTCCCCCTGCAGAGACCAGACTTTGAAACAACCCCCTACATTTCAAAAGGCCACAGTGGTCAATATCAAAAACCCCAGTCCAGCCCTTCCCACTGCCAACAATACCGTCAGCCACCTCCAGACTTCCAAAGGCCAATTTCAGAGCTCATCGGAAACAACAATTTCTTCGCCTCTAAGCAGCGGAGGTGTGGCCTACGCCATTATATCCACCTCGCCGAGCAATGCAAACCCCATTAACACCAGCAACGTTTCTGTGGTGAATGACAGCATCAAAGTTCAACCTCTCCTAATCAGCGCCGATAGCAAGGTAGGTTCACAGAGTTGGTCCCCTCCGCTGTCTGTCGTGGTTCATCCAGTTCCCTTTGCTAGTGGGCAGCAATAACCTGTGCAGGACACCTCTGTCATGGAGCATTTGTCCAAGAATGCAGAGGCTAGAAAAGCCTAGATCATTTATGATTGTGTGGGAAAACCTGGTTTCATGTAGGTCCATTAGAATCTTTTTCATGGGATCTCCACTGCCCCAATCTATTTTGGTGGAGGACTTATGAAGGGGAACTATTCCATGTCATGTTAGCTGAGCTTTCCTCCCATGTTCTTCAGCTTGCATTTGCAGCATTGCCACATACTGTATATGAGCTACTATGGATGGTCTTTAATTGAGATCTTGAAGCCAACCTTCAACTAGATCAAGTTTACTACTGTGAGTTCTGGACATCTTTTGAATGGCCAGAGGTATCTTGAGTAATGGGTGGAAAATAAACCATTACGTCTTCATCTTGCTAAAAGTTCTTGAAATATGAGCCATTGGCCAATTAACAGCCTATCTTTCTCCACTTTGGGCTTACTTAAGTGGAGCTCGTAATGTCTAAAGTTGATTTTCATAAACAAAGATAAGTGCAGGTCAATGGCCTTCCAATCTGAAGCTCTTCAGCTAGTTCAAAACACCAATTTCCTGCATGACGTGATGTCAGGGCACACTGGCAGAAGTAGTTTTGCAACAACTGGCGCGCCATAGGTTGGAGGCCAAGGAGACTACATGAACGTTCTCCACCAATATCACCCAAGTTCTTTACTAAGCTCTGGAATCCAAGAAGGTATCATATGTGTTTTAGGTAATCATCATACAACCTCAAGTTCAGAGCCAACCAGAGATCAAGAAAGAGATTAAGAAACCTTGTGAAGAACCTCCTCAGAGACCCCCAGCTGCCAAAAAGAAAAAGGAGGAAAATCCTGAGGTAAGATTTGGCCTTGGTTCTCAGTGTTAAGATGTCTTGATTTCACCTGTGGTGGCACCGCAGGGTAATTGAACACTTGTTGACTGATTCCTCTTCAGAGTAAAACAGGTTGCTTTCCCAGTAACGGGATTTGAGTCTTTGTTTTAGTTTTTTTTTTAGAAGATTGTTCAGGCATTCATTTGTGTTAGCGTCAGTCTTTGATAACTCTTTTTCTCCCCAGAAAATAGCCTTCATGGTATCACTAGGCCTTGTTACGACAGAACATCTTGAAGGTGAGTAATAATTTACAATATATATATATTTTTTTTTAAGACATTTGTTGGTTCTTTTTTAAATAAATCAGGTGACCACCAACATGACCACTCAGTTACCAATCTTAATATTGACAATTTAGGGACATCTTAGCCCACCCAATTCCACCTAGGGTTACCTCCAACTCCACCCAGTACCTCTCTTTTATGGGTAGGTTTTATGTAAACCCAACCACTTTCTGCTCGGGACATACCAAAATTTGCTGGAACTATTTCTTTTGGTGTGACCACCATCACAAAACCTAACATGGATATCAACGCAACTTTCTGAGACCTGGTTAAAAGAGATATGGACAGTCATGCCAGAGAAGAATATATTTTACTGTATAGCCAGCCATTGCTACTCACGTACCCGAAGAACATGCGTTATGCAAAAAGCCTAAAGCGGCAAACGTTAAATGAGTTAAAGGGGTTGACCACCACTAAAAAAGCATACTCGCCTTATCAATTCTCTGCTACTCATCTTCCAGGGCTGCCCGGGTCCCCAACTGTTTTTGTGCTTCCTTTTCGAGACGAACAGACATGTGACAACTGCAGCCAATCAGTGGCCGCAGTGGTGCCCAGTGATTGGCTGTAGCAGTCACATGTCTGCAAGGCAGATACAGGATGCCATGTGTCCATAAGCTCATGAGGCAGGAAGAGGAAGCATGGAAGACCAGAGGGGAATGTGTGCGGTGGTAGAAGAGGATAGATCAGTAGGATAAGTATGATATATTTTATTTTTCACCATTATGGGCCATTTTTTAAAAATCAAAAAAATCCCCTTCAAGTCCACAGATGTAGCGCGCTGAGGCTTGAGACATGTGGAACGTGTGGTCTTCCTAATGGTCGAAGTCTAAGAAATCCGATAAGCTTAGCCGTCATTGTCCTGAGATGTAAATCCAACACTGGATGTATCGTTGAGTATCTAGACACACGAGAAAAGTCATCTAGGAGGCATCAGATACCTGTAGATGGCTAATGCCGTTCCCCATCTGCTGCAGACAAAGGCAGAGACAGCGTGGATCATTACCTGGGGAGCCATTAATGACAACTTTACACACTTTTAATGAACGTTACCCTTCAAACTAAAAAGAAAACACACACAAAAAAAATGCGAAACGCGTTAATCTGCAGTAAATGGTATTAACTCCCAGCGCATTCCTCCAGCTGCAAAGTGACATCTGCATTCCCATCGTAATAAAAATTATCCACCATTTCCATTAGTAGCTCTTTAGCACCATGTTCTCCTAATACAGCAGATATGTCCCACAATCCCCCGCTATAATACACTCTTTACCACGCTTCATTTCATTAGCATAATGTATACGCATATATCAATCCCTTCCCGCATTCGTTACAGGTTTGATGCATTTGCTCATTAAGAATTTTTTTGCCGACGGTTGAACTTTTTTTCATTTTCCGTGTATGAAATCATGAGGCTTTATCACGCTGATTACTTGCGGACAGGGGCGTAGCTATAGGGGGTGCATAAATAGCTGTCGCACCTTGCATATGATGAGGGGCCTGAAGGCCTTTCTGTCACATAAGAAGGGACTGGTAATCTATACGGTACATGGTGTGTGATGAAGGGTGTTGGTGGAAGAAGGCGCGTTCCTCTTTGTCGCCATCTACTGGATGATTCCGGAGCTGCTATAAGGAGTGGGGGAAGGGAACTGACAACAGCTTGGGGCACATTTCTTATGTTTAAGCCAGGCCTGACAACTTACTTCAATATCGTTACTGCACTCAGGTAACATAATAGGTGGTAACAGGGTCCCGATTTTGGTGACATTCTTGCCATCTTAGCCAATTCATGGCCATCTTGGCCATCTTAGCCAAATCCCCCCAAATAACAGATTTTTCAGATTCTGAAATTTTAGGGTCAATTCATAACTAATTCGATACCTAATGTTCTAAATTTGCTGGGTCAATCTTGACTTTTCGGAATTGGAGGCAGTCCCGGCAGGACCAAAGGCGGGACTAGAACGTCACTAAATTGCCAACACCAAGGTTGTTGGTAACTATGGAGGGTGACGGGTGGAAATTAATTTCTGTAAGGTGTTTTCCCCCTTTTTACCTAATTTTCCAGGGTCCCAGACAGCAGTATCTCCTGAGGTTCCTGCCTATAATACCTACTCATCAGAACTCCTTATGCTAATCTATAAAGTCTGTCCATATTGCATGAGTTCCAAAGGTCATTGTGACCCTTGCTTACGAACAACTTTGCAAATGTAGCCTCATCTACATGCAACTCCTGAGAGAATGCCCACTAGCCTGAAAGACTATACATTTTTTTAATTTTAGCTAGCATTTTATTGTACTTTTTATTTGCTTCTTTTTTGTCCGTATTTTTATTGAATTTTTTATTTGCCCCATTTTAGTTATTTTTTTGTGTGTATTTTTTTAACTTCTTTTTTATCTATATTTTTATTGAATTTTTTTTATTTTTGCCCCTTTTTAGTTTTTTGTGTACCGTATATTGTATTTGTGTTTTTCTTATCTGTTTTATTGAATGACTTTTTTTGCCCTTTTCAGTTATTTTTAAGTGTACTTTTTATTTACTTCTTCTTTAAAATTAGTTATTTTTTAGTGTACTTTTATTTACTTCTTTTTCATCTATGTTTTTACTCATTTTCTTTTACCTCTATTTAGTGCTTTTTTATTTAATTCTTTTTTAGCTACGTTTTTATTGAATTTCTTTTTTTGCCGTTTTTAGTTGTTTTTTTAGTGTACTTTTTATTTACTTCTTTTTTAATCTGTTTTTATTGAATTTCTTTTTTTTTGCCTTTTTAGTTATTTTTTATTTGCTTTTTTTTATATACTTTTTTAACGTCATTTTCATTTGCTTCTTTTTATATTTAAGTTTTATTGTTTTTCATTTGATTTTATGTCTATTTATAGTTTTCTTGTCCTTTTTATTTGTTTTCTTTTCTATTTATGTTCATCTTGTCTTTTTTAGTTGTTTACTGTTTGTTTTTCTTACCTTTTTTTAGTCGTTTTCATTTCTATTTATGTTTTTCTTATTTCTTTTCCAGTTATGTTTTTCTTGTCTTTTCTGTTTTGCTTGTGGGTATTATAAGCCTCTCTTCTATATACAGGCCCTCTTCTACTATTTTCAATTTAACACTGACCCGATCTGGCCACATTTCACTCCACTTCAACTTCTTTTTTTCCTTCAAAGCATCACATTTATTACCAAGAAGTGTAATATCTATCCCTGCCCTTGACTTCTTATAGAGAATACTAATGTAAATGTGTTTCCACGGTTACAGAGATCCAAAGCAAACGTCACGAGAGGAAGAGGAGAAGTACGGCCAATCCGGCCTACAGCGGCCTCCTGGAACCAGAGGTATGGCCGACCTCTGCCGTCGTAACAATAAAAACTTTACGCGTCCCAGTTCACTTAGATCGAGGGGGGTGGGGGTGAATAGATGAAATGTATGCAGTGCAATCCTCGGCCGGTGACACAATAGTGGGGGGTGGGGACGGAAATGGATTGCATGATCTGCTCATGCATATTCAGGGCCCCGAGCAAAAGAAAAAAACGGGGGAGGGGGACACGGACTTTTGACATTTGGAAAATAAATTGGCAAATGAATGGAAGCCAATGTAATTGCTTTGTGTTCTGTGACAGTCAGCTATGATGTATAATGGTCGGCGTAGTTTATATTCCGTACAAGAAGGATTACCGCACGCAGCAATTTTACCCCCCCCCCACGAAAATGCTGAATAATCAGATTGAACATTTCTATCAGAAGGGACGGAGGATCAAAACTTGTGTGCGCTAAAAAAAACATAAAATCGTTGATGAGTAAGCAGCGAGAAGTGCTGAGCCGACAAACGAGCTAGGGGTCTGGAGACATTGCTGTGGAAATAGAGATGATTTCCTTATATTCTGTAGACATAGACTGAGCTCTAAGGCTATGTTCACACGCTGCGTTTTTTGCTGCATTTTTTTTTTGCTACTTTTTTTTTACAGCGTTTTTGTTGTCTCTTGTGCACGCTGATAAAGTTTAGCGTCCCCTAAAAAATCATGATGCAACTTCCTTAAGGTTTTTGCACCAAAAACGCGGCAAAACCTGATACCTGTGGGTTTTTTTGCTGCTTTTTTTTGCACTTACTCATTGCTTTCTATGGGTGAAAAAATGCTGCAAAAACGTTGAAAGAAGTGGCACGTTGCAGTTTTAAAAAACTCAGCAGTTTTCCAAATCAGTCAGGAAGGAAAAAAAAAACAATGTGTGTGCATGAGAGTTCTGAAATCACATAGACTTAACTGGTACTCTAAAACACAGCTGAAAATTTGCATTAAAAAAACGCAGCAAAAACGCAATGTGTGAACACTACGATACTCAACTTTTCTACCAGTAAGCCATTAGGTCAGTTTTTTTTTAGGGTTTTTTTTTTTTTCAGTTTTTATTTTTTCAAAAATTTTGTTAAAAAAAATCTTGTTGAGCCTTTTTTTAAATTCTTTCTTTCCAAAAACATTTAAAATCCCATTGAGATCAGTCAGTTTTTGTAGTTTTTCTTTTCTCCAAAACATAATATATATATATATATATATATATATATATATATATATATATATATATATATATATATGAGTATATATATATACTGTATATATATATGAATGAAAAAATAAAAATTCACATAAATTCTTTCTTTTTTGTACTTAGGGCAGTATGGTGGCTCACTTGGCTAGCTTGTTTACTGAATGATTAGATTATACTACTCATTTTCACTCTTCATAGGGGCCTACCAGTGGATTCTCCTTTTCTCCAGTGGGCCAGTCCAAGCCTGCATACATGTATTGTATGTGTATATTTAAAAAAAAATAGCAAACCTGCAGCAAAATACCGTACACCATAACAGTATATATTTAGTAAGAATTCATCAGATCAGGAAGATTGAGTAGTTTACATTGGTTTGCTGTGTTTTTTTTATGTAGAAGTCGTACAATTTTCAACACAATTTTAGTGGGTTTTTTTGTAAAATAGATTGAAAAAGCAAAAACATTTAAAAAGCAAACATTTTATAAAAACAAATATGTGTGAAAATTTCCTAAATAATGTGACAAAACCGACACAAGCGAGTACATGCTTAGCCCTCCTTCACACAATAAAGTTTTCATTTTTTTTTGTTTTCTTTAACTTTTAGTTTTTGGTATTCAATTCATCGATATATAAGTTTTTTTTTATTTATATTTCTTTATTTTTTCTGCCTTTTTAATTCACTTTTGATTTTGGATGCATCCATACTGCGCTTTGTGAATGAAGCCTATAAAATGTAAATTCTAGTGACTTTCGAAAAGAATGTTTCTTTGGTCATTTTTGTTTTTTAATTTTTACAATTTTGCTTTCTTACCAAAATTTTCTTTGCTTGTAAGTATTTTCTGAAAAAGTGAGTGTGATAAATGGAAACTAGATAAGGGATATCCGTTACTTTAAAATAATTTTATTTAGTTATTTTTGCTTTTCTAAATTTTTTTTTATTTATTATGTGTCTTAAACGATTAATAATATATTTGTTGGAATTAGTTATTGAGTGAAATGCCAGATGTCTTTGTGTCTGTGTCTCATGGCGCTCTTATTGTGTCTTCAGCGGAAACGCCTTGCTTCAAACTATTTGAGTAACCCCTTCTTATCAGGGAAAGGTAAGTTGCCACCTGCTATATATGTCCAGTTAAAAACTATGTGCAGTTGGCGTCACCATATTTCCCATTTTTCGTCTTTTCAGGTCATGTATCAGAGGGTAAAAAAATGGGACCATACAGTGACTATACCGTGACCATAGATTTCAAATTGTATCATTATCTGTTATCAAAAGTGCCAAATAGCACCTTCATATATTCCCAAAATTATGATAGTAAAAATATGTAGACCACAGGGAATTTGCCCCTTTTGCCCTCCCCATACACCAGCCTTGCTGATACAGTATCGAACAGGGTCTCCCTTCATTATAGTCCTCTCCATCCCTTCATGGAAAGGGTCAACAACAGAGGAATCCAACAATCAGATTAGGAGGCCTTACATGCCATAAATCTCTTCTAAATGGGGTTCCACCACGTGTACCCATGTCTGCTTGGACAACAAGGCTTGGTATGCACTTTTCATGGAATGGAAAGGTGGAAAAGTGGCAGCCCATCCTTTGCCCTGTCCATTCATTTCTATGGGAGCTTTGAAAATTTAGGGTGAAAAGACCCAGAGATTATGTTGTCCAAGGCCATGTGATGACCAAGTCTTATCATAGTCGTCTTGTTCAAGAGTGTTTCTTGGAGGACTCAGCATGGTCGGGCATCAAATGGATGCTCAATGGGAACTGTGTAACGATGCGTGATACTTTTGGAGGTGATAATTAAACACTCGCTGTTGGGTTCAATCACAAATTACATGTAATGTGACTACAAAAAATTAGCTGATCTTCAGGGAAAGCGACACTTTGAGCGAAAAAAGGGGTTATCAAAAGTGGATGAACTCCTTTGAAGGGGTTGTCCAGCCTTAGGGACTTGTAAATCTTCACATCATGCGCACTAAGGATTCTCTAGTGCTGGCGCTTGGCGTTGCGGGTACATGATCACAAGTTTGCGAATTGCATACTTTCGGTCACATTCCGACCAGAAGTGTCTGGCCTCACTCAATGCACTTGGATTCAACGAGGCCGCGCATGTCTAGTTGGTATGTGACCGCATGTACCAGTATGCATATCACATGCTATTGGTACAAGTCCACCGGTACCAAAGAATCCTCACAGGTCGCAGTGGGCGCGATGTGAGATTCAAAAGTTTTGTAGCCTAAAGTCAGACAACCCATTTAAGGAGGCAACTCTAAATAATAGAATTGGGCAAAAAGATTTGTGTCCAGTCCAGTTCCCTGTGGCAGCAGGTCCAGGGCAGTCCTCACTTCTGCGGCCTGCATTTTGGATGCTTTTGGCATTTACTAACCCTTGCAACATCATGACATGCCTAGTACTGCAATCTCGATTCCAGAGTTGCCCGGCCACAGAGTGAAGGCTGCCCTGTGTTGGATTGGACTTGAGGCCAAACGAGGGTAGAGTAAACCTTTTTGTTCAACCCTATTAAATATTTAACTCTCCCTACAAAGTATTCTGATAAATGATTTCGATTCGTGTGGACATCGCCGGGATATTTTCCTGCACAAATATGGATTCTGTGTATTTATCAGGACCACCGCTAGTCTCTGAGCACCTTGGAGATCCTCCATCATCTCACCTTTTGGATGACAGATCTCATAACAGTTTTCCTAGCAAACATAAAACAGGCTATTAGGTTTTATTAACTAATATCCCTGAGTTATTAGGAGCCTCATCTTAGGGCTGAGATCTATGATTAATGTGCCTTGAGCTGTTTTCTATGAGCAAATTGATTAGTTGCTAATCAGAAAAGAGGATATCTTCAGGTAATTTATTTTAGCAGTTGAATGTCATCGAAAGTCAACACCTCGTGTCTTTGGAGTAATGACCTTGTACAGTCCTCTATGTCATTACTCAGCGGAAAGGTCCTCGTTAATGCAGAATATGCCGAAAATTATAGCCCAAGCAGGGACCACAATGCCTGCACCACCCACAGGTCTCTACTCAACCTGACAGTCTCATGAGACTGTATATTCAAGTCAGGAGACCCATGGTCAGTACAGGTAGTACGGAGACCATGAAAAACCGATGTGTAAACTCAGTCTAACAGTAACTCTTTGTAACCCTAGTTTTCGTGACTGGGGTAGGTTAAATTCGTCAGATTATAGCTCATTTGCCCTAGCAGTTGCTCATTTTCCTTGTCTCTAAACAACATACATTACCTAATCACAAATCTAGGATAAATGCATGATGACTACTAAGGGTTCAATTACTGGGACCACCATAAATCACGAGAATGTGAATCCCAATGTCCTCTATGTGAATTAGGCGTTAGTGAGCTTTTTCGACCTGTAAAGGAATATCCATAAGAGTGCTGGTCGCACATGCTCACATGGGAAATTTGGACCTCCTGTTTTCAGAATTGTTGGGGGTCTCAGCAATCTTACTTTTTTATGAAAAGTGGATATATAGACATCAACAAAAATGTTGGCACTCTTGAAATTATTCCAGAAAATGAAGTATTTCTCCTTGAAAATTATTGCAATTGCACATGTTTTGTTACACACATGTTTATTTCCTTTGTGTGTATTGGAACAACACAAAAAAATCAGGAAAAAAGAGGCAAATTTGACATAATTTAACACAAAAAAAAACAAAACAAAATGGGAAGGACAAAACTGTTATTACCTTTCCAAGAATGTAGGTAAACAACTTTTTTCAGCATGTGATGCTGGTTCAAACTCACCTGTGGCAAGTAATAGATGTGGGCAATATGAAAATCACACCTGAAACTCAACTCAATCATTGCATTGTGTGTCTGTGTGTGACACACTAAGCATGGGAAACAGAAAGGGAAGAAGAGAACGGTCTGAGGACTTGAGAACCAAAATTGTTGAAAAAGATCAACTATCTCAAGGTTACAAGTTCATCTCCAGAGATCTTGATGTTCTTTTGTCCACAGTGCGCAACATAATCAAGAAGTTTACAACCCATGGCACTGTAGCTAATCTTCCTGGACGTGGACAGCAGAGAAAAATTGATGAAAGGTTGCAACACAGGATAGTCTGAATAGTGGCTAATCAGCCCCAATCAAGTTCCAAATTCAATCTAGCCTGTGGGCTCAGGGTACATCGGTGTCAGCGTGAACTATTAACATTTGAATGAAATGAAACGCTATGGCTGGAGATCCAGGAGGACCCCACAGACATAAAAAAGCTAGTTTGCCAGAATGTATGTGAGTAAGCCAAAATCCTTCTGGGAAAGCATCTTGAGGACAGATGAGACCACGATAGAGCTTTTTGGTAAAACACATCATTCTACCGTTTACAGAAAACAAAATTAGGCCTACAAAGAAAAGAACACAGAACCTACAGTCAACTATGGTGGAGGTTCAAAGATGTATTGTTTTCGCTGCCTTGGGCATTGGGTGCCTTGACTGTGTGCAAGGCATCATGAAATCTGAAGATTACTAAAGGACTTTTGGTGGCATGTAGTGCCTAGTGTCAGAAAGCTGCACCTCACATGTAAAGCGCCATGGAATAAATGGCGCTATAATAATAAATAATAATAATAATAATCTTAGGTCATGGGTCTTCCATCAGGACAATGACGCCAAACATAGTTCAAGAATCCCATTGGTCACCTGTGGAGACATCTTAAAATTGCTGTTAGGAGAAGACACCTTCAAATATGAGCTCTGGAGCAGTTTACAAAAAAGAGTGCTCCAAAATTCCAGGTGAGAGATGTGAGAAGCTTGTTGATGGTTATAGAAAGTGATTGATTGCAGTTATTTATTCCAAAAGGTGCAACCAAATATTAAGTTGAGGGTGCCAGCAATTTTGTCCTGCCCACTTTTGTCTGAAATGATGTCAAATTTGCCTTTTTTCTGTTTTTTTTGTGTTGTTCCAATACACACAAAGGAAATAAACATGCGTATAACACAACATGTGTAATTGCAATAATTTTCTGGGAAAAATACTTCATTTTCTGGAACAATTTCAAGGGTGCCAACACTTTCGGCCATGACTGTATGTTGTTTTTGTGTCACTTTAATGTGTGCTAATTATACATTAATTCCAAGTAAATTTCAGGTTGTGCCCATAGAAACCAATTATATTCAAATTTTTATCCATTGCAACTAGCTTCATTAAAGTTAGGCCCATAGCAACTAGTTTCTTTTAAAGGTGTGTCCATAGCAACCAATGATATTACATTTCGAGGGCAGGTTTCAAGATGACCCATCTGGATTGTATATACATTAGCACTTTATATAATATGGCCGACATCATTACCAACACCCCTTCGTAGAAAACAGTTTCCATGTTATAAAGGTAAAATTAATGGATAACTGGGCTACAATCCCATGGCAAAACCGGAAAATAGTAGAAGTTTATATTACTCACCAACCTTATTGATTGAAAGTGAGATAGTCCAAATGTAAGACAACCGTATGTCCGCAACTTGGCCCAGTTTTCTTTCCAGCAGTTACCACCCTTACGGTGATGACAAGCTCGTCTTCAGCGTCCTTCAGGAGTCTACAAACCGGTTACCTGCTGGGTGATGGACTAAATGGTGCAGATCCAGTGGGCTCTCAATAATGAGGAATTTTATTTATTAATACTCATAAACAAACAGATAAAAATCACTCATCGAATAAAGGTAGTGACATATTGCAAAGACCCTGGGTTCCGCCTTCTCCTCAGGCTTCTTCTGGGGGCATCCAGTTTCCATATTACATTTGGACAGATTAACATTTACCATTTGGCATGGACACATGAAAGACTAATCCCACAATAATTAATTCTTATTAGATTTACTTGTGTGTGCACACCCATTCTAATTTACATAATTTATTTTAATAAGTTTGACCACTAACCTATTTCTGCCCTTCTTTATGTGCTAGCAATTTCGGAGTCCTATTGGAAGGTATGTCGGCATGGCGCTTCTTTCATCACCACGTTAAACCATGTAACCCAATGGAAAATGTAACCATATTGTCATTAAAGTCTAATTCCAGTCCCGGTCCAAATGTAAGGAGTCTGGAGAGTGATTCACATTTTAGATAAACCATTGTTAAAATGATTAGTCATCCCTAATTAATACTCCAGATCTCTCACAGTAATGTACCGAGAGCAAAAAGTCAAGGTTAAATATCACTGATTTAGTCTAAGCCCTTAAATTGGTGTCATGGCCCAAATATTCCTTATTACTGCTTTAGACTAAGTTCAAATAAAACAGGTTGCACAAAAAGTACACTGGCATGCAGTATATGACAAATCCCAGTTCTAAAAGAGAAGGGTCCACAAAATTCTATTTGACAAAAGGCTTTGCAAGTATCTAGACATTTTCATCTGGGCTACTCGCCTTTTGTCCTGTCTAGAATATCTAAGGTTTGATTGTTTTCGGCAACTGCTCAATACACCATAAAACGGCCCAAAAATTATCCTTGAAAAATTCTTTACTCTGAAATTTAGTGCAAGCTCTCTCCAAATGGAGAAGGTCCTTGACATTGCTTGACCTTCATTATCCATAAGGCCCCTCAAAACCAGTAATTTCTCTCTTACAACCAAGTCTTGGGTAAAGATTTTGTAACCAGGGGTAAAATCAACTTTCAACCGAGCTTTCTTTAAAGGCTGGAGAAGTTGTGGTGGTTCCAGAAGGCAATCATTTCTAAAAGAGAAGGGACCACAAAATTCTATTAGACAAAAGGCCCTGCAAGGATCAAGAAATCCTCATCTGGGTTACTTTCCTTTTGTCCTGTCTAGAATATCTCAGGTTTAATTGTTTTCGGCAACTGCTCAATACACCATAAAAGTGCCCAAAAATTATCCTAGAAAAATTATTTACTCTGAAATGTAATGCAAACTCTCTCCAAATAGAGAAGGTCCTTGACATTGCTTGACCTTAATTTTCCATAAGGCCACTCAAAACCAGTGATTCCTCTATTACAACCAAGATTTAGGTAAAGATTTTGTACACAAGGGTAAAATCAACTTTCAGCTAAGCTTTCTTTAAAGGCTGGCGAAGTTGTGGCTATCCCAGAAGGGCAAACCATGTGATGGACGGTGGTGTGAGGAACCTAAAGACTACACATCCTGCAAAATTATCAAAGGGAACATCTCACAAAAGCACCATATTGCCAAGCTACTCTTTTAAATCTGAGATCCAGATGGAAAGTTTATGAATTCATGGAATTTTTTTGGCATGCGAAATAGTAAAGAAATCATTTCACAGGGTCATTGATTCATGGGGGCGCACGTATGTCTTTTAAAAAAAAATGTTTCTTCATACTATCAGTTTATATTTTACGTTTCTATTTTGTGTTACTTAATCTGGCATTAACTCAACAACTAATGTTTGACACTCATTAGCATTTCACACTCAAAGAAAAAGATTGAAATAAAAAATTTTCATTATCCAAAATGTGACATAATTTCATCACTTACTTAGGATTAGGTTACGTTAATCATGACACATCTGACACATCCTTCTTGGTGTTTGGAAGGCTTGACACTACTTGTTTTATTTCTACAGTCTTGCCATCTATTGTAGAAGGTTGATCTGTAGATGAAAAAGTCTTGTATGGATTCACATTGATTGTCCCTTAAGTTTCTTTAATATCCAATTTTTATTTCCTCTTTCAAAATTTGGGGACCATCTCATTTTCTTCCCAATTTTTTGGGTTTAAACATGGATGACCGAAGAATATGGTCAATTTTTAATAGAAAGGTCATTGAGTGACTGCGACAATCACTAATTTGCAGGTCAATGTTATAACATTTTTGGCTTTCCTTTTTCAGGATGAGATCATTCATGACAAACACTGCTCAGCGTGCAAACGTGGTAATAATTTACAACCATGTGGAACGTGCCCAAGAGCTTACCATTTAGAATGCTTAGTTTCACCAGAGAAAATAGCACCCAAAGGAGTCTGGATGTGTCCAAAGTGCCAACAGAAGGTGAGAAGAACTCAAAATCAGTGTTCATGAAATTTTACCTTTAGGGTACCCCAACCTTTTTGTTTCGCCCTATCTATAACATCTCAAGTTTCAATGTTTACGACAAAGTAAAATTGCCTGAAAATATTCAATAAAATCAGATATGTGCAAGCACTTTTCAAATAGACAAGGTCTGTGACATTGTTTGACTTTTCCAAGCCAAAAGGCCACTTAAGCATATTTGATGAAGATTACAATTGTTTGCCCTGGGAACTGTTTGACTACCACATCCCTTCAGGGTTCATTAATGAGGTTACTCCTCAAAGCGAAAGGATAAGTTTCACCTGTACAAAAATCCTTAATTATTCACTGGCATGTGCTAACAGAACAGTTTTTCCAACCAATTCCATTGACATATATGAGTTGACTCTTCTGTCTTGACACAAGGTCAAAGTTTGCCAATTGTGAAGCTTATTTGACCCTTTGAGGTAGCTTCATAACACCAACATTGGTCCTTACAATTGACAATAAAAATTTCTAATTATTGTTTTACTTTTTAGTCCAAGTTTTGGATTCCAAAAATGTCATTATCTAACCTTAGCCCAATTTTTTTTCTTATTTTCTTGTAGGTATTAAAGAAGGAAACAGTGCCATGGAGCGGGGCCCTCACTACTGTTCAGTCTTATGTGACACATAAATCAGGTGGGGACCATTCTGTTATGGTTGAATTAAAAAATGGAGGCCCAACAGAGATGGATATTGTCAAGGTCGACTATACTCAGTGACTTTTACTAAGGAAGTTGTCTCAAATCTGAGGCTTCACGGCAAACCTACAAGATGAAGAGAAGTTTTGCATGAAAGGGGTCTAAGTTTTGTAATACGTTGAGAACTACAGGTTGGAAAGCATAGATCTAAGACTAATATGGTCAATATCGACCTTTTGGATTATATTTTTGCCAACCCATTACCCCAATACAGACAGATTTCTGTTGTGAACTATACTTTTTGGCTTCTGATCGCCCTGGTGGTCGTAGTGAGGGTTCGGTGACCCCTCCTTAAAGGGGGGGTACTGTTGTGAACTATACTTTTTGGCTCCCTCTTGTGGTCACTAGCGGTATGGCCTTGGATTGTCTTTCCCCAGGTTGGTAGTCACCTGGTTCGTTAGACCCTGGGTGTTCCTATTTAAACTTCCTGGATTCTTAGTCCATTGCCTGGCATTAATGTAATCAGTCCTTGTCTGGTTGCTCCTGTCTACTGGTCCTGATTTTTGCAAAATAAGCTAAGTCCTGCTTTCTTATTTTTGTTCATTTGTATTGTTTTGTTTTTTGTCCAGCTTGTTCATAATGTGATTCCTGATTTTGCTGGAAGCTCTAAGGGGGCTGATGTTCTCCCCCCACGCCGTTAGTCGGTGCGGGGGTTCTTGGATATTCAGCGTGGATATTTTTGTAGGGTTTTTCGCTGACCGCATAAGTCCGCTTTCTATATTTCTGCTATTATATAGTGGGCCTCTCTTTGCTGAATCTAGTTCATACTTACGTTTGTCTTTTCTTCTTACCTCACCGTTATTATTTGTTGGGGGCGTATCTTTACTTTGGGGTACCTTTCTCTTGAGGCAAGTGAGGTCTGATTTTCTCTGAAAGGGTTAGTTAGTTCTCCGGCTGGCGCGAGACGTCTAGAACCAACGTAGGTACGTTCCCCGGCTGCTATTAGTTGTGGGTTAGGATCAGGTATGCGGTCAGCTCAGTTACCACCTCCCTATGAGCTGGTTTTTTATGTTTGCAGACTTTGCTGAAAACCCTGAGATCCTCTACCATTGGGATCATAACAGAATGCCAGGCCGAGTGAATAGTTAATGCATTGCAGAAGTGGGATTAAAAGAAAAGAAGTTCTGAGTTTTTTTTTTTTTTTTCTTCCTCCCCTTTATCTCTGAGTGGCTTGAAGCTCTGCTGCAGACATGAATGTTCAGACTCTGATTACTAGTGTGGATCAGCTTGCTGCACGTGTGCAGGGCATTCAGGATTTGGTTATTAGCAGTCCTATGTCAGAGCCTAAGATTCCTATTCCTGAGCTGTTCTCTGGAGATCGATTTAAATTTAGGAATTTTAGGAATAATTGTAAATTGTTTCTATCTTTGAGACCTCGTTCGTCTGGAGACTCAGCTCAGCAAGTTAAAATTGTTATCTCCTTGCGGGGCGACCCTCAGGATTGGGCTTTCTCATTGGCGCCAGGAGATCCGGCATTGGCAAATATTGATGCGTTTTTTCTGGCGCTCGGATTGCTTTATGAAGAGCCCAATCTTGAAATTCAGGCAGAGAAAGCTTTGCTGGCTATCTCTCAGGGCCAGGATGAAGTTGAAGTGTACTGCCAAAAATTTCGGAAATGGTCCGTGCTTACTCAGTGGAATGAGTGCGCTCTGGCCGCAAATTTCAGAAATGGCCTTTCTGAAACCATTAAGAATGTGATGGTGGGCTTCCCCATTCCTACAAGTCTGAATGATTCTATGACGCTGGCCATTCAGATTGATCGGCGTTTGCGGGAGCGCAAATCCGCTAATCCTCTGGCGGTGTTGTCTGAACAGACACCGGACTTAATGCAATGTGATAGAATTCAGACTAGAACTGAACGGCAAAATCATAGACGTCAGAATGGGTTGTGTTTTTACTGTGGTGATTCTACACATGTTATATCAGCATGCTCTAAATGTCTAACTAAGTTTGTTAGTCCTGTCGCCATTGGTAACTTGCAGCCTAAATTTATTTTGTCTGTGACTTTAATTTGTTCATTGTCTTCCTACCCTGTTATGGCGTTTGTGGATTCAGGTGCTGCCCTGAGTCTTATGGACTTGTCGTTTGCCAAGCGCTGTGGTTTTGTCCTGGAGCCTTTAGAAAATCCTATTCCTCTTAGAGGAATTGATGCTACGCCATTGGCGGAGAATAAACCGCAGTATTGGACACAAGTGACCATGTGCATGACTCCTGAACATCGGGAGGTGATTCGTTTTCTTGTTCTGCATAAAATGCATTATTTGGTCGTTTTGGGTCTGCCATGGTTACAGGCCCATAATCCAGTTTTGGATTGGAGGGCTATGTCTGTGTCAAGTTGGGGTTGTCAGGGAATTCATTGCGATTCCCCGTCGGTGTCTATTGCTTCCTCCACTCCTTCAGAAGTTCCTGAGTATTTGTTTGACTATCAGGATGTATTCAGTGAGTCCAGGTCCAGTGCTCTTCCTCCTCATAGGGACTGTGACTGCGCTATAGATTTGATTCCTGGTAGTAAGTTTCCTAAGGGACAATTATTTAATCTGTCGGTACCTGAGCATGCCGCGATGCGTTCTTATATAAAGGAGTCTTTGGAGAAAGGACATATTCATCCCTCCTCTTCCCCTCTTGGTGCGGGATTCTTTTTTGTGGCCAAGAAAGACGGGTCTTTGAGACCTTGTATAGACTATCGGCTTCTGAATAAAATCACGGTTAAATTTCAATATCCTTTGCCACTTTTGTCGGACTTGTTTGCTCGGATTAAGGGTGCCTGTTGGTTCACCAAGATAGATCTTCGTGGTGCGTACAACCTTGTGCGCATTAAACAGGGAGATGAATGGAAAACTGCATTTAATACGCCCGAAGGTCATTTTGAGTACTTGGTGATGCCTTTTGGGCTCTCTAATGCCCCTTCAGTGTTTCAGTCCTTTATGCATGACATCTTCTGGAAGTATCTAGATAAATTTGTGATTGTTTATCTGGATGACATTTTAGTTTTTTCTGATGATTGGGATTCTCATGTAAAGCAGGTCAGGATGGTGTTTCAGGTTTTGCGTGATAATGCTTTGTTTGTGAAGGGCTCAAAGTGTCTCTTTGGAGTGCAGAAGGTTTCCTTTTTGGGTTTTATATTTTCCCCTTCTGCTGTGGAGATGGACCCAGTCAAGGTCCGAGCTATTCATGATTGGACTCAACCCACTTCTGTTAAGAGTCTTCAGAAGTTTTTGGGTTTTGCTAATTTCTACCGTCGTTTTATTGCTAACTTTTCTAGCGTTGTTAAACCTCTGACGGATATGACCAAGAAAGGTTCTGATGTTGCTAATTGGGCTCCCGCGGCCGTGGAGGCCTTCCGGGAGCTGAAACGCCGGTTTACTTCGGCGCCTGTTTTGTGCCAGCCTGATGTCTCACTTCCCTTTCAGGTTGAAGTAGACGCTTCTGAGATCGGTGCAGGGGCTGTTTTGTCGCAGAGAGGCTCTGGTTGCTCTGTGATGAGACCATGTGCTTTCTTTTCCAGGAAGTTTTCGCCTGCTGAGCGGAACTATGATGTTGGTAATCGGGAGTTGTTGGCCATGAAGTGGGCATTTGAGGAGTGGCGTCATTGGCTCGAGGGAGCTAAGCATCGTGTGGTGGTCTTGACTGATCACAAAAATCTGATGTATCTCGAGTCTGCTAAACGCCTGAACCCTAGACAGGCTCGTTGGTCATTGTTTTTCTCCCGTTTTGACTTTGTGGTCTCATACCTGCCTGGTTCGAAAAATGTTAAGGCTGATGCTCTCTCTAGGAGCTTTGTGCCTGACTCTCCTGGAGTCTCAGAGCCGGCTGGTATTCTTAAAGAGGGAGTAATCTTGTCGGCCATTTCTCCTGATTTGCGAAGTGTGTTGCAGAGATTTCAGGCTGGTAGACCTGACCCTTGTCCACCTGACAGACTGTTTGTTCCTGATAAATGGACCAGCAGAGTTATTTCCGAGGTTCATTCCTCGGTGTTGGCAGGGCATCCTGGGATTTTTGGTACCAGAGATTTGGTGGCTAGGTCCTTTTGGTGGCCTTCCTTGTCACGGGATGTGCGTTCTTTTGTGCAGTCCTGTGGGACTTGTGCTCGGGCTAAGCCTTGCTGTTCTCGTGCCAGCGGGTTGCTTTTGCCCTTGCCAGTCCCGAAGAGGCCTTGGACACACATTTCCATGGATTTCATTTCAGATCTTCCGGTGTCTCAGGGAATGTCTGTCATCTGGGTGGTGTGTGATCGTTTTTCCAAGATGGTCCATTTGGTGCCCTTGCCTAAGTTGCCGTCCTCTTCCGATCTGGTTCCTTTGTTTTTTCAGAATGTGGTTCGTTTGCACGGCATTCCTGAGAATATCGTGTCTGACAGAGGATCCCAGTTTGTGTCCAGATTCTGGCGATCTTTTTGTGCTAAGATGGGCATTGATCTGTTGTTCTCGTCTGCCTTTCATCCTCAGACTAATGGCCAAACGGAGCGAACTAATCAGACGCTGGAGGCTTATTTGAGATGTTTTGTTTCTGCGGATCAGGATGATTGCGTGACCTTTTTGCCATTGGCTGAGTTTGCCCTCAATAATCGGGCTAGTTCTGCTACTTTGGTTTCTCCATTTTTCTGCAACTCTGGTTTTCATCCTCGTTTCTCCTCAGGTCATGTTGAGCCTTCTGACTGTCCTGGGGTGGATTCCGTGGTTGATAGGTTGCAGCGGACTTGGAATCATGTGGTAAACAACTTGAAGTTGTCACAGGAGAAGGCTCAGCGTTTTGCCATCCGCCGCCGCGGTGTGGGTCCCCGACTTCGTGTTGGGGATTTGGTTTGGTTGTCTTCTCGGTATGTCCCTCTGAAGGTTTCCTCTCCTAAGTTTAAGCCTCGCTTTATTGGTCCTTATAGAATATTGGAGGTCCTTAATCCGGTGTCTTTTCGTTTGGATCTTCCTGCGTCGTTTGCCATTCACAATGTGTTCCATAGGTCTTTGTTGCGGCGGTACATTGTGCCTGTGGTTCCTGCTGTTGACCCTCCTGCTCCGGTCTTGGTTGAGGGCGAGTTGGAATACGTGGTGGAGAAGATCTTAGATTCTCGTCTCTCTAGACGGAGGCTTCAGTATCTGGTCAAATGGAAGGGCTATGGTCAGGAGGATAATTCCTGGGTGGTCGCTTCTGATGTTCATGCGGCCGATTTGGTTCGTGCCTTTCACGCTGCCCATCCTGATCGCCCTGGTGGTCGTAGTGAGGGTTCGGTGACCCCTCCTTAAAGGGGGGGTACTGTTGTGAACTATACTTTTTGGCTCCCTCTTGTGGTCACTAGCGGTATGGCCTTGGATTGTCTTTCCCCAGGTTGGTAGTCACCTGGTTCGTTAGACCCTGGGTGTTCCTATTTAAACTTCCTGGATTCTTAGTCCATTGCCTGGCATTAATGTAATCAGTCCTTGTCTGGTTGCTCCTGTCTACTGGTCCTGATTTTTGCAAGATAAGCTAAGTCCTGCTTTCTTATTTTTGTTCATTTGTATTGTTTTGTTTTTTGTCCAGCTTGTTCATAATGTGATTCCTGATTTTGCTGGAAGCTCTAAGGGGGCTGATGTTCTCCCCCCACGCCGTTAGTCGGTGCGGGGGTTCTTGGATATTCAGCGTGGATATTTTTGTAGGGTTTTTCGCTGACCGCATAAGTCCGCTTTCTATATTTCTGCTATTATATAGTGGGCCTCTCTTTGCTGAATCTAGTTCATACTTACGTTTGTCTTTTCTTCTTACCTCACCGTTATTATTTGTTGGGGGCGTATCTTTACTTTGGGGTACCTTTCTCTTGAGGCAAGTGAGGTCTGATTTTCTCTGAAAGGGTTAGTTAGTTCTCCGGCTGGCGCGAGACGTCTAGAACCAACGTAGGTACGTTCCCCGGCTGCTATTAGTTGTGGGTTAGGATCAGGTATGCGGTCAGCTCAGTTACCACCTCCCTATGAGCTGTTTTTTTATGTTTGCAGACTTTGCTGAAAACCCTGAGATCCTCTACCATTGGGATCATAACAGATTTCACACCCACCTGATTCCTTTTTCTTGCTTTACAGTGAAAGAGGAGGAGAAGAGAAAACTATTGAAGAAAGGCAATGAATTAAAACATGAACAGAGACAGCTTGAAGATCAAGAGAGACTTCTAAACAACGCTATAAAGGTCAGTGCTCATCTACAGATATATTACTCATCAAGATAGGACCATGTCCTAGATAATTCCACATTTAGATTTTAAGATAATAGTCAGTGGTCCCTCATTTAACACCCCCAATATTTAGCCACAGATGTTACAAATAACTTTTTTTTTATTCCTGGAGGACCTGGAACGTCCTTTAATTACATGGAAAACCCATTGATTTCAGTGGATATTTAGTAATTTTTTGTTTCTCCCATGGTGGTGCTACAGAGAAATTGAATGAGTGCTGCCAGGTTCCATCACTGGATGATGATCACTGGAAATTTTTTATATCCTTTAATATATATTATTACATATTTATATAATAAAAGTTGAGGAACTAATTAAGATGTGTCTTTCATCTGCTATACTAAGTTTCCCAACCACAGTGTCTATGGTCCTCAATGTTGCTCACTTATTGGCACTTCTTCAAAATAGCTTGAACAGCACATATTGAGCCACCCAGTCTGTGTAGAAATGTTTGCCTGGGAGATACTTGACTGATGCATTATAACTACCTTGTGTCTTGTTGCTCTGCTCAGTCTTCCCATGGTGTATGGTGGACTTGTGGTATTTCCTGAGGAAGGAGTCATATGTACTCCGAAACGCGTAGAATAAGCCCCTGTTTAACTATACAATTGGTCTGTCTTTGGATGTGCTGGCAGCACGGCTCATAACCCACCAATCCTCCTATTCAGTGATTTCCCATGGTGTATGACCTACGACTTGAAACCGTCTTCCACAACCTCACCTTTGTGGCAGAATTTGGCTGTTCCTCCACCAGTTTTAAGCCTCCTACACAGCTGTTTCAGTTAATAACCATGTTTCAACCTATATACGAAAATGATCATCATGATCACCAGTTGTGTATAACTGATTGCTCATAAGCTTGACTATAATATGACAAAATCCCTGACCGTGCAAGTACAACTAGAAGAACTGATGAGAGATGAATTTTGGATAATTTGGGCTGTATTATCTTTTTTTCATAGCATAAAGATTGAAATATAATTTCAAAAGCAAGGGTGAAAGATAAAAAGTGGGCAACAACTATTTAACTTTTTTTTTTTTTCCAAGTTTTTCTGTATTTTTTTTCCACCTCTGTCTGGCTGGACTGGGTTTGATGTTATGCTATTGATTTTTTTAGGTCTAGTATTGATACTTTTTTATGGCTGATGAATATTAATCATGCAATAAAAAAAAAATTTTGACTTCTGAAGAAAGAAGTAGATGGAGTCTGTTCTATTACCAGACCCATGGATACAGTATAATATTTACTAGAGCGAGGCCAATGAGGGATTTTTTTTTCACCCATCCACGGTTGTGCGTTATCTATGCATGCAAAGTGCCAGTTTTCAATATAACCATCATATTTTATTCTTTCCCCATGTGACAGAAATGCTTAGAGCTAAAGAATAGCTTACTGGCCCAGCAGAGAGGAACTCAGTCATCTTTGGAACGTCTGAAAACTCTCATTAGACTGATTCAGAGTGAACAGATGCTTCAGGTTACCATGACGACCACCGCCACGGCTTCATTGCTGACGGTCCCCTGGATCAAACCTTCATCTGCCACCCCTACCATTCACAAAGGCCTACAGCAGTCACAGAGTAACAATTGACACGGGCAGATGGAACAATAACTTTTAAGCAAATTTCGCCAAGAAGGAAGAAGGAACAGTCTGTTTTTGTGTGTGTTTTTTTTTTCTATAAGTACACAAGCAGCATCGATGTACAAAGAAAAAAAAAACAAAAAAACTCGCAATGGACAAACATGGCGACAATGGCAGTGATTTCCGCGACACGTGCTGACATCTTCAAAGAGTTTTTTTTTTCATTTAATTTTTACTATGGCCTTAAAAAAAATGGAAAAAAAAAAGATTAAAAACTTTTTAAAAAAGGCCAAATTAGCGACCATGAAGAAGGCCAATAGGCCTAAAAATTATCCTTTCATTTATCGGCTAGAGAATCGAAATATTATAGAGTTATAGTGCAGAAGGGAATCATAACTCTATTTTGGGAAAAAGTGAATGAATCAGGAAAAAAACAACCTTAACATTTTTTTCGGATAATTTTTGGACTATTTCTAACCCTTTTCAATTCTAATCTGCCGCACATATTCAGGTTTATTTTTTGACGGGGCTATCGGAAAGGATGTTAATAAATACTCAGAGCCTTCAAACAAATGCTGATTTTCTTAATTTATTTTTTATTTGTATTTTTTTTTTTCTTCCTCCAAGTATTATTACCGTCAAGGTCCGCAGCTATATTTAAGGTCATAAAACAAATTGTATAAACTTAGCATTTCTAGTGGGACATTGAAGTATTTTCATGCTTTTGCTTGTGTATATGCGTGCCGAACTATTGAACAAAGTACGACTGTACAACGCCTCCATTTTTTCGCAGGTTCTTTGTACTTATTTTGCTATCAATGTATTTTCTCATTGAGATTTTCTCATTTTTTTAATTTTTTTTCCCCAAAAAAGGGGATAAAGTGGGTAACTCAGTTAATTTACACTTTGGTTAAAAAAAAAATAATAATAAAAAAATAACAATAATTTTTTTTATAAATATTTTCTTTTTTTTTGCCAGTACAGACAATATGCCAAAAAAAACTTAACCTTTTTGTACTGCATTTTTATTGTAAAATATTTAATGTGAAAGGAACAATATGCTTTTTTTATTTTATGCTTGCAGAAGTATCTGCTATATGGTACAGGAAAAAAAACTGCCTCAAGTGGAGTTTCTCATATCTGATATATCATGTTTTTTTTTTTTTAACTTATGATTTTTTTTAGTTGGTTTATGCAGGGGATGAAATAAGCATTGGATACGGCACCAATTTTCTAAGTAAATATATTTCTAAAGGTGCTATTGACATGAAATTCTCATCAGATGTCGGTAACAACCAATTCAATAGCCACAAGCAAGAAAATCACACCATTGATGTCCATAAATTGAGTTATGTGTAATAATGAAAAATCTCACAGGGAAATAAGTATAGAACATGCTTACTGAAATGTATTTAATACTTCATTCAAAAGCCTTTGTTGGTGATGAAGCTTCAAGACACCTTCTCTGTGGAGAAACTAGTCGCAGGCATTGCTCAGGTGTGATTTTGGCCCATTCTTCCACATAAACACTCTTCAAATCCTGTAGGTTCCATTGGCTCCTTCTATGATCTCTGAGCTTTAGTTCCTTCTATAAATTTTTTATTGGATTCAGGTCAGGGGGATCGGCTCAGACATTCTAGCAGCTTTATTTTCTGTCTCTGAAACCAATTGAGAATTTCCTTGGCTGTGTGTTATGGATCATGGTCTTGCCGAAATGTCTACCCTCGTTTAATTTTCAGCATCCTGGAGGATGTCAGCAGATTTTTATTATGAATGTCTTGGTATATTTGTCAATCCATCCTTCCTTCAATTATATGAAGCTTCCAGTGCCGTATGCTGAAAAACGACCCCACACCATAATGTTCTCACCTCTATACTTCACTGTTGGTATGGTGTTTTAGGGGTGATATGCAGTGCCTTTGGCCTCCAAACATGGTGTGTATTATGGCATCCAAATAGTACAATTTTGGTCTCATCTGACCAAACTATATTCTCCCAGTATTTCATAGGCTTGTCTAAATGTTGAGAAAACTTAAAACGCTCTTGAACTTGCTTTTTGTTCAGCAGTGGAGTCTTGCATGGTGAGCATACATACCGACCATGGAGGTTGAGTGTATTACTTATAGTTTTCTTTGAAGCAATTGTACTTGCTGATTCCAGGTCTTTCTGTAGCTCTCCACAATTGGTCTTTGGCTCTTGGACAACTCTTCTGATAATTATTTTCATTCCTCTGTCTGAAATCTTGCGGGGAGCACATGTTGTGGCTGATTTATAGTGAAATAATGTTCTTTCCACTTATGGATTATTTCCCCAACAGTTCTCACTGGAACTTTTAGTAGTTTAAAAATTCTTATGTAACCAATGCCATCAGTATGTTTTGCAACAATAAGGTTGTGAAGGTTTTGAGACAGCTCACTGATTTTATCCATCATGTGATGCTTCTTGTGTGGCACCTTGGTAATTTGACACTTTTTTTTAGGCCCATCAGTTGAACCAGGTGATATTATTTTTCACTAAATGTCAGGATTGCTTTGCAATTACTAATAGATTTCAGCCTGTGTCAGGACTTTCCGTGGCTTTTTGCACCTCTTTCTTCATGTGTTCAATTCTTTTTCCCTGTGTCATTTCCCATTATTACACACAATTTATGGACATCTATGGTATGATTTCTTTGTCTATGTGGATTGGATGGGTTATTAACCACATGTGGTGAGAATTTCATGTCAATAGCACCTGTAGGAATATATTTACTTAGAAAATTGATGACGTGTTCAATGCTTTTTTCACCCACTCTACAATGGGCTCAGGGGAGACATTTTTTAAAACTCAGCTTCTAAGTAAATTACAATTTTATTAGCTAGTCTTCCTGATACCACAGTGGTCAACTTAGCCAAAGTGGTTGCTCCTGTATTAGAAAAACTTGTCTGCTTGCTCCCAAAACAGTGACACCACCTGTCACATGTGGTATTGCAGCTTATCCGTATTTGTTTCAATGAAGCTGAGCTGCAGGACCAAACACAATCTGTGGCCGTGGGTGGCGCTGTTAATGGAAAAAAGTTATATTCTGGTCAACTTTTTATAACTTTTGGGGGTCTAGAATACACACAAACCAATGTTTCTTTATCAACTTGAAATTTGATGTGGTGTATGATACCTTATTTTATATATCAACAGCACCTACAATTTTACCATTTATTTTATGTACCCAAGCTATGGTAACTTTAGTCGAAAAGTTGGCTGTTACTTACCAGTGTTAGAAGTTGGGGTTTTTTTTATTTATTTTTTTATTTTATATAATGTGGTTTATAATGTGGTATGTACATTTGTACTATGGTTCTTCGCTCATTTCAACGTGTAAATTTTTTAAATTATTTATTTATTTTTTTTAATGGATTTTGAGATACATGCTTCAACATAGGCTGCTTATATCATATCACACTAATCTCATATTGAGAGGATTTTTGCATTATAAAAAAAAAAAAACCTACATAAAACCAGGCAGCTCCGCTGTACATCTGCATATCACACGGTTGTGAATGTCTTACGGAAAAAAAAAAAAAAAAGGGGGTTGACCACCATTCTCACAACTCCGGGAGAAACTGTGCAGTACTATACAAATCTATTTTAATACACTTAACCATGGGTTGACCAAGATTTTCTATTCTTTTACTGATGAACAAAAATAAAAACAAACTTGACTTAAAAAAAAAAACATAAAAAAAACCCACAAGTTGCTATATATTGGTTGCTTTATGCCGATTTCCGCATTCAGATACGGCTTGCAATGTAGTTTTTTAGGTTTAAAGGGTTTTTTAAGTTATTTTTCTTCTTGAATACAATTGACGACGTGCAGATAGGAAAAAAAAAATAAAAATAAAAATAATATGTGAGCGGATGTACGGAGAAAATGTATGGGACTGTTAAAAGTAGTATTATTTATTTTGTTTTAATTTAAAGGGACAGTCCATTTAGTGTGCATAGAAAAAATAAATAAATAAAAAGTGTTCGTCCTAAATATTCCGATGTAGTTTTACTTCTCTATGATGCATTAAAACTTGATTGACAATTTAATGGTGTTTGTGATTATATAATTTCATGCAATGGTCCATTATACCTCTATGTACCAGAGAGAAAAATTGTAGTGCTATACAGAGGCAGAACACAACATCACGTGAAGCTTAGCTCCGCCATTATGTGGCCCAACACATGCATTAGCTCATTCATTTCAATAACAAAAATGTGTAATACTTCATTTCCCCTCTGGAGGCACTGCAGGGAAATCACACACTTCTTGTCTGGTTCATCAAAAGATTAGCGACGATCATTAAGAATCTCAGCAGGGACATCCAGTGAGCTGCTTAGGATCAGTAGACCCCTTTAACAAAAATATTTTGGTCAACCCCTTCATGTTGGGTGTCAGTGGGGTGCATCAACAAGAAGCTGCTATGGAAGTATGCACTAGGTATAGCAAAGACTACTTATCCCATGGGGTAATTTGTTTACCATCTTTTTTTTAATTTTTGTGACCAGCGATGTTTTCGGGCTTGTCATTTCTAGATGGATAGTGGTGGTGTAGGTCATACTTATGGTGGTGGGACTTAAGGTGGTGGAAGAAGGTGCACATTAGGTTGTAAGTCCTATGATCCTAATGCTTTGGACCCTCTGTCAAGTCAATAGTGAATAGCCCCTCTACTGTACCACCGAGTTGTGACATGTGTCTGAGGGTCTAACCTATAGGGGTTTCATAGGTAAAGTCCCACTGGGTCTTGATGTCTAAGGAAGTCCTGAAGACCCATATAAATAGTTTAAGATAAGTGAGGTTTTTTTTACAAATTTTGCATTGAGGCCCATTAGCAAGAAGTTACACCATAGTATCTTGTTCAGTCGTTCTCAACCTCCTTAGAATAAGGGAAGCCTTGGTAATCAATTTCCCATTTTGAAGAACGCCGCCTATCATGGATACGTGACACCTATGAGGCTGACATGATATGGACTCTTACATTTACTCTTAGCGTCCCTCCTGTACTACAGTGTGATAAAAGATTTGGCCAAACATACTGTGGACGGTCTTGTACTTTTCTCGATCAGAGAAGATTTTTGTCCAAGTATTTTGAATCAAAGGGGTTGACCACTACCAAATTTGAGTAGTGGACAACCCCGTTAAGATTAATCAGTATTTTTTATTAAGGAAACACTGAGAGGAGAGGAAACAGGTAGGGGTGTAAAATGTAGTGAGTGCAGAAGTTGTGGTCACACCCTGGTCCTGGAAATTAAGGAGAGTCCAAAAGGTCCCTTTCACCCATAAGAAAAGACCAATACTATTAAAGACCTTGACAGTTGGAGGAACTACTGGAAACGAGACTGCCGGGGTATATGTTCTTGTTTCTAGATTGCCGGTGGTTTCTCCAGGCCAGGGTAAAAGAAGTCGATTTTGACCTTTAGGGTACTTAGGACACTTAGTGGAGCTTTAAAAGGAAACAATTTTTATCTTAAGCGTGCTTAGAATACTTGGATGAGTCTTAATAGGAATCCATTTTGATCGTTAGGGTACTTAGGCTACATACAGAAGTACTAAATACTATCAATTTTGACCTTTAGGGTTCTTAGGATACTTAGTGCAATTTTAAAATGAATCAACTTTGATCTTAAGGGATTTGACAAAGTCACTGGTAAAGTACAGCAATGTGAAACCCCAGAGTATTCTCCTCCAGCACACTAAGTGTTGTGAAGATTAAGCTAAGTTTCATAATTGGTCTGGCCTTTATGCGGTCATCCATAGAGTGGGTGGGAGGATGTCCACCTTATCTCCACCTGCAGAGTCGGCACCATATTGTGCTGACAGGACCTGTGTGATGTCACAGTCTTGTGTTCAGGCACATGGGGGAGGAGTCACATGATCTGGGGCTTAAATAGATGGGCTCCAGAGGCAGTCTTTGTTCAGCAGGACTGGAGGGAGGATCTCCAGTGGTTTGCATCCTGAGGAGGAAAGACTGAACATGTGTTGCTACAGAACTGGGTACTACTTGCAAACGAATGTACTCTGTTAAGGTACCTTCACACGAAACGACTTTGTAACGATATCGCTAGCGATCCGTGACGTTGCAGCGTCCTCGCTAGCGATATCGTTTCGTTTGACACGCAGCAGCGATCAGGATCCTGCTGTGATGTCGCTGGTCGCTGAGAAAAGTCCAGAACTTTATTTGGTCGTCCGATCGCCGTGTATCGTTGTGTTTGAAAGCAAAAGCAACAATACCAGCGATATTTTACACTGGTAACCAGGGTAAACATCGGGTTACCAAGCGCAGGGCCGCGCTTAGTAACCTGATGTTTACCCTGGTTACCAGCGTAAAAGTAAAAAAAACAAACAGTACATACTCACCTGTGCATCCCCCAGCGTCTGCTTCCTGACACTGACTGAGCGCCGGCCCTAAAGTGAAAGTGAAAGCACAGCGGTGACGTCACCGCTGTGCTGTTAGGGCCGGAGCTCAGTCAGTGTCAGGAAGCAGATGCCGGGGGACGCGCAGGTGAGCATGTACTGTTTGTTTTTTTTACTTTTACGCTGGTAACCAGGGTAAACATCGGGTTACTAAGCGCGGCCCTGCGCTTAGCAACCCGATGTTTACACTGGTTACCCGGGGACCTCGGCATCGTTGGTCGCTGGAGAGCGGTCTGTGTGACAGCTCCCCAGCGATCAAACAGCGACGCTGCAGCGATCGGCATCGTTGTCGCTATCGCTGCAGCGTCGCTTCGTGTGAAGGTACCTTTACAGCATTTTGTTTTCCGGTTTTTGCTGTGTTTACTTTTCCCTTCTTGTTGGTTTATGCTGCCATATAATAAACCAACAGAAGATTTAAACAGACAGTGTTCCTGTTTTCTACCTTCGTGTACCAAGTGAGTTGAACTACCACAGGGTACTTAGGATATTTGGGTGAGTCTTAATAGGAATCAATTTTGTTTGTTAGGGTACTTAGACTACTTACAGGATTCTTAAATAATATCGATTTTGACCTTCAGGGTGCTTAGGATACTTAGGGCAGTTTTAAAATGAATCAAATTTGATCCTAAGGGTACTTAGTATACTTGGGTGAGTCTTAATTGGAATCCTATTTTGAGGAACTGCGCCAGGGTATATACATACCATGAATGACAAGAGGCATGGCTATGGAGGACAGTGAGCTAGATGTTAAGTTATGATAATGGTATGGTCCAAAAGTTTTTCACATGCTTAGGTTGTAGAAAGTAAACGGTATAACAAATGTTTAAAAAAAAATTGCGTGTAAAGGTGTAAAGCTTCCAACAATAGGATTAAGCCGCACTTTGATGTCAGCTACAAGCAATGCACACATCCATTCCCTTTTGTCAGGGGTAGTGTTTCGGGGGAGACATTCCCTTCCCTAATTTTTTTTTTTTTGGCCGGACCAGCAAAGACCAAAGGATGAAAAAAAAGACAGCTGTGAGCGAGTCGATGCCCGGCCGAGCAAACATTGTGTGTATTCATTAAAATAATCTCTATAAAACCAAAGTCTTTTTTTTTATAATGAAAATCCAGAAAACATTTGTAATGTTAACCTACAAAAAAAAAATCTGCACTCGGCTAAGAGACAGCAGCCAATTACATCGCCCGGCGGGGGGCCTCAATAATTAATGTGGATTCATGAAGATGTAGACTTACGCTGGGCTTTAATCTCTCAAAATATTTTCAATTTTTTTTTCTATGCTCAGGAGGGGTCACTTTCTTTTTAATAGTCTCGGATCTAACATTCTGGTTACAGCGAGGAACTTCAAAATTAATTGTAGAAAAGCTTTATTATACGAACGGGGGAGAGAAATTTTTTTGGCGCTGCTGATTTTATTGCTTTGACCCTTAATGAACTTTTTATCATTGTTTCGGGAGAAGGGTTTTATTAAAAAAAAAAAATTCCCGGTTGCTTTCAAAGTGGAATCAATCTTAAAAGAAAAAAAATAATAAAAAAAAAACACAATCAGCTCATTGGGATTCACTCTGAAAATTGAATTTCAAAAGGACCAATTTTCTGCCCTGTTTATCATTCAATTTCCAGGCTTTGCGGCAGACTGTTGTATAATTTTTAGGCTAGGGCATGTGCTGTGATGCCAGATGAAAGAGTGGTGCGTGGCGTAGGACGTGACTTTCATTCTAGGCCTTGTAGAATCTCACTGTATAGAATCTCGGGGTCTCACCGTATGGTGTTCCATCTTAAGTTTTGCCACCTATCAGACCTTAAAGAGATGAGGTTTACGTAGATTTGAAGATTAAAATTGGTTCGGGCTACAGTAGACATGGAACTAGCCTAGACCCTTAAAATTTGCCATCTATTCGGAGTGTTCAGGAGATCTCCCCTCTTTCTGTGAGAGTAGGCAAGGATGACTTAAAAAACACATTGATGGCTTATCCATAGGGTAGGCGGTCTATTTGTGATCCGTGGAAATCTGGCTTATTACTAATGTCTGTAAAGCGCTGTGGAATATGTTAGCGCTATATAAAAATAAAGATTATTATTATTATTATAACTGTGTCACATATTAGATCAAAATTGATTCTTTGAAAAACTCCCCAAGTATTCTAAGTACCCTAAATATCAAAACTGGACCTTTTTAACAACTCTCCTAAGTACCCTAAAGATCGAAATCAATTAATTTTTAAGTCTCCCAAAAGTATCCTCAGTGCTTTAAAGGACAAAATTGATATATTTTAAGACTCCTGTAAGTATCATAAGTATACTTAAAATCAAAATTGATTCCTATTAAGACTCACCTAAGCACCCTTGGGATCAAAATGGATTCCTTTAAAAAACCCACTAAGTATCTTAATTTCTTAAACAAGTAAAATTGATGCTTTTAGAGACTCTCCAATGTGTCCTAAGTACCCTAAAGATCTAAATTGATTCCTTTTAAAACTCCCCCAAGTATCCTAACTTCCCTAACAATCAAAATTGATGCCTTCTAAGATTCCCATACGCATTCTAAGTACCCTAGCAATCAAAATGTAATAATAATAATAATAATTTTTATTTATATAACGCCAACATATTCCGCAGCGCTTTACAAATTTTAGAGGGGATTTGTACAGACAATAGACATTACAGCATAACAGAAATCACAGTTCAAAACAGATACCAGGAGGAATGAGGGCCCTGCTCGCAAGCTTACAAACTATGAGGAAAAGGGGAGACACGAGAGGTGGATGGTAACAATTGCTTTAGTTATTTGGACCAGCCATAGTGTAAGGCCCGGGTGTTCATGTAAAGCTGCATGAACCAGTTAACAGCCTAAGTATGTAGCAGTACAGACACAGAGGGCTATTAACTGCATAAAGTGTATGAGAGCATGATGCGAGGAACCTGATTATGTTTTGTTTTGTTTTTTTAAATAGGCCACACAGGGATAGTTAGGTTAATGCGTTGAGGCGGTAGGCCAGTCTGAACAAATGAGTTTTTAGGGCACGCTTAAAACTGTGAGGATTGGGGATTAATCGTATTAACCTGGGTAGTGCATTCCAAAGAATCGGCGCAGCACGTGTAAAGTCTTGGAGACAGGAGTGGGAGGTTCTGATTATTGAGGATGCTAACCTGAGGTCATTAGCGGAGTGGAGGGCACGGGTAGGGTGGTAGACTGAGACCAGAGAGGAGATGTAGGGTGGTGCTGAGCCATGGAGTGCTTTGTGGATGAGGGTAGTAGTTTTGTACTGGATTCTGGAGTGGATGGGTAGCCAGTGTAATGACTGGCACAAGGTAGAGGCATCGGTGTAACGGTTGGTGAGGAATATGATCCTGGCAGCAGCATTCAGGACAGATTGGAGCGGGGAGAGTTTGGTAAGAGGGAGGCCGATTAGTAGAGAGTTACAATAGTCCAGACGAGAATGAATAAGTGAGACAGTAAGGCCACGTTCACACTTTGCGGCGTCCCTCTGCGGGTTCTCCCGCAGCGGAATTGATAAATCTGCAGGGCAAAACCGCTGCAGTTATCCCTGCAGATTTATCGCGGTTTGTTCCGCGGTTTCCGCTGCGGGATTACTCCTATACTATTGATGCTGCATATGCAGCAATATGCAGCAACAATAGTAATGTTAAAAATAATAAAAATTGGTTATACTCACCCTCCGATGTCCGGATCTTCTCGGCGCTGCACGCGGCGCTCCGGTTCCAAAGATGCTGTGCCGAGAAGGACCTTTGTGACGTCACGGTCATGTGACCGCGGCGTCATCACGGTCATGTGACCGCGACGTCACTGCAGGTCCTGTTCGCACAGCAACTGAGACCGGACGGCCGCGTGCAGCGCTGAGAGGTGAGTATAGCATCGTTTTTTATTTTAATTCTTTTTTTTTTTACACTATTTATGCTTCCCAGGGCCTGGAGGAGAGTCTCCTCTCCTCCACCCCGGGTAGCAACCGCACATTGAACGGCTTACTTCCCGCAACGTGGGCACAGCCCCATGCGGGAAGTAAGCGGTTCAATGCTTTCCTATGGGTGCAGAAACGCAGCGATTCTGCACAAAGAAGTGACATGCTGCGGGTTTTAAACCGCTGCGTTTCTGCGTGGTTTTTCCCGCAGCATGTGCACTGCGGTTTGCGGTTTCCATAGGGTTTACATGTTAATGTAAACGCTATGGAAACTGCTGCGGACCCGCAGCATCAAAATCGCCGCGGATCCACGGGAAAAACCGCAAAGTGTGAACATGGCCTAAAAGTTTTTGCAGAGTCGAAAGTAAGAAAAGGGCGAATTCTAGAAATGTTTGTGAGATGCAGATGAGAAGAGCGAGCCAGTGATCGGATGTGGGGGGTGAATGAAAGCTCGGAATCAAGGATGACCCCAAGGCAGCGGGCATGTTGCTTTGGAGTAATGGTGGAACCACACACGGAGATGGCAATGTCAGGCAAAGGTAGGTTAGTAGAGGGAGAGAACACGAGGAGTTCAGTTTTTGACAAGTTCAGTTTCAGATAGAGGGAGGACATGATGCTAGAGACAGCGGTAAGACAATCACTGGTGTTTTCTAAAAAGGTTGGCGTGATAACAGGAGAAGAGGTGTATAATTGGGTGTCGTCAGCATAGAGATGGTACTGGAAACCAAATCTACTGATTGTTTGTCCAATAGGGGCAGTATACAAAGAGAAGAGGAGGGGGCCTAGGACTGATCCTTGAGGAACCCCAACAGTAAGGGGAAGGTGAGAGGAGGAGGAACCAGCAAAACATACAGTGAAGGATCGGTCAGAGAGATAGGAGGAGAACCAAGAGAGAACGGTGTCCTTGATGCCGATGGAGCGGAGCATAGTGAGGAGGAGCTGATGATCCACAGTATCGAATGCTGCAGAGAGATCCAAGAGAATTAGCATGGAGTAGTGACCATTAGATTTAGCTGTTAGTAGGTCATTAGAGACTTTAGTGAGGGCAGTTTCAGTAGAGTGTAAAGAGCGGAAACCAGATTGAAGAGGGTCAAGAAGAGAGTTATCTGAGAGATAGCGGGTAAGACGGGAGTGGACCAGGCGTTCCAGGAGTTTAGAGATGAAGGGAAGATTAGAGACAGGTCTATAATTAGCGGCACAATTTTGGTCGAGGGAGGGTTTTTTAAGTAATGGATGTATGATGGCATGCTTAAATGAGGAGGGAAAAATACCGAAAGTGAGGGAAAGGTTGAATATTTGTGTTCGGTGAGAGGTGACAGCCGGGGAAAGGAACTGGAGGAGATGTGACGGAATGGGGTCACTGGTGCAAGTGGTCGGGTGAGAAGATGCAAGGAGCCTGCTTACTTCTTCTTCTGTAACCGGTTCAAAGTCAGAGAGTGAACTAGATGCAGTGGGGGAGGGAGGACAGTGCATGGTATGAAGAGATTGGGAGTTGATTTCCTGTCGAATTTGGTCAATTTTTTTCTTTGAAATAATTGGCCAGATCGTCAGCGCAGAGATCTGTGGTTGGGGCCTGCTCTCTTGGGTTGAGTAGGGACTGGAAAGTGTCAAAGAGACGTTTAGGGTTATTTGACAGTGAGGTGATGAGGGTGTTGAAATAGGTTTGTTTGGAGAGGTGAAGGGCAGAGTTGTATGTTTTTAGCATGAACTTATAATGGATGAAATCTTCGGGTAGATTAGATTTTCTCCACAGACGTTCGGCGCACCTGGAGCACCGCTGCAGGAAACGTGTTTGCAGCGTGTGCCACGGTTGTCACCGTCTGTGCCGAGTTGTTCTATGTATAGGAGGTGCAGCTTCATCCAGGGCACTTTGCAGGGTTTCATTGAAATGCTTCAGAGCAGAATCAGGACATGAGATGGAAAAGATTGGGGCCAATGAGGACTGCAAGTTCTTCATAAGTTTCTGGGTGTTAATGGCCTGTATGTTTCTATAAGTGTGGAAAGTGGGGGTGACCTGAGCGGGATGGCAGTTCTTGATAGAGAATGAAAGAAGGTTGTGGTCAGAGAGCGGGAGAGAGGAGTTTGTGAAATCATCCACTGAGCAAAGCCGGGAGAAAACCAAGTCAAGGGAGTTTCCATCTTCATGCGTTGGAGAGTTAATATACTGCGAGAGGCTGAAAGAGGAGGTTAGAGATAAAAGGTGAGAAGCAGATGGGGAGAGGGGAGAAGCAATGGGGATGTTGAAATCACCCATGATGAGGGTGGGGGTGTCACAGGAGAGAAAGTGTGGAAGCCAGGTGGCAAAGTGATCCAGGAACTGATGAGAGGGGCCGGGAGGACGATACACCACCGCCACTCGCATGGAGAAGGGGACGTAGAGTCTGACAGCATGGACCTCAAAGGAAGGGAATACAACTGAGGGTACTTGGGGGATAACTTGGAAGGTACATTTGGGTGAAAGGAGCAGACCAACGCCTCCACCTGCTCTGTTGTCTGATCTTGGGGTATGAGAAAAGTGTAGTCCACCATATGAAAGAGCAGCAGCAGCGGTGGTGTCTGACTGCTGGATCCAGGTTTCAGTAAGAGCCAGGATATTAAAAGAAAATTTATTCATTTTACAACTTCCCTGGGTATCCTTAATACCCTAAACATCAAAATTGATTCATTTTAAGACTACCCTAAGTATCCCAAGTACCCTAAAGGTCAACTTTTGTAAAAATGTTCCCAAGTTTCTTAAAGATAAAAATGAAAGGTGCTGCAGACCAGACGATTTTAGGTCAATGTAAAGAAAACTTCAAACACTTTTTTTTCTGCTGATTGGTGGGATACCAGAGATGTAACCCCCCCCCCCCATCACACATCTTTTAATGCTGGGAGTTGTGGTACATCATTATCCATATGCAGATCTCCTTAACCAAAAACAAATGGTACCACTCACACAATGAACCATGAAAGTGATCAGAGAAGGCATCTTAATATGAAAATATGAGTTAGATCTTCTGGGATTTTTATCTTTTAGGGGACTAGAAGGTCCAGCGTATTCTGTGATCAAAGATGAGAACACAGATGAGATTGAAATTAAACTTGGGCTCTCAGAGGGATCAGAATTGTGTCTCCTGTTTGTGTAATCTCAGAATACAAATGTTTCCTTTGATGACCCATAAATTCCAGAAGGTCTTGTCTTGACCTGCAGGCATTTGTGATGGAGGTCCCATCTGCTGCCGGACGCCAAATACATAGCCACTGTGGGAATGTTCATGGCCTATATGGCACCATATGTCATGCATACTATCAGTTGAGTTCAGATACCGACCTTATAACAGTTCTTATTATTTTTCAAGGTCAGACATCTAATATCTACGATAGGATTACCACCTATGAGCATTCATTTGCCAAGTTCTGTAGGTCGATAGGTAACCTATGTAGTACCCTCAGTAGATACTCTTCTTTATATAAGTATAATCATAGAGGGCTCTTTGACACCACCAACTCAATAAACTAATACAGAGCCAAGACAAGACCCCATTACCGAATGCAGACTCCAGACCAGACCCTATAGACTATTAAAACCTCTATACTAATACAGACTCCTAAATATATATAAATACAGTCACAAGACCCGAAATAAATACTGACCTCAGACCAGACCTCATAAGTTAATATAGACCTTGGAAATGGCCCTCTAAGCAAATATAGACCCCAGTCCAGACCCCTTAACTTAATCCAGACCAGATATCCCACCCAATACAGACTCCAGACAGGACTCCCTAAACAAATACAGACTTCAGGCAGAGGTCTTAATAAATATAGATCACCTAATACCTAAATAAAACCAAACCTAATATAGACCCCAAACCAGGCCCCCTAACCTAATACACTCTAGATCCACAACACTAGTAAAGCCTCCATATAAGACCAACTAAATAAATACAGACTTTGCAACAAACCTTATACATACATCAGACCAGACCCCCTAACCTGATGCAGATACCAGAACCCAGACCCTCTATACTAATACAGACCGCAGATCAGACACTTTATACTAATACAGACCCCAGACTAGACCATCTATACTAATGCAGACCCCAGACCAGACCCTCTATATTAATACAGACCCCAGACCCTCTATACTAATACAGACCCCAGACCAGACCTTCTATACTAGTACAGACCCCAGGTCAGACCCACTATGCTAATACAGACCCCCAGACCGTCTATACTAATACAGACCACAGATCAGACCCTCTATACTAATACAGACCCCAGGCCAGAACCTCCATGCTAATAAAGACCCCAGTCCAGACCCTCTAAATTAATACAGACCCCAGACCAGACCCTCTAAACTAATACAAACCCCAGACCAGACCTACTATACTAATACAGACCCCCTAAATAAATACAGACCTTGGAAAAAAAACCTTATATAGACCGCAGACCAGGCCCCTTAAACTGATGCAGATACCAGACCCACTATATTAACACAGCCTTCAGACTGAAGCTCCCTAAATAAATGCAGACCTTAGATCAAGTCTAAGATAGACCCCAGACCAGACCCGCTAATCTCATGCAGACATCAGACCCACTATACTAACGCACACTCAAGACCAGACCCCCTAAATATATACAGACATTAGACCAATTCCCTAAAATCGGATCCTGGATTATCCCCCCTAAGTAATTACAGATCTCAGCCTAGGCTAATATCCTCAGTCCTCTCCTTTCTGGAGCACCGTCCAAACAATTTCCTGCCTTCTGCCATCGGAATGTTGAGGAACCCAAAGCTAAGAGAACTGCGCTAATGAGTAGAGGAGACTATTTAGGCACCTGGAAGACTGGCCTGCTCTTCCGGGAGACTATTAAGGCACCTGGAAGACTTGCCTGCTCTTCCGGGAGACTAGGCATTTAGAAGACTTGCCTGCTCTTCCAGGAGACTATTTAGGCACCAGGAAGACTTGCCTTCTCTTCAGGGAGACTATTTGGGCTCCTAGAAAACTTGCCTGCTCTACAGGGAGACTATTTAGGCACCTAGAAGACTTGACTGTTCTTCCGGGAGACTATTTAGGCATTTAGAAGGCTTGCCTGCTCTTCCGGGAGACTATTTAGGCACCTGGAAGACTTGCCTGCTCTTCCGGGAGACTATTTAGACACCTGAAAGACTTGCCTGCTCTTCCGGGAGACTATTTAGGCATCTAGAAGACTTTCCTGCTCTTCCGGGAGACTATTTAGGCACCAGGAAGACTTGCCTTCTCTTCAGGGAGACTATTTGGGCTCCTAGAAAACTTGCCTGCTCTACAGGGAGACTATTTAGGCACCTAGAAGACTTGACTGTTCTTCCGGGAGACTATTTAGGCATTTAGAAGGCTTGCCTGCTCTTCCGGGAGACTATTTAGGCACCTGGAAGACTTGCCTGCTCTTCCGGGAGACTATTTAGACACCTGAAAGACTTGCCTGCTCTTCCGGGAGACTATTTAGGCATCTAGAAGACTTTCCTGCTCTTCCGGGAGACTATTTAGGCACCTGGAAGACTTGCCTGCTCTTCCGGGAGACTATTTGGGCACCTGGAAAACTTGCCTGCTCTTCCGGGAGACTATTTAGGAACCTAGAAGACTTGCCTGCTCTTCCGGGAGACTATGTAGGCACCTGGAAGATTTGCCTGCTCTTCCGGGAAACTATTTAGGCACCTGGAAGACTTGCCTGCTCTTCCGGGAGACTAGGCACCTGGAAGACTTTCCTGCTCTTCCAAGAGACTATTTAGGCATTTAGAAGACTTGCCTGCTCTTCCGGGAGACTATTTAGGCACCTGGAAAACTTGCTTGCTCTTCCGGGAGACTATTTAGGCACCTGGAAGGCTTGCCTGCTCTTCCAGGAGACGAGGTCTCACTTTCTTCGTTGGAGCCAGATATTTTGGGATATTCCATAAGATTTGGAAAGTATGATACAACTCGATATACAGTAGACTCTTGAAGAATTCTGAAAGATTTAATTAACAGATCTTCCAAGAGATGATCTTTTCATCGTGTAATTTGTGCACATACAACACTATTAAAAACCGATACATCCGTTATAACAAGTAACTGACGATAAGAGGTTTCTTAATTGCTTAGTTGTCTTATGCATGATAGACTTACATACCCCGAGTGAGCATCAAAGTCTCCCTGCAAATTACTTCATCATTTTGGCAACTATATCATTAAAATGACTGTCAAAATCCCACACAAAGAATTATGTAACCATAGATACCAATATCACAGAATCTAATAATGCAAAAAGCCCGATCTATGGAATCCACACTCTACAGAAAGGGGATTGTATGAGATTAAAATAAACACGGCTGCTTTCTTCCATAAACAGCGCCACTCTTGTCAGTAGGGAAAATGTGGTATTGCAACTCAGCTCCATTTACTTGAATGAAACTGAGTTGCAAATCCAACCACAGTCTATAAGCAATAGTTGCGCTGTTTCTAATGGAAGTAGCCATTTTTATACTTCTTCATAGTCCTTTATATTTTGTATACTATCCCTTTAATTTCATTCATAATTACCAATGTGGGGATTTACCACTGTATAAAATAGGTAGATTCATAGCTGGGCTTTCCTTAAAAAATCAGTTTGGTGTCCTAGCTTTGTAGTTTAACAGAGATTTTAATATCCTGGCTTATTGATGTTCTTGCTCCACTATCCTATTATCATTTCATCCTTTCTTATACGGTATTCACTACAATGGTGGTGGCATACCACAATAGGCTTGAATCTAGAGCTTTGATATTTTGGGTGCAGTTTCCTTATGACAAGAACCAGTGTGGATAGTTTAAAGCTATTTTAAAACTCTTCTTAGAATTCTAAGTACCCTTAGTACCCTAAAGATAAAAAATGATTGTTACTACTTACTCAGCCAAAAAATCAAATCTGATTCTGTTTAAGACTCCCCTAAGTATCCAAGTTACCCTAACAATCAAAATCAATTCCTTATAAGAATCCCATATGTATTCTAAGTACCTTAAGCATCAAAATCCGTTCCTATTAAGACTCTTCTAAGTATCCTAATGACCCATAACTGATTCTGTTTAAGACTCTTCAAAGTATCCTAGTTTCCCTAACAATCAAAACCGATTCCAATTAAGACTTTCCTAAGTATCGTAAGTACATTGAGGATCAAAATTGATTCAAATTAAGACTCGCCTAAATATTTAAAGCACTGAAAAGGTTAATACCGATTCCTTTTAAAACTCTACTACGTATGCTAAGAACCCAAGACGTCAAAACTGATTACTTTTATGACTCCCATAAGTATCCTAGAGTTGCCTAAATATCAGAATAGATTCTTTTTTAAAGATCATCGTGGGACAGTCGTTATTAAATTTACTGCGTCAGAACAGGGAGTATTTGTGTTGGTTTATTATTTTATTATTTTTTGCAGGAGATCGAGGGCATAGCATGGATTGGCAGAACAATAAAGATGGCAAAACTGTGTTGTGTTTTATTTAATTAAAATACTTTATTCCAGCTGTGTGTTTATTTAACCCTTTCACAACTATAGGATAAGTAATGGATAGGTATCTTATCGATGCCTATCCATTACTAAGCCGGCTTGATGTCACCATACAATTCAAAGGTGGCATCAACCCCCAACTATTACCCCATATGCCACCGCTATAGGGCAGTGGGAAGAGAGAGGCTAAGTGATGCGCCATTTCTGGGCCGGCTGTGTGCTGGTGTTTGTAGCCGGGGGGAGCCAATATCCATGGCCCCTTCCTAGGCTATGAATATCAGCCCGCAGCTGTCTGCATAGCCTTTTCTGGATATTAATTATAGGGGGACCCCATGTCCTTTTTTCTTGGGGGGGTCTCCCTATTTTAATAGCCAGTAAAGGCTAAATATACAGCTGCGGGCTGAGATTCATAGCCTGGGAAGATCCATGGGTATTAACCCCTTCCCACGCTATAAACATTGGCCCCTAGTCTCTGGCTTTCCCTCTGTGGCACAGAAAATTGCGCGGGAGCCCATGCCATTTTTTTAATCAATTTTTTTTTAATTAAACAGATATTGCATTTAAGGCCGGGGTCACAATTGCGAGAAACTCGCACGAGTCTCGCACCTCAATACCCGGCACTGCCGCCAGCACTCGGGACCGGAGTATTTCTATGTAGCTGAACGCTCCGGCCCCATGTGCCAGCCGAAATGCCGGGTATTGATGTGAGAGACTCGTGCGAGTTTCTCGCAAGTGTGACCCCGGCCTAACGCAGATTTTGTGTGTGTCTTTATTTAACTCTTTATGTACTATTTTATTATGTTTACTACAAAACATCAGGATTGGTATTATCTATCTATCTATTATCTATCTATCCATCTATCTATCTATCTATCTATCTATTATCTATCTATTATCTATCTATCCATCTATCTATCGATATATCTATCGATATGTCTATCTATCTATCTATAGATAGATATATCTATAGATAGATGGATAGATATATCGATAGATAGATAGATATATTGATAGAGAGATAATAGATAGATCTATAGATAGATATAGATCTATCTATCTATAGATGTATTTATCTATCTATTATCTACTGTATCTATTATCTATCTATTGTATATCTATTATCTATCTATCTATCTATTAGCTATCATTTATCTATTATCTATCAATTATCTATTATCTATCTATCTATTATCTATCATTTATCTATTACCAATCAATTAATTATCTATCTATCTATAATATATATATCTATAGATACTACTATCTATCCATCTATCTTTCTGTGTGTAAAGATTATTCTTTAATGGAGTATGTAAATGAAGAGGTTGCACAAGAAATGACATCACAATTCTTTTTTTTTTGGTAAATAATAGATCTTTATTTAGCTTTCAAAAACTCATACAAATCCGCATGAAAATCCGCATTAAAAAATGCATCAAATCCGCACGGATTTTTAGCTGCATTTACTGAAAAGAGATCCAGAATCTGCGCAGAAAATTCCACAGGCAAATCTGCAAAGTGTGCACAGATGCTAAGACTTCCCTAAGTAACGTAAGAAACAAAACAATTTTTTTTTAATACTCTCCTAAGCATCCTTGGTACCCTAACAATTCAAATCTATTTCTTTTAAGACAACCCAAAGTATCTTATGTACTCTACTGATCAAAGTCAATTGCTTTTAAGACACCCAAAAGTATCCTAATTAAAGTAACTAACAAAATTGATTCATTTTAAGACTCCCTAAGTATCCTAAATACCCTAAAGATCAAAATCACTTCCTTTTAGGACTCCCAAAATTATCCAAATTATCATAAACAAATTGTATTCCTTTTAAGACTCATCTAGATATTCCAAGTACCCCGAAAGAGCAAAATTGCTTCATTTTTTAAGACTCCCCTAAGTTTGCTAAATACTGTAAATATCAAAATTGATCACCTAAGTATTCTAAGTATTGTAACAACCAAAATGAAATCATTTTGACTCTACAAAGTATCCTAAGTACCCTAATGATCAAAACCATTTTTAAGATTCTCCTAAGAATCCTAAGCAACCTAACAGTCAAAATCGACTTCTTTCAATACTATCCAAAGTATCCTAAGTACCCTAATGACCAAAATAATTTCCATTCCAGACTTCAGAAAGTATCTTAAGTAATGTAACAGTTAAAATCGATTTCTTTCAAGACTATCCAAAGTATCCTAAGTACCCTAATGACCAAAATAATTTCCATTCCAGACTTCAGAAAGTATCTTAAGTAATGTAACAGTCAAAATCGATTTCTTTCAAGGCTATCCAAAGTATCCTAAGTACCCTAATGACCAAAAATAATTTCCATTCCAGACTTCAGAAAGTATCTTAAGTAATGTAACAGTTAAAATCGATTTCTTTCAAGACTATCCAAAGTATCCTAAGTACCCTAATGACCAAAATAATTTCCATTCCAGACTTCAGAAAGTATCTTAAGTAATGTAACAGTCAAAATCGATTTCTTTCAAGACTATCCAAAGTATCCTAAGTACCCTAATGACCAAAATAATTTCCATTCCAGACTTCAGAAAGTATCTTAAGTAATGTAACAGTCAAAATCGATTTCTTTCAAGGCTATTCAAAGTATCCTAAGTACCCTAATGACCAAAATAATTTCCATTCCAGACTTCAGAAAGTATCTTAAGTAATGTAACAGTCAAAATCGATTTCTTTCAAGACTATCCAAAGTATCCTAAGTACCCTAATGACCAAAATAATTTCCATTCCAGACTTCAGAAAGTATCTTAAGTAATGTAACAGTCAAAATCGATTTCTTTCAAGGCTATCCAAAGTATCCTAAGTACCCTAATGACCAAAAATAATTTCCATTCCAGACTTCAGAAAGTATCTTAAGTAATGTAACAGTTAAAATCGATTTCTTTCAAGACTATCCAAAGTATCCTAAGTACCCTAATGACCAAAATAATTTCCATTCCAGACTTCAGAAAGTATCTTAAGTAATGTAACAGTCAAAATCGATTTCTTTCAAGACTATCCAAAGTATCCTAAGTACCCTAATGACCAAAATAATTTCCATTCCAGACTTCAGAAAGTATCTTAAGTAATGTAACAGTCAAAATCGATTTCTTTCAAGGCTATTCAAAGTATCCTAAGTACCCTAATGACCAAAATAATTTCCATTCCAGACTTCAGAAAGTATCTTAAGTAATGTAACAGTCAAAATCGATTTCTTTCAAGACTATCCAAAGTATCCTAAGTACCCTAATGACCAAAATAATTTCCATTCCAGACTTCAGAAAGTATCTTAAGTAATGTAACAGTCAAAATCGATTTCTTTCAAGGCTATTCAAAGTATCCTAAGTACCCTAATGACCAAAATAATTTCCATTCCAGACTTCAGAAAGTATCTTAAGTAATGTAACAGTCAAAATCGATTTCTTTCAAGACTATCCAAAGTATCCTAAGTACCCTAATGACCAAAATAATTTCCATTCCAGACTTCAGAAAGTATCTTAAGTAATGTAACAGTCAAAATCGATTTCTTTCAAGGCTATTCAAAGTATCCTAAGTACCCTAATGACCAAAATAATTTCCATTCCAGACTTCAGAAAGTATCTTAAGTAATGTAACAGTCAAAATCGATTTCTTTCAAGGCTATTCAAAGTATCCTAAGTACCCTAATGACCAAAATAATTTCCATTCCAGACTTCAGAAAGTATCTTAAGTAATGTAACAGTCAAAATCGATTTCTTTCAAGACTATCCAAAGTATCCTAAGTACCCTAATGACCAAAATAATTTCCATTCCAGACTTCAGAAAGTATCTTAAGTAATGTAACAGTCAAAATCGATTTCTTTCAAGGCTATCCAAAGTATCCTAAGTACCCTAATGACCAAAAATAATTTCCATTCCAGACTTCAGAAAGTATCTTAAGTAATGTAACAGTCAAAATCGATTTCTTTCAAGACTATCCAAAGTATCCTAAGTACCCTAATGACCAAAATAATTTCCATTCCAGACTTCAGAAAGTATCTTAAGTAATGTAACAGTCAAAATCGATTTCTTTCAAGGCTATTCAAAGTATCCTAAGTACCCTAATGACCAAAATAATTTCCATTCCAGACTTCAGAAAGTATCTTAAGTAATGTAACAGTCAAAATCGATTTCTTTCAAGACTATCCAAAGTATCCTAAGTACCCTAGTGATCAAAATAATTTCCTTTCAAGACTCCTTTAAGTATCCTAAGTAACTCAGAGATCAATATGTATTCTTTTTTTTAAAGACTCCCCTAAGTTTCCTAAGTACCCTAAAGCTCCAAATCAAATTTTCATATGATTCACCTAAATACCCTAGCGATCAAAATTAAATCATTTTAAGACTCCCCTAAAGTATCCAAAGTTCCAAAATTGTATTAATAATCTTTAAATAATTAATACTTAAAATTCTGCTTTTCTCTAACGAGCAGAGTTGTCTTTAGACTTCTTCATTTAGTAGAGCCCAAGTGTGACTGGCTACAAGGAGCACTTTTGTCAAAAACATTGGCGATTCTTTTTATTTTTATTTTTTTTTATAATTGCAGAACTGGACCTGGACACAATTGCGTCAAGACTCATGTTGATATTCTGGATTTTACATCCTCCATCATCGATGTGACAGCCAGTCCCTCTATGTTCAGATTTATCTCCTGCTGTCTTTGCAGGTTTTGTTTAGTGAAGGATAATTAACGTTAACTATCCTATAATTAGGGCTTAATGGATTCTTTTGGGCCATTTCTCCACAGGTTTTGATTGATGCAGTTAAAACAATATTGAGCGATGAGTGGGCATTAGGATGCCAACAAAGAACACAATTTAATGTTTAGAAATTTAGAGCGCCCCCAAAGCTGGCATTTCTGGATGAACATTTTTTTTCCAGCTTCCCCGTCCATATGGAGGACAATAACAAAGAACCTCATCGTAACCCACAGTGGTTTTTCATTTGGAATTGCTTATTTTCTCGAAAAGCGCCTCCAGAGGCGGAACCCTTTAATATCTCACATGGAGAATTGGATTCTTGAAGCCCTCACTCCGGTTGAGCAGGTTTATTGTAGCACGGACAGGTGGCGCTGGTGCAGCAGGGCAATCTTGTTGGAACAGTGGAGGCAGATGAGGCATATCTGGAATAATGACAACTGGAATAGCTGAACTTTAAGAACGGCAGCAGATTTGACACAGTGATGAAGCAGAGTGGACTCAGTAATAAGGGACCAGTGTAGCAGAGGTTAGTTTGTAATGAAAGATCACCTTGGGAATGGGATCCTTAAAGCCATATGTCCGGATGATCAGTTCTAATGTAGTACGGACTGGTAGCACCGGAGCAGCAAGACAATCTAGTTGGAACAATGGTGGCAGATGTAAGCAAAGTGGAAATAATGACAACTGGCATAACTGAATTCTGTGAATGGCAGCAGAGTTAGCACAGCGATGTAGCAGTGTTGACACAACAATGAGGGATCGGTGTAGGATAGCTGAGTTTGTAGCGGAGACTCAAAGCAGCAGAGATGGCGCAGCAATGTAGCATAAATGACTCAGATAGGAAGAAAGGGTTTTGACAGCTCATTTTACAATGAAGGCTCAATGTAGCAGAGTTGGAACAGTAGGGCTTAATGTAGCAGAGCTAAAACCATGTTATAGCAGAGTTGTACAGGGTAATCAGATGTAGTAGTGATGGAACTATGTTATAGCAGATTTGTACAGGTGAGCTTGACTTAGCAGTGCTGGAAGCATGGAATAGCAGAGTTGTACAGCTGAGATTGATATAGCAGTACTGGAAGCACGGAATAGCAGAGTTGTACAGGAGTGTCTGATTTAGCAGTGCTGGAATCACGGAACAGCAGAGTTGCACAGGAGAGCCTGATTTAGCAGTGCTGGAAGTACGGAATAACAAAGCTGTACAGGAGAGCCTGATTTAGCAGTGCTGGAAGCACAGAATAGCAGAGTTGTACAGCGGAGATTGATATAGCAGTGCTGGAGGCACGGAATAGCAGAGTTGTACAGGAGAGTCTGATTTAGCAGTGCTGGAAGCACGGAATAGCAGAGTTGTACAGCGGAGGTTGATTTAGCAGTGCTGGAAGCACAGAACAGCAGAGTTGTACAGGAGAGTCTGATTTAGCAGTGCTGGAAGCACGGAATAGCAGAGTTGTACAGGAGAGTCTGATTTAGCAGTGCTGGAAGCACGGAATAGCAGAGTTGTACAGCGGAGGTTGATTTAGCAGTGCTGGAAGCACGGAATAGCAGAGTTGTACAGGAGAGTCTGATTTAGCAGTGCTGGAAGCACGGAATAGCAGAGTTGTACAGCGGAGGTTGATTTAGCAGTGCTGGAAGCACGGAATAGCAGAGTTGTACAGGAGAGTCTGATTTAGCAGTGCTGGAAGCACAGAATAGCAGAGTTGTACAAGAGAGTCTGATTTAGCAGTGCTGGAAGCACGGAATAGGAGAGTTGTACAAGAGAGTCTGATTTAGCAGTGCTGGAAGCATGGAATAGCAGAGTTGTACAGGAGAGTCTGATTTAGCAGTGCTGGAAGCACAGAACAGCAGAGTTGTACAGGAGAGCCTGATTTAGCAGTGCTGGAAGCACAGAACAGCAGAGTTGTACAGCGGAGGTTGATTTAGCAGTGCTGGAAGCACAGAACAGCAGAGTTGTACAGCGGAGGTTGATATAGCAGTGCTGGAAGCATGAAATTATTCAAAGATGAAGGTCCGCCAGCCTGTTACTCAACCATTTGAGCTAGTAGGGCCGGCAATGGTTAAAACCAAGAGCCTCCATTCACCAAAGCTTTTCGAGAATACGTCTGTACTTCTGGATTTTTTTAGTTGTCCAAAAACAAAAATCTAGGTTTGAGAAAGCCGGGGGATGAGGAACTTTAATGGCTACCTTCCCCTCGACCCTTGAAAGGGACACCGATATTATTATTATTATTATTTACCCATATGAGCAAAACACCCGGAAAGGGAGTCAAATGAATACATAGGACAACAGACATTCTCCAGACTGAAGTGGCTGATAACAGAGAAGAATAGTTTGTATTAAAAATTAATAGAATTTTTTATCACATTTCAGCAGAAAGTTTTGTTAATGGGGGCTGGCTAATTCCCCTAAACCATCACCGCCCATGATTCCCTCCTAGGTAGTAATGGATTATACCATGTAAAAATATTTGCCTTTGTAGAAGACAATGGGAAGCGCTGCTGCTTTCTTCTTTCTTCTTTCATCTCCCATCCAATCTATTGTCTTTGATGTGTTTTCCCGGAGAAAATCAAGAATGGCATAAAACGGTGAGTCTATGAGACAAAAAAAACCCTCTGTAGACTTCACTGCGCCGTGAACTGCAACGAGGGCGACGGTTAATAATTCACTGAGGACTTTCCAAAATGAAGGAAACAGCTTCACAATATTATAAATATGTCTCATTAATCTTGGTGTCACCTTCAGTTATCCTGAAACTAATAGAGAATCTAGAAATAGTATAATAGGTAAATTAATTCAGTGTGGAGTAACTGCATGAAATATCTGTACAGGGAAAAATCTTGTTTTATAAATTTGACAAATAATAAAACTCTAATTACATATTGCCACCACTAGAGGGAGTTCACTGACTGAGGCTGTGTATAAATGTGTATGCAGTGAGCTCCCTCTAGTGGAGGATGATAGCAGTTATTATGGTGTCCAATTCTTTGGAAACATTTTGTCACATGGCTTTTGAAGGGTGATCCCTAATCAGGAAAGGAAGGGAGGGACTACCCTTCTGGGGGACTCAACTTAGGCCACCTAGCTTTCATCTGAATGCCTGCCGTGTATTAGTGCATTTAAAATGGCCATAGCAAATTCCACAGCTTTCTATAAAGGGTTTGTCTCTAATGAGTTTTGATTAGAAGAGGGATGTACAAACTTTTTTGGTTAGAGGGCCATATAAGAGACTCCCTTCCCCCACTTTACCTTTTTGATACAACAGTAAAGTATGATTTACACCAAATTCTGGTGCTGTGTGAGTCCAGTCGGGCACAGAATTGTCACATAGTGACAAGGGACTGTGGGCACTTACCTGTTTCCTCTAACTAGGGGCGCCCTAGGCTATCCCTGTTCCCCGGATTACCCCAGATGGTGGAGATGCCAGGGTCTCGCACCTTGCTATGCTCCTATATTACCCTTATCTGCTCCCTCCACCACCCAGGGAGGTGTGAGACCGAAGTGTATAGGCAAACACTAGCCACACAGACAGAGGTAAACAGACGGAAAAAATAAAACTACCATCATACAAATACACTCTGAAAATAACAGAGTGGGAAACAGTGGAAGAATAGGAAGGGAGAAACCAAATGGGAGAGGATAAGGATAGACATGCAAACCAACTAAACGCAGCAATCTTCAAAAAAACTCTCCAACAGCCTATTCCAAACACTGAACTCCCTCCCTCAACTCCAAACCAGGTAGTGCTAACTATCATTGGCAAGGTCAGAAGCAAAGAGAAGAGTTCTTATACCTGCTGGGAGTAACCAACTCAGAACAGCTGATGCAACCCAAGACAGGGAACTCCAGAAGTCCAACTAAGCAGTTTAACTCTTGCAGCACAAGAGTAAAGAAAGCCAGAACTGCTAATAGGACAGTGAGTCCATTCTAACTTCCGCAGGTGTATGTGTCACCAGACGCTGAGATCGCCTGAGCCCACTCTGTCGCAGTATTTCCATGACAAGAATAGAGGACAAGGTGCAAAACCAGAAACGGAAGTAGCAAATTAGTGTATGAATGATAAGTCCGCCAGCAGTTGTTGGGGTTGTGCACCATGTACCCCACAAGAATGGAAGCTGCAGGTTGGTTGCGTCACCCATCAGACCTGTCAAAGCGAATCAGCGAGCCAGTTAGGAATCGGTTAGTGTGAGAAGCGGTAAAACAGCTGGGTACACGTGTCTGCAGAGGAGACAAGCAAACAACGGGAGGCACCTGGCGTACCGACTGTCTGATTAACTAAGACGGTAAGGACATTATTATGTGATAAGCTATAATGACGGTCCTAGGGCCACCCAGCCAAACCTCCTTAGTGTACACTGAAGAGAGATTTGTTTTATAGTTTTCTTCTAGATCAGTTATTAAACCAGTCTGTTGAAAAGTCAATCAAAGAGTAGAAAGCACCCGGGCTACCGACTGTATGATTAACTAAGACACTAAGGACTGTATTATTAACTAAGACACTAAGGACTGTATTACCATATGTAAGAAACTCTACACAGGTGGGGAACCTGGCGCACACTAAAGAGAGACTTGTTATCAAGTTCAATTCTAGATCAGTTACTGAACATGTCTACAAAGGACTCAAGAAAACAGCAGGAAGCACCTGGTGTACCAACAGTATGATTAACCAAGACACTAAAGGTACCTTCACACGAAACGACATTATAACGATATCGCTAGCAATCCGTGACGTTGCAGCGTCCTCGCTAGAGATATCGTTTCGTTTGACACGCAGCAGCGATCAGGATCCTGCTGTGATGTCGCTGGTCGCTGAATAAAGTCCAGAACTTTATTTGGTCGTCCGATCGCTGTGTATCGTTGTGTTTGAAAGCAAAAGCAACGATACCAGCGATATTTTACACTGGTAACCAGGGTAAACATCGGGTTACTAAGCGCAGGGCCGCGCTTAGTTACCCGATGTTTACCCTGGTTACTAGCGTAAAATGTAAAAAAAACAAACAGCACATACTCACATTGCGTCCCCTGCAGTCTGCTTCCTCCTCTGACTCAGCGCCGCAAAGTGAAAGTGAAAGCAGCACAGCGGTGACGTCACCGCTCTGCTCTCACTGTACGGCGCTCAGTCAGTCAGGAAGTGGACGCAGGGGGACGTGAATGTAAGTATGTGCTGTTTGTTTTTTTTAGATTTTACGCTGGTAACCAGGGTAAACATCGGGTTACTAAGCGCGGCCCTGCGCTTAGTTACCCGATGTTTACCCTGGTTACCAGGGGACCTCGGCATAGTTGATCGCTGGAGAGCGGTCTGTGTGACAGCTCTCCAGCGACCAAACAGCGACGCTGCAGCGATCGACATCGTTGTCGCTATCGCTGCAGCGTCGCTTCGTGTGAAGGTACCTTTAAGACTGTTTTATGTAAGAAACTCTACACAGTCGGGGAACCTGGCGCACACTAAGAACAGACTTGTTGTCAAATCCAGTTTTAGATCAGTTACTGAACATGTCTGCAAAGGACTCAAGAAAACAGCAGGAAGCCTGTGGTGTACCGACAGTATAGTTAACTACGACGATAAAAACTGTTTTATGTAAGAAACTCTACACAGATAGGGAACCTGGCGCACACTAAAAAGAGACTTGTTATCAAGTCCAGTTCTAGATCAGTTATTGAACATGTCTGCAAAGGACTCAAGAAAACAGCAGGAAGCACCCAGTGTACCGACAGTATAGTTAACTACGACGATAAAGACTGTTTTATGTAAGAAACTCTACATAGTCGGGGAACCTGGCGCACACTAAGAACAGACTTGTTATCAAGTCCAGTTCTAGATCAGTTATTGAACACATCTACAGAGAAGTCAAGAAAACAGCAGGAAGCATCACAATCTACATTCTTCTAAAATATAATGTACAGTACTTCAAACCCCTGTTTTCTTCTTTTAGATGTGAAATTTCAGATTTCACTCAGCTTCTTTCTCCTTTGGGCTCTGCTATCATCCCTGGTACATCAGCACAGCATCTCCATCAGTATACACTCCGGAGATAGAATTTGGATCTCCTGCATTATAATCACTCCCATCAAAGTTTTTAGCCTCTTAATATTTTGCAGTCATCATATTATATAGCACTGTGTACTTACTGTGTTACCGTATACAGCACAAGTGATCAGACGACCGCAGCTTCAAGTCCCCTAAGGGGACTAACAAGCGCAGTAAAAAGTAACAAAAAAGAAAAAAAAAAAAAAGGAAAAAAAAAGCATAAAAGTTCAAATCACCCCATTTCGCTCCATTAAAAATAAAAATATAAAAAAAAAAAAAAAAAATACACATATGGCATTGCCAAGTTAAGAAAAGTCCGATCTGTAAAAATATAAAAATAATTAACCTGATTGGTAAATAACGTAAAGGAAAAAATATTCAAGAACGTCCCAATTACGTTTTTTTTTTGTTGCTTCAGTTCCAGAAAAAATGCTGTAACAAGCGATCAGAAGTTCAAATCTATCTTAAAATAGTATCAGTAATAAACGTCGTCTTGTACCGCCATAAATAGTCAATGTCAGAATTGTGGGTTTTTTTCACAATTTTTCACCATTTGGAATTTTTTTGGGGTAGAAAGTGAAATTGACCCTGTCTTGAAGGGGTTAATTCTTCTGTTTTCCACTAGTTAAAACATTACATGATTAAATACTGAAACCAAGGCAATACGGAACATAGGACCACCAGAAAATATGTAAGCACGGAAATAATTAAAATATGCCTTTATTTATAAAAGTGGCAAAGATTACATAATAATAAAAGAATTATATACAGAAATATATGTACACAAAAGTGCGCAAAAGCAACAATAGGATATTAATTATAATTGTTCTCAGCAGGACCCCCAAATATTAAAATAAAAGGATTTTACTTCAGCTGTGCATATCAGAAGGTGCCAAAAAATATTTTGTATATAAAAAGAGTGTAAATTTGTGCAAAAAAGTCTAAAAAATAAAATTACCAGCAACAAGGATAAAGTGCAAATGTGCTGATGCAAAACCAATTGTAATTGGGTGTATATACAAAAACAAGGCAGATAAATAAAGTGCCAGTGTGCGACAACCAAGATTAAGGTCAAACAATGTGCCAAATGCATAAGAAATATATAGGACAGCACAGCAATATCTATATCATATACCTGGGGGTAAGCTGAGTCCCGTGCCTGCGCACACCCAACGCGCGTTTCGGAAAACTATCCTTCGTCAGGGGGTGGCTATTGCTGGGTTTAGAAGCATTTATATAGTGTGCATATTCCGAGCGCTTTAACCCGAGTGTGATCGGCGCATGAACAGTCAGGAGGTCCTGGAAGTTCCGGTCTCCGAGTCACATGGCCGGCCGCATGGGAACGGAGTACCCGGCGTAACCAAGGATACATGGACGCAGAGAGCCGGGACTTCAGGGCGCAGACTGGTCATGCGCACAACCAGGGGCAAGCTTGAGAAAGATGTGTCACTATGGGTAACTGTCACCAATTTACGAATAGCACTTGGGAAAATCCCTGCGCTGATCAAGTGAGTATTGAGACATAATATATGAAGTATAGACAAAACAATGCCCATATACATATCATCATATATCTAAAGTGGAAGTAAGGGCATATGGACAAAAGGGACCAAGCCTCCAGTATACAAACTTGTCGTGCACACGTGGCACAGCATGAAAAAAGGAACATGGACATGCAGCCATATGAATCACCGCATAAGAATAGCAATATATTAGTCAAGAAAAAACAAGGGCAAAATAAATCTAATAAATATAAATGTGAACAAAAATAGCCCCCGAAATTTTTTTTATATATAAAAAAATCAACCGTAGCAAAACAATAGTGCCATATATATACAAATATGCGCAAAATATAAACAGGGCCATTATTTTAACGGATTATATAATATAATCATAAAAAATAATAAAAATAAAAATATAAGACAAAGAAAAAATTAAATACATTTTTTTAAAAAAAATAAACAATATACTGATTTTTCTGTTCTTTTTTATGCTCCATAGGGTTTTCAAATGCATGTCTTGATCCGCAGCCTACGTTGGTCCGAAGTCCGTTTACCGAGTATAAGGGTACGTTCACACAGGACTTTTTTGCTGCTTTTTTTGCTGCTTTTTTTAATGCTAATTTAGGTGCGTTTTTTTGGTGCGTATTTGGTGCGTTTTTTGGGTACGTTCACACAGGACTTTTTTGCTGCAGATTTTTGCTGCAGTTTTTCGCTGCAGATTTTTGCTGCAGTTTTTTTTTTATGCCAATTTTCAGCTGCTAGGACACCTCACAATGGCTCTTCACACCTCACAATGGCTCTTCACACATTACTACCAGGAACTCCCTCACAATAGATCACAATCAGGACACCTCACAATGGCTCTTCACACCTCAATAACCACACCCCTAAGCTCTTGGCTGTGAGATCCCTTCCTGCTGGCCATGATTTTCTGCACAAAAAAAACGCAGCAAATAATGCTACATGCGTTTTTTCAGCGTTTTTTCAGCGTTTTTTTCATCACCCATTCAAGTCAATGGGTGAAAAAACGCTGCAAAAACGCAGCAAAAACGCTGAGGCTATGTGCACACAGTGCAGATTATTTGCGGTTTTTTAGCGTTTTTGCGCTATAAAAACGCTATAAAACCGCAAATAATCTGCATACATTAAGCATCCTATCATTTTTAATGAAATCCGCACTTTCTGTGCACATGATGTGCGTTTTTCCGCATGAAAAACGCATTGCAGTAAAAAACCGGACATGCTCATTAATTTTGCGGTTTTTTCGCGGTTTTCCCACTGTCTAATGCATTGGGAAATGTTTGGGAAAAACCGCGTCAAAAACGCGTCAAAAACGCGTCAAAAACGCGCAAAAAAACGCATGCGGTTTTTATGCGGAAATCTGGCAGAAATGTCCGGATTTTCACAGGAATTTTCTGCATCAATTCCTGAACGTGTGTATGGGGCCTGAAAGAAGTGACATGTCCTATGTCCAAAAAAAGCAGCAAAGCAGAAAATACTGATCAAACAAAAAACCAACGTGTGTGCATGAGATTTCTGAAATCTCATAGGCTTTACTGGTACTGTAAAAAGCAGCTGAAAATTAGCATAAAAAAGCAGCAAAAAAAAGCAGCAAAAAAGTCCTGTGTGAACGTACCCTAACTGTCAGAAATAATGTGTTCAGGACCCATAGTCCACATAAGGTAAGTTGAAAACTACAATTGATAAAAAATATTTTTTAGAAAATAGCCACAATGTATTAATTAAAACCACAATATAAGCCAGATAAAATATATAAAAAATTATATAAAAGAGAATAAAATCTAATATATAATTGCCTAGAATACTACTTCCTGCAATTTGTGCCAACTTCCGTGGCTTTGTCCGGAGCTAATGTCCGGAGCTAATGTCCGGAGCTAATGTCCGGAGATAAGTGACGTCACCAGTGTCCTACACCCAGGCAGAGCACAGTGGCCCCAGGCAGCATATGGGGCCCCAGGCAGAGCACAGTGGTCCCAGGCAGAGCACAGGGGCCCCAGGCAGCATATGGGGCCCCAGGCAGAGCACAGTGGTCCCAGGCAGAGCACAGGGGCCCCAGGCAGCATATGGGGCCCCAGGCAGAGCACAGTGGTCCCAGGCAGAGCACAGTGGCCCCAGGCAGAACATGGGGCCCCAGGCAGAGCACAGTGGCCCCAGGCAGAGCACAGGGGCCCCAGGCAGAACATGAGGCCCCAGGCAGAGCACAGGGGCCCCAGGCAGAGCACAGGGGCCCCAGGCAGCAAATGGGGCCCCAGGCAGAGCACAGGGGCCCCAGGCAGCATATGGGGCCCCAGGCAGAGCACAGGGGCCCCAGGCAGCATATGGGGCCCCAGGCAGAGCACAGTGGCCCCAGGCAGAGCACACACCAAATCGGAGGCCGAGGGGCCCCGCCAACCAAATCGGAGGCCGAGGAGCCCTGCCCACCAAATCGAAGGCCGAGCGGCCCCGCCCACCAAAGCGGAGGCCGAGGGGCCCGGCCCCACCCACCAAAGCGGAGGCCGAGGGGCCCCGACCACCACATCGGAGGCCGAGGGGCCCCGCCCACCAAATCGGAGGCCGAGGGTCCCCGCCCACCAAATCGGAGGCCGAGGGTCCCCGCCCACCAAATCGGAGGCCGAGGGTCCCCGCCCACCAAATCGGAGGCTGAGGGGCCCCGCCCACCAAATTGGAGGCTGGGGGTCCCCGCCCACCAAATCGGAGGCCGAGGGGCCCCGCCCACCACATCGGAGGCCGATGGGCCCCGCCCACCAAATCGGAGGCCGAGGGTCCCCGCCCACCAAATCGGAGGCCGAGGGTCCCCGCCCACCAAATCGGAGGCCGAGGGGCCCCGCCCACCAAATCGGAGGCCGAGGGTCCACACCAACCAAATCGGAGGCCGAGGGGCCCCGCCCACCAAATCGAAGGCCGAGGGGCCCCGCCCACCAAAGCGGAGGCCGAGGGTCCCCGCACACCAAATCGGAGGCAGAGGGACCCCGCCCACCAAATCGGAGGCCGAGGGGCCCAGCCCACCAAAGCGGAGGCCGAGGGTTCCCTCCCACCAAATCGGAGGCCGAGGGTCCCTGCCCACCAAATCGGAGGCCGAGGGTCCCCGCCCACCAAATCAGAGGCCGAGGGTCCCCGCCCACCAAATTGGAGGCCGAGGGTCCCCGCCCACCAAATCGGAGGCCGAGGGGCCCTGCCTACCAAATCGGAGGCCGAGGGTCCCCGCCCACCAAATTGGAGGCCGAGGGTCCCCGCCCACCAAATCGGAGGCCAAGGGGCCCCACCCACCACATCGGAGGCCGATGGTCCCCGCCCACCAAATCGGAGGCCGAGGGTCCCCGCCCACCAAATCGGAGGCCGAGGGGCCCCGCCCACCAAATCGAAGGCCGAGGAGCCCCGCCCACCAAAGCGGAGGCCGAGGGTCCCCGCACACCAAATTGGAGGCAGAGGGACCCCGCCCACCAAATCGGAGGCCGAGGGTCCCAGCCCACCAAAGCGGAGGCCGAGGGTCCCCGACCACCAAATCGGAGGCCGAGGGTCCCTGCCCACCAAATCGGAGGCCGAGGGTCCCCGCCCACCAAATCGGAGGCCGAGGGTCCCCGCCCACCAAATCGGAGGCCGAGAGTCCCCGCCCACCAAATCGGAGGCCGAGGGGCCCCGCCAACCAAATCGGAGGCCGAGGGGCCCCGCCAACCAAATCGGAGGCCGAGGAGCCCCGCCCACCAAATCGAAGGCCGAGCGGCCCCGCCCACCAAAACGGAGGCCGAGGGGCCCGGCCCCGCCCACCAAAGCGGAGGCCGAGGGGCCCCGCCCACCAAATCGGAGGCCGAGGGGCCCCGCCCACCAAATCGGAGGCCGAGGGTCCCCACCCACCAAATCGGAGGCCGAGGGTCCCCGCCCACCAAATCGGAGGCTGAGGGGCCCCGCCCACCAAATTGGAGGCTGGGGGTCCCCGCCCACCAAATCGGAGGCCGAGGGGCCCCGCCCACCACATCGGAGGCCGATGGGCCCCGCCCACCAAATCGGAGGCCGAGGGTCCCCGCCCACCAAATCGGAGGCCGAGGGTCCCCGCCCACCAAATCGGAGGCCGAGGGGCCCCGCCCACCAAATCGGAGGCCGAGGGTCCACACCAACCAAATCGGAGGCCGAGGGGCCCCGCCCACCAAATCGAAGGCCGAGGGGCCCCGCCCACCAAAGCGGAGGCCGAGGGTCCCCGCACACCAAATCGGAGGCAGAGGGACCCCGCCCACCAAATCGGAGGCCGAGGGGCCCAGCCCACCAAAGCGGAGGCCGAGGGTTCCCTCCCACCAAATCGGAGGCCGAGGGTCCCTGCCCACCAAATCGGAGGCCGAGGGTCCCCGCCCACCAAATCAGAGGCCGAGGGTCCCCGCCCACCAAATTGGAGGCCGAGGGTCCCCGCCCACCAAATCGGAGGCCGAGGGGCCCTGCCTACCAAATCGGAGGCCGAGGGTCCCCGCCCACCAAATTGGAGGCCGAGGGTCCCCGCCCACCAAATCGGAGGCCAAGGGGCCCCACCCACCACATCGGAGGCCGATGGTCCCCGCCCACCAAATCGGAGGCCGAGGGTCCCCGCCCACCAAATCGGAGGCCGAGGGGCCCCGCCCACCAAATCGAAGGCCGAGGAGCCCCGCCCACCAAAGCGGAGGCCGAGGGTCCCCGCACACCAAATTGGAGGCAGAGGGACCCCGCCCACCAAATCGGAGGCCGAGGGTCCCAGCCCACCAAAGCGGAGGCCGAGGGTCCCCGACCACCAAATCGGAGGCCGAGGGTCCCTGCCCACCAAATCGGAGGCCGAGGGTCCCCGCCCACCAAATCGGAGGCCGAGGGTCCCCGCCCACCAAATCGGAGGCCGAGAGTCCCCGCCCACCAAATCGGAGGCCGAGGGGCCCCGCCAACCAAATCGGAGGCCGAGGGGCCCCGCCAACCAAATCGGAGGCCGGGGAGCCCCGCCCACCAAATCGAAGGCCGAGCGGCCCCGCCCACCAAAACGGAGGCCGAGGGGCCCGGCCCCGCCCACCAAAGCGGAGGCCGAGGGGCCCCGCCCACCAAATCGGAGGCCGAGGGGCCCCGCCCACCAAATCGGAGGCCGAGGGTCCCCACCCACCAAATCGGAGGCCGAGGGTCCCCGCCCACCAAATCGGAGGCCGAGGGTCCACACCAACCAAATCGGAGGCCGAGGGTCCCCACCCACCAAATTATTCTTACATTTGAATAAATAAAGTATATATGGATTCTAGACTCCCGATTCTTTAGAATCGGGCTGCCATCTAGTAATACATAAAACGATGGTTTACAAAAAAAGGTACAAAGCTCAAATTTTCATTTAGTCCTTTTGGTGACACCGTGTCAAGGGTCCAAATCCATTTAATTTCTTTTTTGGCCAAGGCTATGCTTATTTCCCCACCTCTTTCATTTGCCTTGATCATGTCTATGCCGGTTACTTTCAGTAAAGATGCATCGCAGTCATGGTATAGTTTAAAGTGTTTTGGAATAGTTTTCAATAGGGACACATCTTTTACTTCCTTTGCAGCCAAAATTCCCAAGATGTGTTCCCGGGCACGAACCTTGAGCTGTCTAGTTGTCATGCCTACATACACTAGTGAACATGGGCATGTAGCATGGTAGATCACGGCTTTTGATGTACATGTTATGACCTGTTTGATTTTATACAAGGTTGTACCATTATAATTACAAAATGTATTGGTACTTGTAATGTTTGGGCATGCGACACATTGGCCGCATGGTTTGCAGCCCGAGACTGCCTTTATATTAGTTAAAAAAGAGGGGATTATTGGATTATAGGTATAGTGGCTTTTAACTAATTGATCTCTCAAATTTCTCGATCTACGATATGTAATATCGGGTGTCTCTCCAATATACTGTGACAGAACTGGGTCGGCCCTCAGAATAGCCCATGATTTAGTTAAATAAGATCTCATGAGTTCAGTCTGTCCGTGGCATTGGGTAATGTATCTTACCACACGATTGGGTTTGGACAGTTTATCCGCATAAAGGGCTTGATGTCGCGTTATGTGTTTGGCACGGTTATAGCCTTTCTTTATTGAACGCCTGCTATACCCTCGTTCCAGAAATCTTTCTTTAAGATCCAAAGCTTCTCTCTCAAAGTCCATCTCATTCATACAGATCCTCCGTAAAAGCAAAAATTGACCTATAGGGATGGATTTGATCATTGTTGGGGGATGTGACGAAGAAGCATGGAGAAGAGAGTTTACTGATGTAGATTTCCAAAAAATATTAGTGTACAGGCATCCACTATCATCCTTATGTACACCCACATCCAGAAATTCCATAAACCTTGTATCACATTTGTAGGTTAAGTGAATATTCAAGGAATTTGAATTTAAATGTTCCATGAAAGTGTGAAGTGATTCTACCGAGCCTTGCCAAATAAAGAATATGTCATCAATGAACCGCACCCAAATGGGGATACGGTCCATTGATGACACTGGCTCAGTAAGAAAGAGGTCCCTCTCCCACAGCCCCAGGAATAGATTAGCATAGGATGGCGCAAAAGAAGCTCTTCTTCGTCACATCCCCTGCAAGAGTCATCATTAGAACTACAATCCTATAAAACTATAGCTGTATTTTTGAGGCCTAAATGTTGTGTCTTTTTTAATAACAAAATATGGAATAAAAATGAAGTTTTTTAAGGATAATCTTTTAGTGTCTCTGATCTTTTGGAATAAAAAATATATATATATACAACCTGCAAAGATCACATTTTTCTAGTTTGTCATTCTAGATATAATAACATACCTAATGGAACATAAAAAAAAGTTGCAGTAGCTATTATTTCTCATTTTCTGCTTAAAAAGTCATCATTCCCTCATGCAGCCGGAGGTAAATCCTCCCAGCAGGAAGAGATATAACACTATTACTATGGGAAATGTGGAGAAACGAGAAGGATTCTCAATGTCACTGCAGAAATGGCGCCACCCTTCCAAAAAGTGGAGGAGCCACTGCTCGTTATCGAAACATTCCAAGCCGTTGATAGAAATGAAGGCGATATTGGAAGACTCGTCTCCTGTAATCACCTTCTCGATGGCTTCAGAGATGATCTGAAAATTGTCGTTTGATGTAGGGAAGATGATTTTCAAGGGGGTCGGTGGAGGAGAAACGCCGGCTCACAATTATCGTTTGTAAAGAGAAACTGTTATCAGAGACTCTGCGGGGGACGACGGTACGGCTCCTCTCTCCTTCACAGCATTGCAAACAACATGAATCTCCAGTGTGAAACTTTCCTGAATAATGTATGAGAGTTGATTCCTAACCATCGATAACCTCAACAATGCTGGAGGGAACTTCTTGAAAGGATCTTCATTCCTTTAAGTCATTTTTTAAATTTTTTTTCATAAACGAGGGCTTGTTACAGAACCTTAAAGTCAGTCTTGGTTGGTTTGATGAGCTCAATTTTTTTGAATATCAAGAAGCCAAAAGCAAAAATTTCACTAAACATCCCTCTTGTTTTGCCAAGTATAATTTTGTCCTACTTTTATTTTGTAGGATTTTCTGCCTGTTCCTAAAAAACAACAGGTTTGTATAAAGCTTGCAGAGAACACAGAGGTTAATTTACTGACATTTTCCACTTTTGCCTACTGGGGATCAGCTGAAGGGTCAGGATTTACAAAATATTTTTGTGTTACTCCTGACAAAGCAAAGGGGGGAGGCTCCTGCTGCAGTCAGCTGCCTAACAGCCACACAAAGGAAATAGTGAAGGGAAAGTGGGATGTCCTGGAACAAATAGGGAAATATTCTTTATAAATTTCTCTTTTGTTATAACAATATATAATAATTATATCACTTTGTATTAGCATATCATTATAAAAAAAGGTTATGAAAACATACATTACCAGACCCAGAAAAATATATCTATTGGATGAGTGGAAGCCTCCCATATACAAAATAAGTCTTCTTATAGAGACTATAGTAGCAACACTGTATTAAAGATGGATGCTTTAAAAAATATACAGGTGTGTTCCCAGTCTCCTGATGAAGCTTGATGCGAAACCCATGTTGGGAGCATTTCTTCTGTGTGAGCTTGTACTATTACCACTTTGTATGTACTTTATGTTATCTATAATTCCTGAATGATGTATGAGAGTTGATTCAACCCCCATCAATAACCCCACCAATGCTGGACGGAACTTCTTGAAAGGATCTTGATTCCTTTAAGTTATTTTTTTTTAAAACAAAGGCTTGAGTTGTTATAAAACCTTAAAGTCAGTCTTGGTTGGTTTGATGAGCTGAACTTTTTCAATATCCTTATAAGTAAGAAACCAAAAGCAATAATGTATGTCATGATCCAGGCCGGGGTTTGTTTTTTGTTATTCTCTCCCCGGTCTGGTCATGCGGGGGTTAATCCTCTATGCCTCGTTCTGGGTTCTGTGTGGCTATTTAAGTCTGCTGTGGCCTGCAGACCAATGTCAGTGATAGTTCATGCTTCCAGGCTACAGCAGCTGACCCCTTGATACCGTGTCTTATCCTCTGCCCATGTACTCTGTTCCCGTGACCTCCCTTTCCTGCCTCCCTGCTTGTCTTAGTGTTCGCTCCTTCTTAGACCTTTTGGTATGTGACCCGGCTTGTCTTCTGACCTGTTTTACTGTCTCTCGTCTCGATTATATCTGCTCCTGTCTGGCTCTGACTTCTGGCTTGTATTTGACCACGTGCATTGCTGTGACCTCTGCTACTTCTTGTCCTGACAGTTTCTGACTCGGCTCGTCTGACCACTCTTTTGCCACCAGGTGGTGCTACTGCTGCTGCTTGGTGGTGTTACACTGTGTGTGCAACCTCTCTTCCTACACCAGCATCCCCTGGTGGAGGATGCTCTATACTGCACTGCAGCAGCATTACAATGTAACCGTAGATCCCTCGTGTTTCGCCAGAAACACTAGAGTATAATTTTGCCCTACTTTTAGTCATTGCTGTGGAATTTTCTACCTATTCTTGATATAAACAAACATTCTTGTGTGACTCCTCCAGAGAACACAGATTAAACTGCTGACATTTTCCACTTTTGCCTCCTGGGGATCAGCTGAAGGAGCAGGAATTACAAAATCCTTTTGTGCTACTCCAGACAGAGCAGAGGGGGGAGGCTCCTGCTGCAGCCAGTTGTCTGCCAGGATATTGATGATGTCCTGGAAGTTCAGAGGGAAGAAGTCTTTATGAATTTCTCTTGTTGTTATAATAAATATATAAGAATAAACAAAAAACCTTTTAAGTGACAAATTATTTAAAAAAAAGGGTTATGAAAACCCAGACCAGAAAAATAAGTCAAATGTATAAGGCTTCCATAAATAAAGATTATTCTTCATGTAGAAAAAATAGTAGCAACATTCTGTATTATAGAGGGATACTTAAAAAATATGGAAATATACAGAGTTTGGTAGGTTCCCAGTCCCCTGATGAAGCATGATGCGAAACTCATGTCAGATGAATTTCTTTTAGGTGAGTGTTCACTATTACCACGGTCTATATCCTTTACGTTATTTATAATTCCACCTTTTTCATTGTTTTGTATCTCACCAAACTCTGTAAATCTCCACAGTCCCTAATGACAATGAATCCTTATATCCTTGAGGGAATTCTGCCAATGTGGCTCCGCGTTGCCTCAGATCATTAGTGTTGTCACTGAGCCAAGTGTCATGGTGTCCATTTTCGCTCAGAACATCGACAGAAAATTAATATAAACATCACATGGAAAGAAGTTGGCAACAGTCGGCAATAATTTCCTTCAGTCCAATAATTGGTGTACTGGAAAGGTTAAACACACGAAAGGGACAGATGATACAACGAGGCACTTGTATTTCTTCTTGTTTTCCCATTTCCGGTCACTACCTTCCATAAAATCAGAACACTTATCTCCTGCTGCTATTAATATTTTCATGGTCTGGCTGGAAAAAGACGGCTAATTGAGAATTTTATTTTTAACACTATGACCTGCAACTAATGTACTGACATGAGGTTATAGGTCACTGTCTGCGATAAGGCTGAAACACTCATGTCCTGCTGCTGTCAGCGTTTCCATGTTCAGATTGATAATAGAGAAGTATATTTACACCTATATTATCGTACTGTCCTTATTATCAGCAGCCATATCCATGCTAATTTTATGACCTGATATCATGGGTCACTGTCTGAGATAAAGTCAGGCCGCTCATGTCCTGCTGTTGTCAACGTTTCCATGTTCAGATTGTTATTAGAGAATTCTATTCACACCTACATTATGGCACTGTCCTTATTATCAGCAGCAGCCATATCCCTATTAATGTACTGACATGAGGTTATAGGTCACTGTCTGCGATAAGGTTGGGACACTCATGTCCTGCTGCTGTCAACGTTGCCATGTTCAGTTTGATAATAGAGAAGTATATTCACGCCTACATTATGGTACTTATTATCAGCTGCTATGTCCCTAGTCCAGTGATGGCGAACCTATGACACGCGTGTCAGTGCTGACACGCGTAGTCATTTTCAGTGACACGCCGGCCGCGGCCCCATAGAAATTGCATCTTTACATTGCATGCCATCCGATCCGATTTTTTATCGGATCGGATGCCATGCAGGAGGTCTGTGGGTCCAAACAACAGAGCTCCGGCACAGAGCGTCTAGGCCTGGGACTTCCGGTAGGCCCGGCGCAGCTCCCGGAAGTCCCAGGCCTCTGCGTCGGAGCTGTGTTGTTTGGGCGGCATTGCGCTGCTCCCTGCTTCGCCGGCCGGAAAGATCGGACCTACCGGTCCCATGCCTAGAGTCCGCTCTGCGCCCTAGCTCTGTTATTTGGGTGGCATTGCGCTGCTCCCTGCTGCGCCGGCCAGAAGTCCCAGGCTGCACTTCTGAGGCCTGAGGAGATCGCTGTCTGGAGGCCCTGTGATTGCTGTCTGCAGGCCCTGTGATTGCTGTCTGCAGGCCCTGTGACAACTACAGCAACCATCATCCATTGAACTGTGGGGTGTCATTGGCCATTACTGAGATAAGTGAGGGGGAGGCTGGAAGAGGCCTGTGCTATGGGTGCCGTTTCCCGCCATTAGGAACGCCATCTTGCAGCATAGTACAGACTCCATTTCACCACCATTACTGTTTGTGGTGCATCCTTATTAACCCCTATTTCTGCTAATTGCCTGCAGGGCTAACTATAAATCTTCTCTCATGGAGAAGCCACAAAATAAAAAACCAAAGTTAAGTAAAGGGAGTGGTAGTAGCAGTAGCCGACCCTTTCAAGAGACATGGACTGAGATGTACGGCATTATAGGAAAAAATGGCAGATCATTTTGCGTTCTATGTAGTGAAACGGTAGTAAGCAGAACGTGGAATGTAAATAGACATTTTGAAACTAATCATTCCCAGCTCTTGAAAAAAAGTGAGGATGAAAGGAAGGAATACATTTCCAGGCAGCTACACCTTCATAAGAGCCAATCTAATTCCATCCTTAAATTTGTAAAAAGCTCTACAAATGTAACATCTGCAAGTCTGAGCATTGCTCACTCCATAGCTCAGCATGGAAAAGCACTCAGTGAGGGAGAATTTATTAAAGATACTCTCTTAAGATGTGCACCGGTTCTGTTTCATGATATGCAGAATAAAGATGCAATTATTAAGAGAATATCTGAGTTACCACTGAGTAGAAATATCATAAAAGACCGAATAATGAGACTGAACACAAACGTACAACATCAATTAAAGAGAGACATAAGTAATTGTAAATATTTTTCGATCTCTCTTGACGAAACTACTGATGTCACATCACATGCTCAGTTGGCCATTATTGGTCGATATTCTGATGGTCTCACAATGAGAGAAGAGTTGATAAAGTTAGTATCAGTGCCAACAAGTACATCAGGAAGTGAAATATGTAAGGTTGTTATGCAAACATTCTGTGACCTAAGCATTGATATTTCTAAAGTTGTGTCAGTGACGACAGATGGGGCACCAAACATGGTGGGGAAAAAAGTCGGATTTGTTAAATTGTTTACGGAAGGTATTGGACATCCGATTGTGCCTTTTCATTGCATTATCCATCAGGAGGCTTTATGTGCCAAAGCAGGATTCACTGACTTAAACGACTTAATGTCAGTTGTTACAAAAATAGTTACTTTAATAGCTGCTCGCCCCCTTCGCAAGCGAGAATTTTCTGCACTTTTACTGGAGGTTGATTCCACCTACAGTGGACTGCTGATGTACAATAATGTAAGATGGCTGAGCCGAGGCAAAGTTCTTGAGCGCTTTGTGGAGTGTTTTGAAGAAATTAAGGTATTTCTTGAGGATAAGGATCTGGGAAACGTTCCTCAGCTCTATGATTCTACGTGGGTCAACAACCTGATGTTTTTTACAGATCTCTCTGTTCATATTAATGAACTGAACTTAAAGCTACAAGGTTTTGGCAAAAGTATTGACGTTATGTTTGGATACATAAAAGCTTTTGAAAGTAAACTTAAAATTTTCAAGCGAGATGTAGAAACTAAAACTTATAAGTATTTTCCTCGAGTAACAAAGTATTTTGAGAAGGCCGGTGCAGCTGTACAAAATGAAATGGAACCCTTGCATATAAAGTACCAGCATGTTTTAGACTCGTTACTTGACCAGTTCAGTGATAGATTTCATCAATTTAGAAGCCTAGAACAGACCTTGAAAATAATTAAGTATCCTGATGTAGTAGTCTACAGTAGTTTGGAATTAAATGGTTTCCAGTGGATACAAATTGATGATTTGGAGATGCAACTTGCAGAATTTCAGGACAGCATCTGGGCTCAGGTGTTTGTTGACTTGAGGTCAAAGCTTGAGAATCTAGAAAGGTGCCGCTTGGAGAATCAAGAGGAGTGCCACTATGAACAGGAAATTTGGAGTGCCTGGAATAGGTTACCAGACACTTTTAGCACCCTGAAAAATATAGCAATGGCTTTACTCACTATTTTTCCCTCTACCTACTTTTGTGAGACCTTATTCTCAGCATTAAATAATATCAAAACCAACAAAAGAAACAGATTGACAGATGAACTTAGTAGCGCTTGCTTGGGCTTGAAGTGTACAAAATACCAACCTTCAATTGAACATTTAGCTAGTGAAATTCAGCAACAAAAAAGTCACTAAATTTAGTGATGGCGAACCTGTGGCAGTCCAGCTGTTGCAAAACTACAATTCCCATCATGCCTGGCCATTCCAAGCAAAAGCTTTGGCTGTGAAGACATGATGGGAATTGTAGTTTTGCAACAGCTGGAATGCCACAGGTTCGCCATCGCAAGAATTCCCCCTCCCCCTCACTTATCTTAGTTCACGGCACCTGTTGTGAATTTACATTTTGGCTCCCTCTAGTGGCTACTAGTGATTTGACTCTGGGTTTGTCAGTCATTCCTTTTATGCTCACCTGGGTCGTTAGGTCAGGGGTGTTGCTATATAAGCTCCCTGGACCTTCAGTTCAATGCCTGGCAACGTTAATATCAGAGCTAATCTGTAGTGCTCTTGTCTACTGATCCTGGTTCCTGCTTGATTAAGCTAAGTCTGCTTTTTTGCTTTTTGCAATTCGTTATTGTTTGCATTTTTTGTCCAGCTTGTATATTATCTGTATCCTGACCTTGCTGGAAGCTCTAGGGCGGCTGGTGTTCTCCCCCCGGGCCGTTAGACGGTTCGGGGGTTCTTGAATCTCCAGCGTGGATTTTTGATAGGGTTTTTGTTGACCATATAAGTTATCTTACTATATTCTGCTATTAGTAAGTGGGCCTCTCTGTGCTAAACCTAGTTCATCTCTGTGTTTGTCATTTCCTCTTACCTCACCGTTATTATTTGTGGGGGGCTTGTATCCTACTTTTGGGGTCCTTTCTCTGGAGGCAAGAGAGGTCTTTGTTTTCCTCTTCTAGGGGTAGTTAGCTCTCCGGCTGGCGCGAGACATCTAGCGACCAACGTAGGCATGTTCCCCGGCTACTTCTAGTGTTGGCGTTAGGAGTAGATATATGGTCAACCCAGTTACCACTGCCCTATGAGCTGGATTTTTGTACTTTGCAGACTTGCTGATATCTCTGAGACCCTCGCCATTGGGGTCATAACAGTTTGAACAGTTTGCCAGGCCAGTACTAAATGTTAAATGCATTGCAGAAGTGGGATTATAAGAAAGAAAGTTCTGAGTTTTTTTTCTCTCTCTCATTTTTTTTTTTCTTTTCCCCTTTACCTTTGAGTGGCTTGTGATTGCTGCAGACATGAATGTCCAGACCTTGATTACAAGTGTGGACCAGCTTGCTGCTCGTGTGCAGGGCATACAAGATTATGTTACCAGAAATCCTATGTCAGAACCTAAGATACCGATTCCTGAACTGTTTTCCGGAGACCGATTTAAGTTTAGAAATTTCAGGAATAATTGTAAATTGTTTTTGTCCCTGAGACCCTGTTCCTCTGGAGACTCCGCTCAGCAAGTGAAAATTGTTATTTCTTTTTTACGGGGCGACCCTCAGGATTGGGCTTTCTCGCTGGCGCCAGGAGATCCGGCATTGGCTGATATTGATGCGTTTTTTCTGGCGCTCGGTTTGCTTTATGAGGAACCCAATCTTGAGATTCAGGCAGAAAAAGCCTTGCTGGCTATGTCTCAGGGCCAGGACGAGGCTGAGGTGTATTGCCAAAAATTTTGGAAATGGTCCGTGCTGACCCAGTGGAACGAGTGTGCATTGGCTGAAAATTTTAGAAATGGCCTTTCTGAAGCCATTAAGAATGTGATGGTGGGTTTTCCCATTCCCACAGGTCTGAATGATTCCATGGCCCTGGCGATTCAAATTGACCGGCGGTTGCGGGAGCGCAAAACCGCTAATTCCCTCATGGTGTTATCTGAACAGGCACCTGATTTAATGCAATGTGATAGAATCCTGACTAGAAATGAGCGGAAAATTCATAGACGCCGGAATGGCTTGTGCTACTACTGTGGTGATTCTACACATATTATCTCAGCATGCTCTAAGCGTCTTACTAAGGTTGTTAGTCCTGTCGCCATTGGTAATTTGCAACCTAAGTTCATTCTATCTGTAACTTTGATTTGCTCACTGTCATCTTATCCTGTCGTGGCGTTTGTAGATTCAGGTGCTGCCCTGAGTCTTATGGATCTGTCATTTGCCAAGCGTTGCGGTTTTGTTCTTGAGCCATTAGAAAATCCTATCCCTCTTAGGGGTATTGACGCTACGCCATTGGCAGAAAATAAGCCGCAGTTTTGGACACAGGTTACCATGTGCATGACTCCTGAACATCGGGAGGTGATACGTTTTCTTGTTCTGCATAAGATGCATGATTTGGTTGTTTTGGGGTTGCCATGGTTGCAGACCCATAATCCAGTCTTGGACTGGAAGGCAATGTCAGTGTCAAGTTGGGGCTGTCATGGAATTCATGGAGATTCCCTGCCCGTGTCTATTGCTACTTCTACGCCTTCGGAAGTTCCGGAGTACTTGTCTGATTATCAGGATGTCTTCAGCGAGTCCAGGTCCAGTGCACTGCCTCCTCATAGGGAATGTGACTGTGCAATAGATTTGATTCCAGGCAGTAAATTTCCTAAGGGAAGACTATTTAATCTGTCGGTGCCTGAACATACCGCGATGCGTTCATATATCAAGGAGTCTCTGGAGAAGGGGCATATCCGTCCTTCTTCTTCCCCTCTTGGTGCGGGATTCTTTTTTGTGGCTAAAAAGGACGGATCTTTGAGGCCTTGTATTGACTATCGGCTTTTGAATAAGATCACTGTCAAATTTCAGTATCCTTTGCCGTTGTTGTCAGACTTGTTTGCCCGGATTAAAGGTGCCAAGTGGTTCACCAAGATAGACCTTCGTGGTGCGTACAACCTTGTGCGCATTAAGCAAGGAGATGAATGGAAAACCGCATTCAATACGCCCGAAGGTCATTTTGAGTACTTGGTGATGCCATTTGGGCTCTCTAATGCACCTTCAGTTTTTCAGTCCTTTATGCATGACATTTTCCGGAAGTATCTGGATAAATTTTTGATCGTTTATCTGGATGATATTCTGTTTTTTTCTGATGATTGGGACTCGCATGTGGAACAGGTCAGGATGGTTTTCAAGATTTTGCGTGAAAATTCTTTGTTTGTTAAAGGCTCAAAGTGTCTCTTTGGTGTACAGAAGGTTCCCTTTTTAGGGTTCATTTTTTCCCCTTCTGCTGTGGAGATGGACCCAGTCAAGGTTCGAGCTATTCATGATTGGACTCAACCCTCGTCAGTTAAGAGTCTTCAGAAGTTCTTGGGTTTTGCTAACTTCTACCGTCATTTTATCGCTAATTTTTCTAGCGTTGTTAAACCGTTGACGGATATGACCAAGAAAGGCTCTGATGTGGCTAACTGGGCTCCTGCTGCCGTGGAGGCTTTCCAGGAGTTGAAGCGCCGGTTTACTTCAGCGCCTGTTTTGTGCCAGCCTGATGTCTCACTTCCCTTTCAGGTTGAAGTGGATGCTTCGGAGATTGGGGCAGGGGCCGTTTTGTCGCAGAGAGGCCCTGGTTGCTCTACTATGAGACCTTGTGCCTTTTTCTCTAGGAAGTTTTCGCCGGCAGAGCGAAATTATGATGTGGGCAATCGGGAGTTGTTGGCCATGAAGTGGGCATTTGAGGAGTGGCGTCATTGGCTCGAGGGTGCTAAGCATCGTGTGGTGGTCTTGACTGATCACAAAAATCTGATGTACCTCGAGTCTGCTAAACGTCTGAATCCTAGACAGGCCCGCTGGTCATTGTTTTTCTCCCGTTTTGACTTTGTGGTTTCGTATTTACCAGGTTCTAAGAATGTGAAGGCCGATGCTCTGTCTAGGAGCTTTGTGCCTGATGCTCCTGGAGTCGCTGAACCTGTGGGTATTCTTAAGGAAGGAGTTATCCTGTCAGCTATTTCTCCAGATCTGCGACGTGTGTTGCAGAGATTTCAGGCTGGTAGGCCTGACTCTTGTCCACCTGACAGATTGTTTGTGCCTGCTAAATGGACCAGCAGAGTCATTTCCGAGGTTCATTCCTCAGTGTTGGCAGGGCACCCGGGAATTTTTGGCACCAGAGATCTGGTGGCCAGGTCCTTTTGGTGGCCTTCCTTGTCAAGAGATGTGCGGTCATTTGTGCAGTCCTGTGGTACTTGTGCTCGAGCTAAGCCTTGCTGTTCTCGTGCCAGCGGGTTGCTCTTGCCCTTGCCTGTCCCGAAGAGACCTTGGACACACATCTCTATGGATTTCATTTCGGATCTTCCGGTGTCTCAGGGCATGTCTGTCATCTGGGTGATATGTGATCGTTTCTCCAAGATGGTCCATCTGGTTCCTTTGCCCAAACTGCCTTCCTCTTCTGATCTGGTTCCTGTGTTCTTCCAGAACGTGGTTCGTTTGCACGGCATTCCTGAGAATATTGTGTCGGACAGAGGATCCCAGTTTGTTTCCAGGTTCTGGCGATCCTTTTGTGGTAGGATGGGCATAGATTTGTCGTTTTCGTCCGCTTTTCATCCACAGACTAACGGACAAACGGAACGAACTAATCAGACTCTGGAGGCGTATTTGAGGTGTTTTGTCTCTTCTGATCAGGATGATTGGGTGACCTTCTTGCCGTTGGCTGAATTTGCCCTTAATAATCGGGCTAGTTCTGCCACCTTGGTTTCGCCATTTTTCTGCAACTCTGGTTTCCACCCTCGTTTTTCCTCGGGACATGTGGAGCCTTCTGACTGTCCTGGGGTGGATTCTGTGGTGGATAGGTTGCAGCGGATCTGGAATCATGTGGAGGACAACTTGAAGTTGTCACAGGAGAAGGCTCAGCGTTTTGCCAACCGCCGCCGCGGTGTGGGTCCCCGACTTCGTGTTGGGGATTTGGTATGGCTGTCTTCTCGATTTGTTCCTATGAAGGTCTCCTCTCCCAAATTTAAGCCTCGATTCATTGGTCCTTACAAGATATTGGAGATCCTTAATCCTGTATCCTTTCGCCTGGATCTTCCGGTGTCGTTTGCCATTCACAACGTATTTCATAGGTCCTTGTTGCGGCGGTACGTTGTGCCTGTGGTTCCTTCTGCTGAGCCTCCTGCTCCGGTGTTGGTTGAGGGCGAGTTGGAGTACGTGGTGGAGAAGATCTTAGATTCTCGTCTCTCCAGGCGGAGGCTTCAGTACCTGGTCAAGTGGAAGGGCTATGGTCAGGAGGATAATTCCTGGGTGGTCGCCTCTGATGTGCATGCGGCCGATTTAGTTCGTGCCTTTCACGCCGCTCATCCTGATCGCCCTGGTGGTCTTGGTGAGGGTTCGGTGACCCCTCACTAAGGGGGGGGGTACTGTTGTGAATTTACTTTTTGGCTCCCTCTAGTGGCTACTAGTGATTTGACTCTGGGTTTGTCAGTCATTCCTTTTATGCTCACCTGGGTCGTTAGGTCAGGGGTGTTGCTATATAAGCTCCCTGGACCTTCAGTTCAATGCCTGGCAACGTTGATATCAGAGCTAATCTGTAGTGCTCTTGTCTACTGATCCTGGTTCCTGCTTGATTAAGCTAAGTCTGCTTTTTTGCTTTTTGCAATTCGTTATTGTTTGCATTTTTTGTCCAGCTTGTATATTATCTGTATCCTGACCTTGCTGGAAGCTCTAGGGCGGCTGGTGTTCTCCCCCCGGGCCGTTAGACGGTTCGGGGGTTCTTGAATCTCCAGCGTGGATTTTTGATTGGGTTTTTGTTGACCATATAAGTTATCTTACTATATTCTGCTATTAGTAAGTGGGCCTCTCTGTGCTAAACCTAGTTCATCTCTGTGTTTGTCATTTCCTCTTACCTCACCGTTATTATTTGTGGGGGGCTTGTATCCTACTTTTGGGGTCCTTTCTCTGGAGGCAAGATAGGTCTTTGTTTTCCTCTTCTAGGGGTAGTTAGCTCTCCGGCTGGCGCGAGACATCTAGCGACCAACGTAGGCATGTTCCCCGGCTACTTCTAGGGTTGGCGTTAGGAGTAGATATATGGTCAACCCAGTTACCACTGCCCTATGAGCTGGATTTTTGTACTTTGCAGACTTGCTGATATCTCTGAGACCCTCGCCATTGGGGTCATAACAGGCACCCCACACAAGTTAAATAATAGCAAGACCAACAAAAGAAACCAACTGACAGATGAACAAAGAAGTCACTAAGCAGGTAAGTTAACCCCTTAACGACCGCCGATACGCCTTTTAACGGCGGCCGCTAAGGGTACTTAAACCACAGCGCCGTTAATTGACAGCGCTGTGGAAAAAGTGAATAGCGCCCCCCAGAGTCGGATTTTCTCTGGGGTCTCGGTTGCCGAGGGTAGCCGAGACCCCAGAGAACATGATTCGGGGGGTTTTTACCGACCCGTGAGTTGCGATCGCCGGTAATTAACCGTTTACTGGCGGTCGCAACAAAAAAAACAAAACGCGATTTGCCTTTTAATTTCTCTGTCCTCCGATGTGATCGCACATCGGAGGACAGAGAAATAGGGTCCCCGATGGCCCCCAATAGCCCCCCAATACTCACCTATCTCCCCCGGTGTTCCTCGTGGCTCCCGATGGGCGCCGCCATCTTTTTTCCGGGAAAAAATGGCGGGCGCACGCGCAGTGCGCCCGCCGCCCAGCACCCGGAAGATCTTTGGGGTCTCGGCTGCCGGGGGTAGCCGAGACCCCAAAGAACATGATCGGGGTCGGTTTGCACCGACCCCTGTTTTGCGATCGCCGGTAATTAACAGTTTACCGGCGACCGCAAAAAAAAAAAAAAAAGCCATCTGTAATTCTCTGTCCTCTGATGTGATCGCACATCAGAGGACAGAGAAATAGGGGGATTCGGGGACCCTAACATACTCACCCGGTGTCCCTGGGTCCTCTTCTGTCTTCTCCTGCCGGCCGGCTTTTTCCTCATGGCGGGCGCATGCGCAGTGCGCCCACCATCTGCTGCCATCTGCCGGCCGGCAGGAGAGACGAGTTGGGGCTAAAATTAGGGTTAGGGTTAGGGTTGGGGCTAAATTTAGGGTTAGGGTTAGGGTTAGGGTTGGGGCTAAATTTAGGGTTAGGGCTAGGGTTAGGGTTAGGGTTAGGGTTGGGGCTAAATTTAGGGTTAGGGTTAGGGTTAGGGTTAGGCTACTTTCACACTAGCGTTTTTTGGCTTCCGTCGCAATGCGTCGTTGGAGAAAAAACGCATCCTGCAAAAGTGCTTGCAGGGTGCGTTTTTTCTCAATTGGCTTGCATTAGCGACGCATTGCGACGGATTGCCACACGTCGCATCCGTCGTGCGACGGATGCGTCGTGCTTTGGCGGACCGTCGGCACAAAAAAAGCTACATGTAACTTTTTTGTGCGACGTGTCCGCCATTTCCGACCGCGCATGCGCGGCCGGAACTCCGCCCCCGCCTCCCCGCACCTCACAATGGGGCAGCGGATGCATTTAAAAAACAGCATCCGCTGCACCCGTTGTGCGGCGCTTACAATGCTAGCGTCGGTACGTCGGCCCGACACACTGCGATGGGCCGAGTACGACGCTAGTGTGAAAGTAGCATTAGGCTTCTTTCACACTTGCGTCGGTACGGGGCGGTCGCAATGCGTCGGCCTGACGTACCGACGCACGTTGTGAAAATTGTGCACAACGTGGGCAGCGGATGCAGTTTTTCAACGCATCCGCTGCCCAGTCTATGTCCTGGGGAGGAGGGGGCAGAGTTACGGCCACGCATGCGCGGAAATGGCGGACGCGACGTACAAAAAAAAGGTTACATTGAACTTTTTTTGTGACGACGGGGGCTAAAGTTATGGTTAGGGTTGGGGCTAAAGTTAGAGTTAGGGTTGGGGCTAAAGTTAGGGTTAGAGTTGGGATTAGGGTTAGGGTTTGGATTAGGGTTGGGATTAGGGTTACGTTTGGGATTAGGGTTGGGATTAGGGTTTGGATTAGGGTTAGGGTTGGGATTAGGGTTAGGGGTGTGTTGGATTTAGGGTTTTGATTAGGGTTATGGTTAGGGTTGAGATTAGGGCTGTTTTGGGGTTAGGGTTGTGATTATCGTTAGGGTTGTGATTAGGATTATGGATCGGGTTGAGATTAGGGTTAGGGGTGTGTTGGAGTTAGGGTTGGAGTTATAATTTGGGGGTTTCCACTGTTTAGGTACATCAGGGGGTCTCCAAACACGACAGCCAATTTTGCGCTAAAAAAGTCAAATGGTGCTCCCTCCCTTCTGAGCTCTGCCGTGCGCCCAAACAGTGGTTTACCCCCACATATGGGGCATCAGCGTACTCGGGATAAATTGGACAACAACTTTTGGAGTCCAATTTCTCCTGTTACCCTTGTGAAAATAAAAACTTGGGCGCTAAAAATCTTTTTTGTGGGAAAAAAAAATATTTTTTTATTTTCACTACTCTGCATTATAAACTTCTGTGAAGCACTTGAGCATTCAAAGTTCTCACCACATATCTAGATAAGTTCCTTAGGGGGTCTAGTTTCCAAAATTTGGTCACTTGTGGGTGTTTCTACTGTTTAGGTACATCAGGGGCTCTGCAAACGCAACATAACACCCACAGACAATTCTATCAAAGTCTGAATTCCAAAATGGCGCTCCTTCTCTTCCGAGCTCTGCCGTGTGCCAAAACAGTGGTTTACCCCCACATATGGGTTACCAGAATACTCAGGACAAATTGGAGAACAAATATTAGCATTCAATTTCTCTTGTTACCCTTGTGAAAATAAAAACTTGGGGGCTAAAAAATCTTTTTTGTGGAAAAAAAAATATTTTCTATTTTCACTACTCTGCATTATAAACTTCTGTGAAGCACTTGGGCATTCAAAGTTCTCACCACATATCTAGATAAGTTCCTTGGGGGGTCTATTTTCCAAAATGGGGTCACTTGTTGGGGGTTTCTACTGTTTAGGTACATTAGGGGTCTGCAAACGCAACATAACGCCCGCAGACAATTCTATCAAAGTCTGCATTCCAAAATGGCGCTCCTTCCCTTCCGAGCTCTGCCGTGCGCCCAAACAGTGGTTTACCCCCACATATGGGGTACCAGCATACTCAGGACAAATTGGACAACAACTTTTGGGGTCCAATTTTTCTTGTTACTGTTGTGAAAATAAAAATTTGGGGGCTAAAAAAATCTTTTTTGTGGGAAAAAAAATATTTTTTATTTTCACTACTCTGCATTATAAACTTCTGTGAAGCACTTGGGCATTCAAAGTTCTCACCACATATCTAGATAAGTTCCTTGGGGGGTCTATTTTCCAAAATGGGGTCACTTGTTGGGGGTTTCTACTGTTTAGGTACATTAGGGCTCTGCAAACGCAACATAACGCCCGCAGACAATTCTATCAAAGTCTGCATTCCAAAATGGCGCTCCTTCCCTTCCGAGCTCTGCCGTGCGCCCAAACAGTGGTTTACCCCCACATATGGGGTACCAGCATACTCAGGACAAATTGGACAACAACTCTTGGGGTCCAATTTCTCTTGTTACCCTTGTGAAAATAAAAACTTGGGGGCTAAAAAATCTTTATTGTTAAAAAATATATATTTTTTATTTTCATGACTCTGCATTATAAACTTCTGTGATGCACTTGGGCATTCAAAGTTCTCACTACACATCTAGATAAGTTCCATGGGGGGTCTAGTTTCCAAAATGGGGTCACTTTTGGGGGGTTTCTACTGTTTAGGCACATCAGGGGCTCTCCAAACGCGACATGGCGTCCGATCTCAATTCCAGTCAATTTTGCATTGAAAAGTCAAATGGCGCTCCTTTGCTTCCGAGCTCAGCCATGCGCCCAAACAGTGGTTTACCCCCACATATGGGGTGTCGGCGTACTCAAGACAAATTGTACAACAACTTCTGGGGTCCATTTTATCCTGTTACCCTTGGTAAAATAAAAATTTGGAGGCAAAAAGATCATTTTTGTAGAAAAAATGCGATTTTTTTATTTTCACGGCTCTACGTTATAAACTTCTGTGAAGCACCTGGGGGTTTAAAGTGCTCACCACACATCTAGATAAGTTCCTTAAGGGGTCTAGTTTCCAAAATGGTGTCATTTGTGGGGGGTCTCCACTGTTTAGGCACATCAGCGGCTCTCCAAACGTGACATGGCGTCCGATCTCAATTCCAGCCAATTCTGCATTGAAAAAGTCAAACGGTGCTCCTTCACTTCCAAGCTCTGCGGTGCGCCCAAACAGTGGTTTACCTCCACATATAGGGTATCGGCGTACTCAGGAGAAATTGCACAACAAAATTTGTGGTTAAATTTCTGTTTTTACACTTGTGAAAATTAAAAAAAATGGTTCTGAAGTAAAATGTTTGCAAAAAAAAGTTAAATGTTCATTTTTTTCTTCCACATTGTTTTAGTTCCTGTGAAGTACGTAAAGGGTTAATAAACTTCTTGAATGTGGTTTTGAGCAGCTTGAGGGGTGCAGTTTTTAGAATGGTGTCACACTTGGTTATTTTCTATCATATAGACCCCTCAAAATGACTTCAAAGGTGATGTGGTCCCTAAAAAAAACATGGTGTTGTAAAAATGAGAAATTGCTGGTCAACTTTTAACCCTTATAACTCCCTAACAAAAAAAAAAAATTGTTTCCAAAATTGTGCTGATGTAAAGTAGACATGTGGGAAATGTTATTTATTAACTATTTTTTGTGACATATCTCTCTGATTTAAGGGCATAAAAATACAAAGTTTGAAAATTGCAAAATTTTAAAAATTTTCGCCATATTTCCATTTTTTTCATAAATAATCGCAAGTAATATCGAAGAAATGTTACCACTAACTTGAAGTACAACATGTCACGAAAAAACAATCTCAGAATCAGCAGGATCCGATAAAGCGTTCCAGAGTTATAACCTCTTAAAGTGACCCTGGTCAGAATTGTAAAAATTGGCTCGGTCATTAAGTACCAAATTGGCTCTGTCACTAAGGGGTTAAATAATTATAATTTTACATATTTGTTATTTAAACTATACATGTCGCAAAATTATGGTTTTTTATCAAGGTGACACACCACCCAAGTTATGCTCGGTTTTTTGGCGAATTTTGACACACCAAGCTCAAAAGGTTGCCCATCACTGCCCTAGTCCCTACTAATGTAATGACATGACTTTATGGGTCACTGTCAGAGCTAAAGTCAGGACACTCATGTCCTGCTGCTGTCAACATTTCAATGTTCAAATTGATTAAAGGGAATTTTGTTCATGCCTAGATTGTGTTACTGTCCTTATTATCAGCATCCATGTCCCTACTAAAGTATTGACATGAATTCATGGGTTACTGTTTGAGATGAAGTCAGGACACTCATGTCCTGCTGCTGTCAACGTTTCCATGTTCAGATTGACATTATAGAATTCTATTCCCGTCTACTTTATGGTACTGTCCTTATTATCAGCATCCATGTCCCTACTAACGTAATGACCTGAATTCATGGGTCACTGTCTGCGATAAAGTCAGGACACTTATGTCCTGCTGCTGTAAACATTTCCATGTTCAAATTGATTAGAGAGAATTTTGTTCATGCCTACATTGTTACTGTCCTTATTACCAGCATCCATGTCCCTAGTAATATAATGATATGAATTCATAGGTCACTGTCTGAGATAAAGTCAGGACACTCATGTCCTGCTGCTGTCAACGTTTCCATGTTCAGATTGATATTAGAGAATTCTATTCCCATCTACTTTATGGTGCTGTCCTTATTATCAGCAGCCATATCCCTACTATTGTACTGGCATGAGTTTACAGGTCACTGTGTGCAATAAGGTTGGGACAGTCATGTCCTGCTGCTGTCAACATTTCCATGTTCAGATTGATTAGAAGGAATTTTGTTCATGCCTACATTGTGGTGCTGTCCTTATTATCAGCAGCCATATCCCTACTAATGTAGTGACATGAATTCATGGGTCACTGTCTGAGATAAAGTCAGGACACTCATGTCCTGCTGCTGTCAATGTTTCCATGTTCAGATTGACATTATAGAATTCTATTCACGCCTACATTATGGTACTGTCCTTATTATCAGCAGCCATATCCCTACTAATGTAGTGACCTAATATCATGGGTCACTGTCTATGATAAAGTCAGGCCACTCATGTCCTGCTGTTGTCAACGTTTCCATGTTCAGATTGATATTAGAGAATTCTATTTACGCCTAACGACATTGATTGGTTGTAGATCTGTAAAGCTCCTCTGAGCTTCTTCTAGTTGCCTTTAAGAAACTTTCGCTCAGAAAAAAAAAAACACAAAAACATTTTGACCTCCAATAATGGCCGATTGGAGACCGAGGAGAGGAAACGTGGCCCATTTTCCGCTCACCACTTCTTCAGCTCCTTTCTTTATTGACCTAAATTTGCATAAACCATAAAGTCGAAAGTAATTGAAACCATTGTTTGCCGAGTGCAGCGAGCACAGATCTGCCAGGAATTGGCTGGATATACATATTAACTCCGCAGTTTACCATTAATCACAAAAGCTCGGGAGGCGGAAGTTTAACAATCCGTCATAGAAAGGGTCGAATAAAGCAAATAAGGAAATGGAAGGTGCGGGTTTAGCTCCATCTCGGAGCCATTAGACGGCAAATTCTTCCTCTGCAGTGAAAATCGTGACATTCAGCGCGGAGTTAATAAATGTCACATGGCTTAAGGCTTCTTTTTTTGGAGTTTTTTACTGACACCTAGTGGACCAATGGGGTATTACAGTCGAAAAAATGAAAACTATATATTTAAAAACTAGGAATAAATAAAATCAAATAATAATAATAATAATAATAATAATAATAAATACATAAAAAAATTCCTGGGTGCTCACAAATTTTTTTTGATTTGCACTTTATATAAAATAAAAAAATAAATATATAATATATTTGTAAAAGTTAATGTATATAAAGATGGAGTGCCAAATGCAATTTTTTTTTTTAATAACAGGACCCTCAAATATATAATATTAGTACCTCGGGCCCTTTTGGGTCTGCATTTCTGGACTATTGGATGTCGGATTAAAGCACAGGACGTGGAGGCAGCTGACTTTGCAAAATTCTGAAAAGATGAACTCTGCTTCTGCTATGTGTAAAAGGATACAACAGTAGCAAACCCTCAGCTGTGAGAAGGATGAAGTCCGGCATTTTTTTGGCCTTTGATACTAAATAGGAATTCTTCCGTCCACTGACAACAAGCAGAGATCTTTAAAATGGCGAGGCATCGAAGAACATAGGGACATAGATCAGCTGTTATATGCCAGAAAACATGCGGGCTCAGCGCCAGGGCCCGCATGGAATACAGGGACATGACCTATGACATATATAAAGTGATCCGCCAATTGATTCCTTAGTTATCTTAGGTTTATGGTTGGCTTTAAAAAAAAAAAAAAAACACAAAAAACTTTGTTATAAAAAATGTTCTTTAATGAAATCTACAACAAAATGAAATAATTGGATTTTAATCCAAATGTTTTATTAATTTTGGTGCAGTACTGCCTTCAGCCTGCAGATGTCACTGTAACAATCGATCACAGATTTTATAGTTAGAATTTTTTTTTCTGTACAAATCACTGAAACCATAAATTATGTCATTTTCCAAAATTTGATAGTTTCAAAAATATATATATATTAAGCATATTTCAGACCTATGTAAGCTGCCTCCTGTGGAAAAAAAAAAGATAAGGATATGCAAATCTTATTCGATATTCAGCAAAAATTACATTTTTTTTAACTGTACTTTGCCTTTAAATAAAATATTTACATAAAAGAATCTAGAACAGAATATCAAAAATAAACATTAATCCAGTGACCTTTTTGAGTGCAAGATTTTGTAACATTTTTATGAGAAATCAAGTTTGAAAAATTCCATAAAAGAATAACTAAACTTTAATTTTTTTTTATTTAGAATTTTGTCTATTATGGAAAGTTATAAAAGTTTGAAAATTAGGGAATTTTTATTCATTCCTGTAAAAAAAAAAAAAAAGAATTGCATGTGAGTGGCTTCCAAGTCTCTGCTTTTCCCCATTGATATCAGAAAGTTCTAAGATGCTGGCAATGACTGTGTCAGCACTTACCTCCTCCGCTGCGGAGCTGACGCTTTCATTGCCATCATCCAAATGAAAAATTTTCTGATATCGATACTGCTGAAGGCAGGCAAATAGACTGGGTTTTTTTTTAATTTTTTTACAGGAATAAAAAAAGTCACCTAATAAAGCATTTTGCAAAGTTTTATAACTTTCTATTCTGGACAAAATTATAAAATAGAACAAGAAAAAAAAAAAGTTTAGTTACTCCAAGTTTCTTAAAAGCAAGGTTTAGGGTAAAGTTTCTCCAGGGAACGTTCTGGCGTCGAAGATTTTTGAATAATATTCAATTATCAGTTCTGTAAATGTATTGACGGGAACCAGAGCGTTTATGGATGGAGCGCCCTCTTGTGGCCACACTAAATTCACCCCAAATACACAGGCCAGATTGGATGCGGTCATCTTGTTGGAAAGACTTTCTGTAGAAACCTGTCAATAAAAGAGATGAAGGTCAGTCCAAATTTGTCTAATAGAATCTAAGCAAGACAATATAAACCACAACTTTTATTTATTTATTTATTTTTTTTTTTTAAATAGGAAAATGCTGCAAAAAAAAATAAAAAAATCAATTGGCATCACCCAATGCCAAGAGGCTGCTGATAAAGCAAATTAAATTTTCAAATTTATGAAAAATGGGTAAAAATAAAGGGACCTAATCTCTCATTATTAAATTGTGAAAAATCTATTATTTAATTGGCAAAATGGTGCCTAATCCAAAAAAATGATGACACGCCACTCAATGCCAAGCAGCAGCTGATAAAGCAAACAGGAATATTTAGCTCATGAAAAATGAAAATCTTCCCTCCTATTTAGATTCCACGACTAGCTGTTATTTTTGGCGAGAGGGAAATTGCAGGATAATTGGTGGGATATACGGTATATTTATTTTCCGTGCGCATAATAGATTCCGCTATAATAATGCAGTTCCGCCCGCGTGATTATAAATCTAATGACTTTAATGTGTCACATGGGGAAATCGCTAATAACATTTTTTCTAATTGAGTAATCAGATTTATGCGCACATCACAACAAACATTTGTAGAGTTACGTTCCTGCAAACTGGATGGTGAGCGGCGGCGATCGCGCAGGATTAATGTGCTGCGCGCTCCGGCCATAACCCAACGCTCTGCTGGTTAATTACCGGGAAGGTTATGTAGTAACTCCGCACACCTCATTACCGCCTCTTAACAAGTGCACAGAGGTGAAGTATTAACGGCTGAGAAAATGTCACTCGCTGCCAAAACAAGTGCTTCAATTCTGGAAACCCCCTTTAAGGGAGTAGTCCTATCATAAACTTTAAAGGTGTATAAGACATTCCTTGTTAGTGCTCTCCCCCTGGACCTCCCCTCAAAAAAATGAGGATTTTGAACACAAGACTCCTCCTATATTAATTCCCTAAGAAGGTGTTCTGATCTGGAAACCCCCTTTAAGGGAGTAGTCCTATCATAGACTTTAGTGGCGTATAATTTTTAGACTTTATTATGCTTCTATTCTCGAAACCCCCTTTAAGAGAGTAGTTCTATCATAGACTTTAGAGGCGTATAATTTTTAGACTTTATTATGCTTCTATTCTCGAAACCCCCTTTAAGAGAGTAGTTCTATCATAGACATTGGAGGCGTATAAGTTTTAGACTTTATTATGCTTCTATTCTCGAAACCCCCTTTAAGAGAGTAGTTCTATCATAGACTTTAGAGGCGTATAATTTTTAGACTTTATTATGCTTCTATTCTCGAAACCCCCTTTAAGGGAGTAGTTCTATCATAGACATTAGAAGTGTATAATTTTTAGACTTTATTATGCTTCTATTCTCGAAACTTCCTTTAAGAGAATAGTTCTATCATAGACATTAGAGGCGTATAATTTTTAGACTTTATTATGCTTCCATTCTCGAAACCCCCTTTAAGAGAGAGTAGTTCTATCATAGACATTAGAGGCGTATAATTTTTAGATTTTATTGTGCTTCTATTCTGGAAATCCCCTTTAATGGAGTAGTACTATTATAGACTTTAGAAGCGTATAATTTTTAGATTTTATTTTGCTTCTGTTCTGCATACCCCCTTTAAGAGAGTAGTTCTATCATAGACTTTAGAGGTGTATAATTTTTAGACTTTATTGTGCTTCTATTCTGGAAACCTCTTTTAATGGAGTAGTTCTATGATAGACATTAGAAGCGTATAATTTTTAGATTTTATTTTGCTTCTATTCTGCATACCCCCTTTAAGAGAGTAGTTCTATCACAGACTTTAGAGGTGTATAATTTTTAGACTTTATTGTGCTTCTATTCTGGAAACCCCTTTTAATGGAGTAGTTCTATGATAGACTTTAGAGGCTTATAATTTTTAGACTTTATTGTTCTTCTATTCTGGGAACACCCTTTAAGGGAGTAGTCCTATCATAGACTTTAGAGGCGTATTATTTTTAGATTTTGCTGTGCTTCTACTCTGGAAACCCCCTTTTTAAAGGAAATTGTCCTACCATAGACATTAGAAACATATTTTTTAGGTTTTGTTGTGACCCATGTAATACCCCATTTCTCCTGCGGGAGTGCTGTTGGGAAATTGAAAGCTTGCCACTGCTGTTTTATTGACTCTTAGCAGTGGGACGTTTTGAAATCAGCTTTATTAGAAGCAGAAGACGAGGTGCCACTTATAAAAATGGTAATAATTTGACCCTCCCCTCCGTATTGTGACAGGTTTGCACCCAGAACAGAAGGTCCTGGTGTCTTTTTCCTTCCTCCACGGCCCATAGACTGATATGTTGGGTTCCCGCTTAGTTACTGCCCAGAAGCTGCGAGGCGCTCACCATATTTAGGAAGCACATGAGATATTTGAGGACGGCATAGTTGTGCTCTGGGAGGTCGTGGACGATCTGTTTGCACCTGTTGACGCGCAGGATGCTCTCCACGCCTAGAAGAGAAACCGGCTGCAGGTTACATGAGTCCAATGATGGCTTCTGCCGACAGTTTGCATCACCGCTGCAGCCAATCACTGAGCTCAGCAGCTCTGCCATGTATATAGCACAAGCTTCTGAGCTCAGTGATTGGCGGCATGGGTGATGTGAAATATTGATGTGACGCTCAACGCTGCAGGCAATCACTGAGCTAAGCAGCTCTGTCGACTTAGTATGATTTGCTGAGCTCAATGATTTGCGGCAGCGGTTATGCGAGTTGTCAATATGATGTCACGGCTGCAGCCAATCATTGAGCTCAGCAGCTCTGCTTATGTAGATAAGATGAGTCGCTGAGCTCTGTGATTGGCTACAGTGGTGATTTGAACTGTCAATGTGATGTCAACACTGCTGTCAATCACTGAATGAAGCAGCCCGCTTTGCTGATGTAGATAGCATGAGCACCTGAGCTCAGTGATTGACTGCAGTAACAATGTGAACTGTCAGCGTGATGTTTACTGCTGCAGCCAATCACTGAGCTCAGCAATTCTGCCAATGTAGACAGCACAGATTGCTGAGCTCACTAATTGGCTGCAGCTATGATGTGAACTGTTGATAAGATGGCACCACTGCAGCCAATCACTTTGCTTAGCAACTCTGCCAAAGTAGATAGCAGTAGATGAGTTGCTGAGCTCAGTGACTGACTGCAGTGGTGATGTGAATTGTCAAATTGAATGGTTATCATAAGGTCACCACTGCAGCCAATCACTAAAATCAGCAGCTTTGCCAATGTAGATAGCATGAACTGCTGAATACAGTGATTGGCTGCAGCAGTGATGTGAATTGTCAAATTGATGTCACCACTGAAGCCAATCATTGAGCTTAGCAGCTCTGCTGATGTAGATAGTACGTTCCATAGCGCTCTGTCATTGGCTGCAGTTGTGATGTGAACTGTCAATGTGATGTCAGCGCTGCTGTCAATCACTGAGCTGAGCAGCTGTGCTGATGTGGATAGTATAAGATGCTGAGCTCAGCGATTGGCTGCAGTGATTATGTGAACAGTCAACGTGACATCAATACTGGAGCCAATCGCTAAACTCAGTGGCCTTTCCAATGTAGATAGCACGAGCAGCTGAGCTCAGTGATTGGCAGCAGTGGTAATGTGAAGTATCAACGTGACATCACCACTGCAGCCAATCACTGAACTGAACAGCTCTGCTGATGTCGATAGCATGAGACGCTAAACTCTGTGATTTACTGCAGGGGTGAAGTGAACTGACAAAGTGATGTTAAAAAAAAATACATGACTTTAATGGTAAAAATAATTCTGAAAAGTGTAAAAAGTATGAAAAAATGGAGGAGGGGATAGGAGGGGGATGCAGCTGCAGCTTTTCATTCTATTAGACTGTATGCTACGAGAGGGGAGAAGGAGCAGCTTGTTGGACCCTGCGGAAGGTGAGCTGTGGGGCCCCTCTTTGTACTCACTGGTGATTTCGAGGATAGTCCGGTAAGAGCCGAAGGTCAGCAGTGGTTCTGGGAGTTCCCGCAGGAACGTCTTCAGGATACTGGCAGGGACATGCTCGTCTCCATATTCTTCGAAATTCACCGGTTTCCCTGTGGACGGACATTAACATACGGATGATTCCACATATTTAGCCGCGGATCACACAACAGAAACGCTGAACGAGGAGCAGGAAACTATCCAGGACGAGAAACAACGAACTCGAGAAAAAGTCAGCGGCAGTGCGGGCTCACCGGCTGTGCGGGCTCACCGGCTGTGTAAATCATAACGTGGCTACAGGGAGAGGTCAGTATGTGTCTGCACTCCGAGAGCCAGCAAACATCCAATACTCCGCTGCCTACTATACACCTTTACTTATACTGCAGCTGAGGTGCATGATGAGGTTCTGCAGCAGCTGAGGTGTATTTTAGGGTTCTGCAGCAGCTGAGGTGCACTATGAGGTTCTGCAGCAGCTGAGGTGTATTATGGGGTTCTGCAGCAGCTGAGGTGCACTATGAGGTTCTGCAACAGCTGAGGTGCATTATGAGGATCTGCAACAGCTGAGGTGCATGATGAGGTTCTGCAGCAGCTGAGGTGTATTTTAGGGTTCTGCAGCAGCTGAGGTGCACTATGAGGTTCTGCAACAGCTGAGGTGCATTATGAGGATCTGCAACAGCTGAGGTGCATTATGAGTTCTGCAGCAGCTAAGGTGTATTGTGATGTTCTGCAGCAGCTGAGGTGTATTGCAAGGTTCTGCAGCAGCTGAGGTGTATTATGAGGTCCTGCAGCAGCTGAGGTGTATTATGAGGTTCTGCAGCAGCCGAGGTGTATTATGAGGTTCTGCAGCAGCCGAGGTGTATTGGAAGGTTCTGCAGCAGCTGAGGTGTATTATGAGGTTCTGCAGCAGCTGAGGTGTATTATGAGGTTCTGCAGCAGCTGAGGTGTATTGGAAGGTTCCGCAGCAGCTGAGATGTATGATGAGGTTCTGCAGAGGCTGAGGTGTATTATGAGGTTATGCAGCAGCGGAGGTGTATTTGAGGTTCTGCAGCAGCTGAGGTGTATTATGGGGTTCTGCAGCAGCTGAGGTGTATTATGAGGTTCTGCAGAGGCTGAGGTGTATTATGAGGTTCTGCAGCAGCTGAGGTATATTTGAGGTTCTGCAGCAGCTGAAGTGTATTATGGGGTTCTGCAGCAGCTGAGGTGTATTATGAGGTTCTGCAGCAGCTGAGGTGTATTTGAGGTTCTGCAGCAGCTGAGGTGTATTATGGGGTTCTGCAGCAGCTGAGGTGTATTATGAGGTTCTGCAGCGGCTGAGGTGTATTATGAGGTTCTGCAGCAGCTGAGGTGTATTTGAGGTTCTGCAGCAGCTGAGGTGTATTATGGGGTTCTGCAGCAGCTGAGGTGTATTATGAGGTTCTGCAGCGGCTGAGGTGTATTATGAGGTTCTGCAGCAGCTGAGGTGTATTATGGGGTTCTGCAGCAGCTGAGGTGTATTATGGGGTTCTGCAGCAGCTGAGGTGTATTTGAGGTTCTGCAGCGGCTGAGGTGTATTATGAGGTTCTGCAGCAGCTGAGGTGTATTTGAGGTTTTGCAGCAGCTGAGGTGTATTATGAGGTTCTGCAGCAGCTGAGGTGTATTATGAGGTTCTGCAGCAGCTGAGGTGTATTATGAGGTTCTGCAGCAGCTGAGGAGGCACATCGGGACATACTTTACTACTTGGGAGTATCGGAAACATCTATAATATAACGCTGGGAGCGTCACTCTGTCCGAAGCCTCTATAGACTGCGCAAGCGCCGGCGCAGTCTGGACCGCACAGAGCGACGCTCCCAGGAGATCGCGGTATGCGTAAGAGCTGAACGCACACCGCGATCTCCACCGGACAAGCAGGGACGAGCCAGGAGGCGGAGGGTGAGTATACTTACCTGACCCGTTCCACCGACGCGCTTCCGGGCCGTGACTGTCCCCCTGCTCCCGGAATCGGCGCCTGCGCAGTCCGCGCTTTCCGGCGCCATTTTCTTGAAGACACATTGCAGTGTCTTCAAGAAAATGGCGCCGGAAAGCGCGGACTGCGCAGGCGCCGACTCCGGGAGCAGGACCAAGAAAATGGCCGCACCCAGCACAGCCGCCGCGCCCAGCACAGCCACGCACAGCCGCCCACAGCAACGCACAGCCGCCGCACCCAGCACAGCCGACCATAGCCGCCCACAGCCACGCACAGCCGCCGCACCCAGCACAGCTGCCCACAGCCACGCACAGCCACCCATAGCCACGCACAGCCGCCGCACCCAGCACAGCCGACCACAGCCACGCACAGCCGCCGCACCCAGCACAGCCGACCACAGCCGCCGCACCCAGCACAGCCGACCATAGCCGCCCACAGCCACGCACAGGCGCCCACAGCCACGCACAGCCGCCACACCCAGCACAGCTGCCCACAGCCACGCACAGCCACCCATAGCCACGCACAGCCGCCGCACCCAGCACAGCCGACCACAGCCACGCACAGCCGCCGCACCCAGCACAGCCGACCACAGCCGCCGCACCCAGCACAGCCGACCATAGCCGCCCACAGCCACGCACAGGCGCCCACAGCCACGCACAGCCGCCGCACCCAGCACAGCTGCCCACAGCCACGCACAGCCACCCATAGCCACGCACAGCCGCCGCACCCAGCACAGCCGACCACAGCCACGCACAGCCGCCGCACCCAGCACAGCCGACCACAGCCGCCGCACCCAGCACAGCCGCCCACAGCCACGCACAGCCGCCCACAGCCACGCACAGCCGCACCCAGCACAGCCGACCACAGCCACGCACAGCCGCCGCACCCAGCACAGCCGCCCACAGCCACGTACAGCCACCCATAGCCACGCACAGCCGCCGCACCCAGCACAGCCGACCACAGCCGCCGCACCCAGCACAGCTGCCCACAGCCACGCACAGCCACCCATAGCCACGCACAGCCGCCGCACCCAGCACAGCCGACCACAGCCACGCACAGCCGCCGCACCCAGCACAGCCGACCACAGCCGCCGCACCCAGCACAGCCGCCCACAGCCACGCACAGCCGCCCACAGCCACGCACAGCCGCACCCAGCACAGCCGACCACAGCCACGCACAGCCGCCGCACCCAGCACAGCCGCCCACAGCCACGTACAGCCACCCATAGCCACGCACAGCCGCCGCACCCAGCACAGCCGACCACAGCCGCCGCACCCAGCACAGCCGCCCACAGCCACGCACAGCCCACAGCCACGCACAGCCGCCGCACCCAGCACAGCCACCCACAGCCGCCGCACCCAGCACATCCGCCGCACCCAGCACAGCCATGCACAGCCGCCACAGCCACGCACAGCCGCCTACAGCCACGCACAGCCTCCCACAGCCACGCACAGCCGCCCACAGCCACGGACAGCCGCCGCACCCAGCACAGCCGCCGCACCCAGCACAGCCGCCCACAGCCACGCACAGCCGCCGCACCCAGCACAGCCGACCACAGCCGCCGCACCCAGTACAGCCGCCCACAGCCACGCACAGCCGCCCACAGCCACGCACAGCCGCACCCAGCACAGCCGACCACAGCCACGCACAGCCGCCGCACCCAGCACAGCCGCCCACAGCCACGTACAGCCACCCATAGCCACGCACAGCCGCCGCACCCAGCACAGCCGACCACAGCCGCCGCACCCAGCACAGCCGCCCACAGCCACGCACAGCCGCCGCACCCAGCACAGCCACCCACAGCCGCCGCACCCAGCACAGCCGCCGCACCCAGCACATCCGCCACACCCAGCACAGCCATGCACAGCCGCCACAGCCACGCACAGCCGCCTACAGCCACGCACAGCCTCCCACAGCCACGCACAGCCTCCCACAGCCACGCACAGCCGCCCACAGCCACGGACAGCCGCCGCACCCAGCACAGCCGCCCACAGCCACGCACAGCCGCCCACAGCCACGCACAGCCGCCGCACCCAGCACAGCCACGCACAGCCGCCCACAGCCGCCGCACCCAGCACAGCCGCCCACAACCGCTGCACCCAGCACAGCCACCCACAGCCGCCGCACCCAGCACAGCCGCCGCACCCAGCACATCCGCCGCACCCAGCACAGCCGCCGCACCCAGCACAGCCACGCACAGCCGCCACAGCCACGCACAGCCTCCGCACCCAGCACAGCCACGCACAGCCGCCTACAGCCACGGACAGCCGCCGCACCCAGCACAGCCACCGCACCCAGCACAGCCGCCCACAGCCACGCACAGCCGCCGCACCCAGCACAGCCTCCCACAGCCACGCACAGCCGCCTACAGCCACGCACAGCCGCTGCACCCAGCACAGCCGCTGCACCCAGCACAGCCACCGCACCCAGCACAGCCGTCCACAGCTGCCGCACCCAGCACAGCCGCCCGCACCCAGTACAGCCACGTCACATACAGCCGCCCGCACTCAGCACAGCCGCCCGCACTGATGGGGGCGCAGGATGGAGCAGCACGTGATAGGATGGGGGCGCAGGATGGGAGCACATGACAGGATGGGGATGAGGATGGAGCAGCACATGACACGGTGGAGCAGCACATGACAGGATGGGGGCGCAGGATGGAGCAGCACATGACACGGTGGAGCAGCACATGACAGGATGGGGATGCAGGATGGAGCAGCACATGACACGGTGGAGCAGCACATGACAGGATGGGGGCGCAGGATGGAGCAGCATATGACAGGATAGGAGCAGCACATACCAGGATGGAGACCATATTCCAATATAAATGCTCGCCACCCGGGCGTAGAACGGGTTCAATAGCTAGTATAATATAATCACTCGCTGCCTGTAATAATCTCGGCGGTTCTGACATTTCTCCGGCCATTACAGGATAGAAGGGGCCGGTGTCAGGACGGAGGACGATCCATTATCCCCCGATCCGCCCATGCGGTGGGTGCAGATGGGTGTAGGGGTCCGAGCTGTATTCCGCAGCCTGTACATAATATTTACTGACTAATGTGTCCTCCACGCGCTCAGCCTCCCTGTAATCCGGCCTCCCTCCCTGGCGGCCTCCACACATCTCCCGCTAACGTGACACGGAGATTACAGATGGCTTTATGATTAACTAATTAAATGAGCGTCAGCAGCAGATAGAGTCCGTGTCACCGCCGCCTCGCTCCACCGCTCGCAGATCCCTGGTGGGAACTCACCCAGATTATACAGCTTCTGGATGTCTTTGATGATGTGAGCGGAAACTGATCTTCGAAAGATTCCTTCTGTCCGCAGCCCTGGAAGGTGGGAAAAAGGACATTTGTGGGGTTATTCACATATAAAGAGGCGGTGAGGGGGAGACAAGGGGGCGAGTATGTCACAGTACAGGGATAATGCACACAGTGATGTCACAGTACAGGGATAATGCACACAGTGATGTCACAGTACTGGGATAATGCACACAGTGATGTCACAGTACTGGGATAATGCACACAGAGGTGTCACAGTACTGGGATAATGCACACAGTGATGTCACAGTACAGGGATAATGCACACAGTGATGTCACAGTACAGGGATAATACACACAGTGATGTCACAGTACTGGGATAATGCACACAGTGATGTCACAGTACTGGGATAATGCACACAGAGGTGTCACAGTACAGGGATAACGCACACAGTGATGTCACAGTACAGGGATAATACACACAGTGATGCCACAGTACAGAGATAATGCACACAGTGATGTCACAGTACTGGGATAATGCACACAGTGATGTCACAGTATTGGGATAATGCACACAGTGATGTCACAGTACTGGGATCATGCACACAGTGATGTCACAGTACAGGGATCATGCACACAGTGATGTCACAGTACAGGGATAATACACACAGTGATGTCACAGTACAGAGATAATGCACACAGTGATGTCACAGTACTGGGATAATGCACACAGTGTTGTCACAGTACTGGGATAATGCACACAGTGATGTCACAGTACAGGGATCATGCACACAGTGATGTCACAGTACAGGGATAATTCACACAATGATGTCACAGTACAGGAATAATGCACACAGTGATGTCACAGTACAGGGATCATGCACACAGTGATGTCATAGTAGAAGTATAATGCACACAGTGATGTCACAGTACAGGGATAATTCACACAATGATGTCACAGTACAGGGATAATGCACACAGTGATGTCACAGTACCGGTATAATGCACACAGTGATGTCACAGTAGAAGTATAAGGCACACAGTGATATCGTAGTGTAGGGACACCATATCCAAAGACTAACACACAAACTGCCCTTTGTGATCCCAAGTGCAGTTTCACACAATTATTTTGCTGGTAAGAGCTTGAGCTAATAAACGTCACAGCTCCCGATTACCGGTGGGTCGTTATAGAGAAATTATTAGGTGCTTTATGATGAGCCACAGGGTATGAGGGGCCCTTACACAATGTTTGCCCAGGGGCCCCTAGTTTCTGTGTCCTCCACTGCAAACAGGCACCAAACCCACAAGTTCCAGGTCGCCCGGACTATGGTCATGTTAAACATACAGATCTCTCTACATCTAGACCCTAAGTATTGTCCATTTGTCAGCCCTATCCAGGAACCTCTCAGAAGTGGACGCAAGCCTCCGACCACTAACGACGACCGCTACCACCAGCATTCACAAGTCCAGGAGGAATAACAGAGGGACACTCACAAATTGAAATTTATTGGGCAATACAAGTTTTGGTAAAACAGACAGGTGGGGGAGGTGTCAGCTCCTTTTTACATGAGGCATAGTGAATAAACATAGGGCGTGAAGAGTTATGCAAATAGTTAATAAAATGGATTTAATTAGCTTACTAGCTCTTCTTTTCTCATTCTAATTAACAGAAAAAGGCAGTTTATTAACAGACAGGGGCTGGTCCCACAATTAGACACAGGGGAGGGTGTGAATACTTTTTATAGCACCCCGACTGAAAGAATTTGCCCTAGATTTTGGAGATCTGTTATGGCCTGAACTATTATCTAATCTGCTCATGTAGCGAAGGGTCATTACGTCGTTACCGGTTCGGCCATTAATGCCGCCATTTGCATACGTTTTAATGGGAATTTCCAAAGTGTTTATTCAATTAAGTGGCATAAAAATGCAAATTGCTCAACTAAAACGTAAACCGGGATAATGAAAGTTGCGACATGAGGATTTCCATCCCAGAACGTAATGTACAGTAGATATCCATTGCTTAAAGGGGTTGGGTAAGAATAGAAACATGTGGCTGCTTTCCTCTGCAGCGCCACTCCTGTTCATGGCTGTGTCCGGTATTGCAGCTTAGCCCAATTCAAGTGAGTAAATGCACGCTGCACATCGCAGACCTCAGAGAGGGGGATTAGTCTTCCCAACCAGAAAGGATAACAGTAATGTACTAATTTAAAGGGGACCTGTCACTCATCATAAATATGTATTTTTTTAATCTGATCAGAATGCCGCTGTTCTCCTGAATCTGGTGATGTTTTTCTTTTGCTCCTGCGCCTCTCCGTTCCTGAGATATGTCCTCTTTTCCTCTGTATTTAAATCTAGTCTTGTTACAAAGTGGGTGTGTCTTCCTGAGGGTCACAACCACACCCACTTCGCTAAGAATACTAGACTTATATAACAGGAAAGAAGTGACCATATCTCTGGAACGGAGAGGCGCAGAAAAAAAAGAAAAACATAGCCGGATTCGGGAGAACGGCGGCATTTACACCAGGTAAAAAACAAATGTGCATCTGTCAAGTGAGAGGACCTCGTTTATACCTTTTTTCTTTTTAAACTCTATTAATATCATGTTTTTTCTACCACATTGTTTTTTTTCATTTAAGTGTATTTTAGGGCTTTTAATATTCCTGAAAGTCTTCGTCTGGGGCTGTGGTGGGAGGTTGCCTGTACTTAATTGCTTACACTGATTGTTTTAACAACGAATTATACCTACAGCAACCACTAGGGGGAGCTACTAATAAGTTCAGTGAATTATATTGCTCTCGGGGGTGAGGGGGTGTTATGTTTCGCCTTGCAGGGATCCAGCTAACATAGGTATGCAAATTAGCTCCCCTCCAGAAGGAAGAAAAGGGTGTCTCTAGTGAACCGTCTTTCCAGGCACCTGAAAAAGGCGATATAATGGCGAAACGTCGATGAATTGTAAATGTCTGTACTCACTTGGGTCTGACGAGCTACGTGGAGGTATCATACTGGTAGTGACTAAATAAAATGGAATATATCTCACCTTTCGTTTTCAAGTAGGAGATTGTCTGCTTCATTACTGGCGGGATCAGATCTCCTTTATTTTTGTTTTTAAGGCTGGAAACAAAAAAAAAAAACAAGAGCTGAAAAAAAAAATCAGATTTCGATTGGACATTGTTATCTTAAAGGAGCAGTAAATAAAGGTGGATGTTATTCTACAAGAAAAAAAAAGGTGGTCCTGAATTAATATTTTACAAGAGACCTTCCTTAAACAATAAAATTATGTCTTCTTACAGCCGCCACTAGAGGGAGCTCATTTAAAAAAAAAAAAAAATCACATTCAATTCAAACTCCCCCTAGTGGCAGCTGCTGGAAGAAAAAATAGCTGTAAAAGCTGTAGAAAAAGGTATGATTTTCCCTGGGATCACAACCAGTCACAAGTGCGAAAATTTGCAAGTATTAACCCTTTAACAACCAGAACCCGTTACCACGTTTATGTCCATGACCGGAATTTCCCTTTAAGGATCCCTTTAAGAAGCTGGAGTTCCCCCGTTTTTGTAATATATATACAATAAAATATATTTTCGCACAATATGGTAATTGCTGAAGTGAGTTATGGCGGGCAGCAAAGTCAGAAACGGCTCCTGATTCTGTGTTCATGTCGCAGATAATTACCTTTGTGCGGCGCGGTTTGTTATCGAGGCGAATGTGACAAATTCCGAACAGTTCTTAGAAGTCAATTTGCCTCCTGTTAATTAATTCTGTTGGTTTTGTACGAAAAAATAAAAATAAAAAAAATTAAAAAAATCTGAGATTTCACTAGAGTAACGAGTCAGTAGATTATGTATGTGAAGGAAGGAAGCGGCTCAGTGAGTAAAGGTTCATTAATGGTGAGAGCGATGGAGCCGCCATGTGTGACTCCACCTTCCCGCATTAATGACTGCGCCGTAATGAGCGGTTTAGTGCTGCTGACTGCGCCATCGGAGCGCGCAAAATAATGCTGACCCCAAATGGCTCAATAACCCGCAGCTCATCTCCGGGATGAGGAACGGGAACGGAGCAGCGGGTGACTCCAGTGTCTGAGGAAGTCAGGATCATCAAAATATTACTAGAGGTTGTATGAGAACAGCGCCCCCCCTGTCTATGGTCATGTCTGGTATTACACCTCAGTCCATGTCTTCCTCCAGAACAGCGCCCCCCTGTCTATGGTCATGTCTGGTATTACACCTCGGTCCATGTCTTCCTCCAGAACAGCGCCCCCCCCTGTCTATGGTCATGTCTGGTATTACACCTCGGTCCATGTCTTCCTCCAGAACAGCGCCCCCCCGTCTATGGTCATGTCTGGTATTACACCTCGGTCCATGTCTTCCTCCAGAACAGCGCCCCTCTGTCTATGGTCATGTCTGGTATTACACCTCGGTCCATGTCTTCCTCCAGAACAGCGCCCCCCTGTCTATGGTCATGTCTGGTATTACACCTCGGTCCATGTCTTCCTCCAAAACAGCGCCCCCCTGTCTATGGTCATGTCTGGTATTACACCTCGGTCCATGTCTTCCTCCAGAACAGCGCCCCCCTGTCTATGGTCATGTCTGGTATTACACCTCGGTCCATGTCTTCCTCCAGAACAGCGCCCCCCCCTGTCTATGGTCATGTCTGGTATTACACCTCGGTCCATGTCTTCCTCCAGAACAGCGCCCCCCCGTCTATGGTCATGTCTGGTATTACACCTCGGTCCATGTCTTCCTCCAGAACAGCGCCCCTCTGTCTATGGTCATGTCTGGTATTACACCTCGGTCCATGTCTTCCTCCAGAACAGCGCCCCCCTGTCTATGGTCATGTCTGGTATTACACCTCGGTCCATGTCTTCCTCCAGAACAGCGCCCCTCTGTCTATGGTCATGTCTGGTATTACACCTCGGTCCATGTCTTCCTCCAGAACAGCGCCCCCCTGTCTATGGTCATGTCTGGTATTACACCTCAGTCCATGTCTTCCTCCAGAACAGCGCCCCCCCTCTGTCTATGGTCATGTCTGGTATTACACCTCGGTCCATGTCTTCCTCCAGAACAGCGCCCCCCCGTTTATGGTCATGTCTGGTATTACACCTCAGTCCATGTCTTCCTCCAGAACAGCGCCCCTCTGTCTATGGTCATGTCTGGTATTACACCTCAGTCCATGTCTTCCTCCAGAACAGCGCCCCCCCTGTCTATGGTCATGTCTGGTATCACACCTCGGTCCATGTCTTCCTCCAGAACAGCGCCCCTCTGTCTATGGTCATGTCTGGTATTACACCTCGGTCCATGTCTTCCTCCAGAACAGCGCCCCCCTGTCTATGGTCATGTCTGGTATTACACCTCGGTCCATGTCTTCCTCCAGAACAGCGCCCCTCCTGTCTATGGTCATGTCTGGTATTACACCTCGGTCCATGTCTTCCTCCAGAACAGCGCCCCTCTGTCTATGGTCATGTCTGGTATTACACCTCGGTCCATGTCTTCCTCCAGAACAGCGCCCCCCTGTCTATGGTCATGTCTGGTATTACACCTCAGTCCATGTCTTCCTCCAGAACAGCGCCCCCCCTGTCTATGGTCATGTCTGGTATTACACCTCGGTCCATGTCTTCCTCCAGAACAGCGCCCCCCCTGTCTATGGTCATGTCTGGTATTACACCTCGGTCCATGTCTTCCTCCAGAACAGCGCCCCCCCTGTCTATGGTCATGTCTGGTATTACACCTCGGTCCATGTCTTCCTCCAGAACAGCGCCCCCCCTGTCTATGGTCATGTCTGGTATCACACCTCGGTCCATGTCTTCCTCCAGAACAGCGCCCCCCCTGTCTATGGTCATGTCTGGTATTACACCTCAGTCCATGTCTTCCTCCAGAACAGCGCCCTCCCTGTCTATGGTCATGTCTGGTATTACACCTCGGTCCATGTCTTCCTCCAGAACAGCGCCCCCCCTGTCTATGGTCATGTCTGGTATTACACCTCAGTCCATGTCTTCCTCCAGAACAGCGCCCTCCCTGTCTATGGTCATGTCTGGTATCACACCTCGGTCCATGTCTTCCTCCAGAACAGCGCCCCCCTGTCTATGGTCATGTCTGGTATTACACCTCGGTCCATGTCTTCCTCCAGAACAGCGCCCCCCCTCTGTCTATGGTCATGTCTGGTATTACACCTCGGTCCATGTCTTCCTCCAGAACAGCGCCCCTCCTGTCTATGGTCATGTCTGGTATTACACCTCGGTCCATGTCTTCCTCCAGAACAGCGCCCCCCTGTCTATGGTCATGTCTGGTATTACACCTCGGTCCATGTCTTCCTCCAGAACAGCGCCCCTCCTGTCTATGGTCATGTCTGGTATTACACCTCGGTCCATGTCTTCCTCCAGAACAGCGCCCCCTCTGTCTATGGTCATGTCTGGTATTACACCTCAGTCCATGTCTTCCTCCAGAACAGCGCCCCCCCTGTCTATGGTCATGTCTGGTATTACACCTCAGTCCATGTCTTCCTCCAGAACAGCGCCCCCCCTGTCTATGGTCATGTCTGGTATTACACCTCAGTCCATGTCTTCCTCCAGAACAGCGCCCCCCCTGTCTATGGTCATGTCTGGTATCACACCTCAGTCCATATCTTCCTCCAGAACAGCGCCCCTCTGTCTATGGTCATGTCTGGTATTACACCTCAGTCCATATCTTCCTCCAGAACAGCGCCCCCCCTGTCTATGGTCATGTCTGGTATTACACCTCAGTCCATATCTTCCTCCAGAACAGCGCCCCTCTGTCTATGGTCATGTCTGGTATTACACCTCGGTCCATGTCTTCCTCCAGAACAGCGCCCCTCCTGTCTATGGCCATGTCTGGTATCACACCTCAGTCCATATCTTCCTCCAGAACAGCGCCCCTCTGTCTATGGTCATGTCTGGTATCACACCTCGGTCCATGTCTTCCTCCAGAACAGCGCCCCCCCTGTCTATGGTCATGTCTGGTATTACACCTCAGTCCATGTCTTCCTCCAGAACAGCGCCCCCCTGTCTATGGTCATGTCTGGTATTACACCTCGGTCCATGTCTTCCTCCAGAACAGCGCCCCCCCCTGTCTATGGTCATGTCTGGTATTACACCTCGGTCCATGTCTTCCTCCAGAACAGCGCCCCCCCGTCTATGGTCATGTCTGGTATTACACCTCGGTCCATGTCTTCCTCCAGAACAGCGCCCCTCTGTCTATGGTCATGTCTGGTATTACACCTCGGTCCATGTCTTCCTCCAGAACAGCGCCCCCCTGTCTATGGTCATGTCTGGTATTACACCTCGGTCCATGTCTTCCTCCAAAACAGCGCCCCCCTGTCTATGGTCATGTCTGGTATTACACCTCGGTCCATGTCTTCCTCCAGAACAGCGCCCCCCCCTGTCTATGGTCATGTCTGGTATTACACCTCGGTCCATGTCTTCCTCCAGAACAGCGCCCCCCCGTCTATGGTCATGTCTGGTATTACACCTCGGTCCATGTCTTCCTCCAGAACAGCGCCCCTCTGTCTATGGTCATGTCTGGTATTACACCTCGGTCCATGTCTTCCTCCAGAACAGCGCCCCCCTGTCTATGGTCATGTCTGGTATTACACCTCGGTCCATGTCTTCCTCCAGAACAGCGCCCCTCTGTCTATGGTCATGTCTGGTATTACACCTCGGTCCATGTCTTCCTCCAGAACAGCGCCCCCCTGTCTATGGTCATGTCTGGTATTACACCTCAGTCCATGTCTTCCTCCAGAACAGCGCCCCCCCTCTGTCTATGGTCATGTCTGGTATTACACCTCGGTCCATGTCTTCCTCCAGAACAGCGCCCCCCCGTTTATGGTCATGTCTGGTATTACACCTCAGTCCATGTCTTCCTCCAGAACAGCGCCCCTCTGTCTATGGTCATGTCTGGTATTACACCTCAGTCCATGTCTTCCTCCAGAACAGCGCCCCCCCTGTCTATGGTCATGTCTGGTATCACACCTCGGTCCATGTCTTCCTCCAGAACAGCGCCCCTCTGTCTATGGTCATGTCTGGTATTACACCTCGGTCCATGTCTTCCTCCAGAACAGCGCCCCCCTGTCTATGGTCATGTCTGGTATTACACCTCGGTCCATGTCTTCCTCCAGAACAGCGCCCCTCCTGTCTATGGTCATGTCTGGTATTACACCTCGGTCCATGTCTTCCTCCAGAACAGCGCCCCTCTGTCTATGGTCATGTCTGGTATTACACCTCGGTCCATGTCTTCCTCCAGAACAGCGCCCCCCTGTCTATGGTCATGTCTGGTATTACACCTCAGTCCATGTCTTCCTCCAGAACAGCGCCCCCCCTGTCTATGGTCATGTCTGGTATTACACCTCGGTCCATGTCTTCCTCCAGAACAGCGCCCCCCCTGTCTATGGTCATGTCTGGTATTACACCTCGGTCCATGTCTTCCTCCAGAACAGCGCCCCCCCTGTCTATGGTCATGTCTGGTATTACACCTCGGTCCATGTCTTCCTCCAGAACAGCGCCCCCCCTGTCTATGGTCATGTCTGGTATCACACCTCGGTCCATGTCTTCCTCCAGAACAGCGCCCCCCCTGTCTATGGTCATGTCTGGTATTACACCTCAGTCCATGTCTTCCTCCAGAACAGCGCCCTCCCTGTCTATGGTCATGTCTGGTATTACACCTCGGTCCATGTCTTCCTCCAGAACAGCGCCCCCCCTGTCTATGGTCATGTCTGGTATTACACCTCAGTCCATGTCTTCCTCCAGAACAGCGCCCTCCCTGTCTATGGTCATGTCTGGTATCACACCTCGGTCCATGTCTTCCTCCAGAACAGCGCCCCCCTGTCTATGGTCATGTCTGGTATTACACCTCGGTCCATGTCTTCCTCCAGAACAGCGCCCCCCCTCTGTCTATGGTCATGTCTGGTATTACACCTCGGTCCATGTCTTCCTCCAGAACAGCGCCCCTCCTGTCTATGGTCATGTCTGGTATTACACCTCGGTCCATGTCTTCCTCCAGAACAGCGCCCCCCTGTCTATGGTCATGTCTGGTATTACACCTCGGTCCATGTCTTCCTCCAGAACAGCGCCCCTCCTGTCTATGGTCATGTCTGGTATTACACCTCGGTCCATGTCTTCCTCCAGAACAGCGCCCCCTCTGTCTATGGTCATGTCTGGTATTACACCTCAGTCCATGTCTTCCTCCAGAACAGCGCCCCCCCTGTCTATGGTCATGTCTGGTATTACACCTCAGTCCATGTCTTCCTCCAGAACAGCGCCCCCCCTGTCTATGGTCATGTCTGGTATTACACCTCAGTCCATGTCTTCCTCCAGAACAGCGCCCCCCCTGTCTATGGTCATGTCTGGTATCACACCTCAGTCCATATCTTCCTCCAGAACAGCGCCCCTCTGTCTATGGTCATGTCTGGTATTACACCTCAGTCCATATCTTCCTCCAGAACAGCGCCCCCCCTGTCTATGGTCATGTCTGGTATTACACCTCAGTCCATATCTTCCTCCAGAACAGCGCCCCTCTGTCTATGGTCATGTCTGGTATTACACCTCGGTCCATGTCTTCCTCCAGAACAGCGCCCCTCCTGTCTATGGCCATGTCTGGTATCACACCTCAGTCCATATCTTCCTCCAGAACAGCGCCCCTCTGTCTATGGTCATGTCTGGTATCACACCTCGGTCCATGTCTTCCTCCAGAACAGCGCCCCCCCTGTCTATGGTCATGTCTGGTATTACACCTCGGTCCATGTCTTCCTCCAGAACAGCGCCCCCCCTGTCTATGGTCATGTCTGGTATTACACCTCAGTCCATGTCTTCCTCCAGAACAGCGCCCCCCCTGTCTATGGTCATGTCTGGTATCACACCTCAGTCCATATCTTCCTCCAGAACAGCGCCCCTCTGTCTATGGTCATGTCTGGTATTACACCTCAGTCCATATCTTCCTCCAGAACAGCGCCCCTCTGTCTATGGTCATGTCTGGTATTACACCTCGGTCCATGTCTTCCTCCAGAACAGCGCCCCTCCTGTCTATGGCCATGTCTGGTATTACACCTCAGTCCATATCTTCCTCCAGAACAGCGCCCCTCTGTCTATGGTCATGTCTGGTATCACACCTCGGTCCATGTCTTCCTCCAGAACAGCGCCCCCCCTCTGTCTATGGTCATGTCTGGTATCACACCTCGGTCCATGTCTTCCTCCAGAACAGCGCCCCTCTGTCTATGGTCATGTCTGGTATTACACCTCGGTCCATGTCTTCCTCCAGAACAGCGCCCCCCTGTCTATGGTCATGTCTGGTATTACACCTCGGTTCATGTCTTCCTCCAGAACAGCGCCCCCCCTGTCTATGGTCATGTCTGGTATTACACCTCGGTCCATGTCTTCCTCCAGAACAGCGCCCCCCTGTCTATGGTCATGTCTGGTATTACACCTCGGTCCATGTCTTCCTCCAGAACAGCGCCCCTCTGTCTATGGTCATGTCTGGTATTACACCTCGGTCCATGTCTTCCTCCAGAACAGCGCCCCCCTGTCTATGGTCATGTCTGGTATTACACCTCAGTCCATGTCTTCCTCCAGAACAGCGCCCCCCCTCTGTCTATGGTCATGTCTGGTATTACACCTCGGTCCATGTCTTCCTCCAGAACAGCGCCCCCCCGTTTATGGTCATGTCTGGTATTACACCTCAGTCCATGTCTTCCTCCAGAACAGCGCCCCTCTGTCTATGGTCATGTCTGGTATTACACCTCAGTCCATGTCTTCCTCCAGAACAGCGCCCCCCCTGTCTATGGTCATGTCTGGTATCACACCTCGGTCCATGTCTTCCTCCAGAACAGCGCCCCTCTGTCTATGGTCATGTCTGGTATTACACCTCGATCCATGTCTTCCTCCAGAACAGCGCCCCCCTGTCTATGGTCATGTCTGGTATTACACCTCGGTCCATGTCTTCCTCCAGAACAGCGCCCCTCCTGTCTATGGTCATGTCTGGTATTACACCTCGGTCCATGTCTTCCTCCAGAACAGCGCCCCTCTGTCTATGGTCATGTCTGGTATTACACCTCGGTCCATGTCTTCCTCCAGAACAGCGCCCCCCTGTCTATGGTCATGTCTGGTATTACACCTCAGTCCATGTCTTCCTCCAGAACAGCGCCCCCCCTGTCTATGGTCATGTCTGGTATTACACCTCGGTCCATGTCTTCCTCCAGAACAGCGCCCCCCCTGTCTATGGTCATGTCTGGTATTACACCTCGGTCCATGTCTTCCTCCAGAACAGCGCCCCCCCTGTCTATGGTCATGTCTGGTATTACACCTCGGTCCATGTCTTCCTCCAGAACAGCGCCCCCCCTGTCTATGGTCATGTCTGGTATCACACCTCGGTCCATGTCTTCCTCCAGAACAGCGCCCCCCCTGTCTATGGTCATGTCTGGTATTACACCTCAGTCCATGTCTTCCTCCAGAACAGCGCCCTCCCTGTCTATGGTCATGTCTGGTATTACACCTCGGTCCATGTCTTCCTCCAGAACAGCGCCCCCCCTGTCTATGGTCATGTCTGGTATTACACCTCAGTCCATGTCTTCCTCCAGAACAGCGCCCTCCCTGTCTATGGTCATGTCTGGTATCACACCTCGGTCCATGTCTTCCTCCAGAACAGCGCCCCCCTGTCTATGGTCATGTCTGGTATTACACCTCGGTCCATGTCTTCCTCCAGAACAGCGCCCCCCCTCTGTCTATGGTCATGTCTGGTATTACACCTCGGTCCATGTCTTCCTCCAGAACAGCGCCCCTCCTGTCTATGGTCATGTCTGGTATTACACCTCGGTCCATGTCTTCCTCCAGAACAGCGCCCCCCTGTCTATGGTCATGTCTGGTATTACACCTCGGTCCATGTCTTCCTCCAGAACAGCGCCCCTCCTGTCTATGGTCATGTCTGGTATTACACCTCGGTCCATGTCTTCCTCCAGAACAGCGCCCCCTCTGTCTATGGTCATGTCTGGTATTACACCTCAGTCCATGTCTTCCTCCAGAACAGCGCCCCCCCTGTCTATGGTCATGTCTGGTATTACACCTCAGTCCATGTCTTCCTCCAGAACAGCGCCCCCCCTGTCTATGGTCATGTCTGGTATTACACCTCAGTCCATGTCTTCCTCCAGAACAGCGCCCCCCCTGTCTATGGTCATGTCTGGTATCACACCTCAGTCCATATCTTCCTCCAGAACAGCGCCCCTCTGTCTATGGTCATGTCTGGTATTACACCTCAGTCCATATCTTCCTCCAGAACAGCGCCCCCCCTGTCTATGGTCATGTCTGGTATTACACCTCAGTCCATATCTTCCTCCAGAACAGCGCCCCTCTGTCTATGGTCATGTCTGGTATTACACCTCGGTCCATGTCTTCCTCCAGAACAGCGCCCCTCCTGTCTATGGCCATGTCTGGTATCACACCTCAGTCCATATCTTCCTCCAGAACAGCGCCCCTCTGTCTATGGTCATGTCTGGTATCACACCTCGGTCCATGTCTTCCTCCAGAACAGCGCCCCCCCTGTCTATGGTCATGTCTGGTATTACACCTCGGTCCATGTCTTCCTCCAGAACAGCGCCCCCCCTGTCTATGGTCATGTCTGGTATTACACCTCAGTCCATGTCTTCCTCCAGAACAGCGCCCCCCCTGTCTATGGTCATGTCTGGTATCACACCTCAGTCCATATCTTCCTCCAGAACAGCGCCCCTCTGTCTATGGTCATGTCTGGTATTACACCTCAGTCCATATCTTCCTCCAGAACAGCGCCCCTCTGTCTATGGTCATGTCTGGTATTACACCTCGGTCCATGTCTTCCTCCAGAACAGCGCCCCTCCTGTCTATGGCCATGTCTGGTATTACACCTCAGTCCATATCTTCCTCCAGAACAGCGCCCCTCTGTCTATGGTCATGTCTGGTATCACACCTCGGTCCATGTCTTCCTCCAGAACAGCGCCCCCCCTCTGTCTATGGTCATGTCTGGTATCACACCTCGGTCCATGTCTTCCTCCAGAACAGCGCCCCTCTGTCTATGGTCATGTCTGGTATTACACCTCGGTCCATGTCTTCCTCCAGAACAGCGCCCCCCTGTCTATGGTCATGTCTGGTATTACACCTCGGTTCATGTCTTCCTCCAGAACAGCGCCCCCCCTGTCTATGGTCATGTCTGGTATTACACCTCGGTTCATGTCTTCCTCCAGAACAGCGCCCCTCTGTCTATGGTCATGTCTGCTATTACACCTCAGTCCATGTCTTCCTCCAGAACAGCGCCCCCCCTCTGTCTATGGTCATGTCTGGTATTACACCTCAGTCCATGTCTTCCTCCAGAACAGCGCCCTCCCTGTCTATGGTCATGTCTGGTATTACACCTCGGTCCATGTCTTCCTCCAGAACAGCGCCCCCCCGTCTATGGTCATGTCTGGTATTACACCTCGGTCCATGTCTTCCTCCAGAACAGCGCCCCCCCTCTGTCTATGGTCATGTCTGGTATTACACCTCAGTCCATGTCTTCCTCCAGAACAGCGCCCTCCCTGTCTATGGTCATGTCTGGTATTACACCTCGGTCCATGTCTTCCTCCAGAACAGCGCCCCCCCTGTCTATGGTCATGTCTGGTATCACACCTCGGTCCATGTCTTCCTCCAGAACAGCGCCCCCCTGTCTATAGGCTCCTTCTGCTATTGCAGCTCAGCTCCCGCTTAATCCCAGAAGTGCGTACCTTTGTATGTGAGACACTTCTGGTATGGCAGCTTAGCCCGCTGTGTCTGGGCTGTTTCTGGTATTACAACTCAGCTCTTACCTTCTTGCAGAACAGCGCCTCCCTTTAGTATAGGCTGTGTCTGGTATTGCAGCACACACACTGTCTCTACCAACTAAAGGCTGTTTATTGCAGAATACGGATATTTATTTTCCATGTGCCATGTTCCTCCATTATCTAGCAGTACAACGAGCGCCTCTCACTCTGAAGGACCCGACCCTACATATATTATGTGGTCAAACCTTCATTTAATTGGCCAGCAAGTAATACCAAATATTCCCACAAGAGGGCGCTGCAAAAAAATGTATGGTTAGATAACAATTAATCGTGTTGATTTCACAGGATTCTGATCAGCCAATCATCAGGTTGGGATCGAGATTTGGATACAGAAAAAAATGTCTCCTAATAATACTACAACCCCCATCACATCACTAGAAGTAGTCCACTGCATAAACCTGACATATGCGCTCAGGAAACATGATAAATGGAAAAAGCTAATTGTTTTATTATCCTGGGATATCGGGGCTATTTATCTCCTCTCAGGAAGAGTTTTCAGCAGTTTCAGCAGTTATCAGCACAGGCAGGATCATGTATTACTGTATATAGAGGTGTTATCAGTCATTGTACAGGAGGAGGAGGTGAGCTGTGACATCATCTATTGTGAATGGTGGATCCTGTGTTATCTACTGTATATAGAGGTGTTATCAGTCATTGTACAGGAGGAGGAGGTGAGCTGTGACATCACCTACTGTGAATGGTGGATCCAGTGTTGTCTACTGTATATAGAGGTGTTATCTGTCATTGTACAGGAGGAGGAGGTGAGCTGTGATATCACCTATTGTGAATGGTGGATCCTGTGTTATCTACTGTATATAGAGGTGTTATCAGTCATTGTACAGGAGGAGGAGGTGAGCTGTGACATCACCTATTGTGAATGGCGGATCCTGTGTTATCTACTGTATATAGAGGTGTTATCAGTCATTGTACAGGAGGGGGAGGTGAGCTGTGACATCACCTATTGTGAATGGTGGATCCTGTGTTATCTACTGTATATAGAGGTGTTATCAGTCATTGTACAGGAGGAGGTGAGCTGTGACATCACCTATTGTGAATGGTGGATCCTGTGTTATATACTGTATATAGAGGTGTTATCAGTCATTGTACAGGAGGAGGAGGAGGTGAGCTGTGACATCACCTGTTGTCAATGGTGGATCCTGTGTTATCTACTGTATATAGAGGTGTTATCAGTCATTGTACAGGAGGAGGAGGTGAGCTGTGACATCACCTATTGTGAATGGTGGATCCTGTGTTATCTACTGTATATAGAGGTGTTATCAGTCATTGTACAGGAGGAGGAGGTGAGCTGTGACATCACCTATTGTGAATGGTGGATCCTGTGTTATTTACTGTATATAGAGGTGTTATCAGTCATTGTACAGGAGGAGGAGGAGGTGAGCTGTGACATCACCTATTGTGAATGGTGGATCCTGTGTTATCTACTGTATATAGAGGTGTTATCAGTCATTGTACAAGAGGAGGAGGTGAGCTGTGACATCATCTATTGTGAATGATGGATCCTGTGTTATTTACTGTATATAGAGGTGTTATCAGTCATTGTACAGGAGGAGGTGAGCTGTGACATCACCTAATGTGAATGGTGGATCCTGTGTTATCTACTGTATATAGAGGTGTTATCAGTCATTGTACAAGAGGAGGAGGTGAGCTGTGGCATCACCTATTGTGAATGGTGGATCCTGTGTTATCTACTGTATATAGAGGTGTTATCAGTCATTGTACAGGAGGAGGAGGTGAGCTGTGACATCACCTATTGTGAATGGTGGATCCTGTGTTATCTACTGTATATAGAGGTGTTATCAGTCATTGTACAGGAGGAGGAGGTGAGCTGTGACATCACCTACTGTGAATGGTGGATCCTGTGTCATCTACTGTATATAGAGGTGTTATCAGTCATTGTACAGGAGGAGGAGGTGAGCTGTGACATCACCTATTGTGAATGGCGGATCCTGTGTTATCTACTGTATATAGAGGTGTTATCAGTCATTGTACAGGAGGGGGAGGTGAGCTGTGACATCACCTATTGTGAATGGTGGATCCTGTGTTATCTACTGTATATAGAGGTGTTATCAGTCATTGTACAGGAGGAGGTGAGCTGTGACATCACCTATTGTGAATGGTGGATCCTGTGTTATATACTGTATATAGAGGTGTTATCAGTCATTGTACAGGAGGAGGAGGAGGTGAGCTGTGACATCACCTGTTGTCAATGGTGAATCCTGTGTTATCTACTGTATATAGAGGTGTTATCAGTCATTGTACAGGAGGAGGAGGAGGTGAGCTGTGACATCACCTGTTGTGAATGGTGGATCCTGTGTTATCTACTGTATATAGAGGTGTTATCAGTCATTGTACAGGAGGAGGAGGTGAGCTGTGACATCACCTATTGTGAATGGTGGATCCTGTGTCATCTACTGTATATAGAGGTGTTATCTGTCATTGTACAGGAGGAGGAGGTGAGCTGTGATATCACCTATTGTGAATGGTGGATCGTGTGTTATCTACTGTATATAGAGGTGTTATCAGTCATTGTACAGGAGGAGGAGGTGAGCTGTGACATCACCTATTGTGAATGGTGGATCCTGTGTTATCTACTGTATATAGAGGTGTTATCAGTCATTGTACAGGAGGAGGAGGTGAGCTGTGACATCACCTATTGTGAATGGTGGATCCTGTGTCATCTACTGTATATAGAGGTGTTATCTGTCATTGTACAGGAGGAGGAGGTGAGCTGTGATATCACCTATTGTGAATGGTGGATCGTGTGTTATCTACTGTATATAGAGGTGTTATCAGTCATTGTACAGGAGGAGGAGGTGAGCTGTGACATCACCTATTGTGAATGGTGGATCCTGTGTTATCTACTGTATATAGAGGTGTTATCAGTCATTGTACAGGAGGAGGAGGAGGTGAGCTGTGACATCACCTATTGTGAATGGTGGATCCTGTGTTATCTGCTGTATATAGAGGTGTTATCAGTCATTGTACAGGAGGAGGAGGTGAGCTGTGACATCACCTATTGTGAATGGTGGATCCTGTGTTATCTACTGTATATAGAGTTGTTATCAGTCATTGTACAGGAGGAGGAGGTGAGCTGTGATATCACCTATTGTGAATGGTGGATCCTGTGTTATCTACTGTATATAGAGGTGTTATCAGTTATTGTACAGGAGGAGGAGGTGAGCTGTGATATCACCTATTGTGAATGGTGGATCCTGTGTCATCTACTGTATATAGAGGTGTTATCTGTCATTGTACAGGAGGAGGAGGTGAGCTGTGATATCACCTATTGTGAATGGTGGATCGTGTGTTATCTACTGTATATAGAGGTGTTATCAGTCATTGTACAGGAGGAGGAGGTGAGCTGTGACATCACCTATTGTGAATGGTGGATCCTGTGTTATCTACTGTATATAGAGGTGTTATCAGTCATTGTACAGGAGGAGGAGGTGAGCTGTGACATCACCTATTGTGAATGGTGGATCCTGTGTCATCTACTGTATATAGAGGTGTTATCTGTCATTGTACAGGAGGAGGAGGTGAGCTGTGATATCACCTATTGTGAATGGTGGATCGTGTGTTATCTACTGTATATAGAGGTGTTATCAGTCATTGTACAGGAGGAGGAGGTGAGCTGTGACATCACCTATTGTGAATGGTGGATCCTGTGTTATCTACTGTATATAGAGGTGTTATCAGTCATTGTACAGGAGGAGGAGGAGGTGAGCTGTGACATCACCTATTGTGAATGGTGGATCCTGTGTTATCTGCTGTATATAGAGGTGTTATCAGTCATTGTACAGGAGGAGGAGGTGAGCTGTGACATCACCTATTGTGAATGGTGGATCCTGTGTTATCTACTGTATATAGAGTTGTTATCAGTCATTGTACAGGAGGAGGAGGTGAGCTGTGATATCACCTATTGTGAATGGTGGATCCTGTGTTATCTACTGTATATAGAGGTGTTATCAGTTATTGTACAGGAGGAGGAGGTGAGCTGTGATATCACCTATTGTGAATGGTGGATCCTGTGTCATCTACTGTATATAGAGGTGTTATCTGTCATTGTACAGGAGGAGGAGGTGAGCTGTGATATCACCTATTGTGAATGGTGGATCGTGTGTTATCTACTGTATATAGAGGTGTTATCAGTCATTGTACAGGAGGAGGAGGTGAGCTGTGACATCACCTATTGTGAATGGTGGATCCTGTGTTATCTACTGTATATAGAGGTGTTATCAGTCATTGTACAGGAGGAGGAGGTGAGCTGTGACATCACCTATTGTGAATGGTGGATCCTGTGTTATATACTGTATATAGAGGTGTTATCAGTCATTGTACAGGAGGAGGAGGAGGTGAGCTGTGACATCACCTGTTGTCAATGGTGGATCCTGTGTTATCTACTGTATATAGAGGTGTTATCAGTCATTGTACAGGAGGAGGAGGTGAGCTGTGACATCACCTATTGTGAATGGTGGATCCTGTGTTATCTACTGTATATAGAGGTGTTATCAGTCATTGTACAGGAGGAGGAGGTGAGCTGTGACATCACCTATTGTGAATGGTGGATCCTGTGTTATTTACTGTATATAGAGGTGTTATCAGTCATTGTACAGGAGGAGGAGGAGGTGAGCTGTGACATCACCTATTGTGAATGGTGGATCCTGTGTTATCTACTGTATATAGAGGTGTTATCAGTCATTGTACAAGAGGAGGAGGTGAGCTGTGACATCATCTATTGTGAATGATGGATCCTGTGTTATTTACTGTATATAGAGGTGTTATCAGTCATTGTACAGGAGGAGGTGAGCTGTGACATCACCTAATGTGAATGGTGGATCCTGTGTTATCTACTGTATATAGAGGTGTTATCAGTCATTGTACAAGAGGAGGAGGTGAGCTGTGGCATCACCTATTGTGAATGGTGGATCCTGTGTTATCTACTGTATATAGAGGTGTTATCAGTCATTGTACAGGAGGAGGAGGTGAGCTGTGACATCACCTATTGTGAATGGTGGATCCTGTGTTATCTACTGTATATAGAGGTGTTATCAGTCATTGTACAGGAGGAGGAGGTGAGCTGTGACATCACCTACTGTGAATGGTGGATCCTGTGTCATCTACTGTATATAGAGGTGTTATCAGTCATTGTACAGGAGGAGGAAGTGAGCTGTGACATCACCTATTGTGAATGGCGGATCCTGTGTTATCTACTGTATATAGAGGTGTTATCAGTCATTGTACAGGAGGGGGAGGTGAGCTGTGACATCACCTATTGTGAATGGTGGATCCTGTGTTATCTACTGTATATAGAGGTGTTATCAGTCATTGTACAGGAGGAGGTGAGCTGTGACATCACCTATTGTGAATGGTGGATCCTGTGTTATATACTGTATATAGAGGTGTTATCAGTCATTGTACAGGAGGAGGAGGAGGTGAGCTGTGACATCACCTGTTGTCAATGGTGAATCCTGTGTTATCTACTGTATATAGAGGTGTTATCAGTCATTGTACAGGAGGAGGAGGAGGTGAGCTGTGACATCACCTGTTGTGAATGGTGGATCCTGTGTTATCTACTGTATATAGAGGTGTTATCAGTCATTGTACAGGAGGAGGAGGTGAGCTGTGACATCACCTATTGTGAATGGTGGATCCTGTGTCATCTACTGTATATAGAGGTGTTATCTGTCATTGTACAGGAGGAGGAGGTGAGCTGTGATATCACCTATTGTGAATGGTGGATCGTGTGTTATCTACTGTATATAGAGGTGTTATCAGTCATTGTACAGGAGGAGGAGGTGAGCTGTGACATCACCTATTGTGAATGGTGGATCCTGTGTTATCTACTGTATATAGAGGTGTTATCAGTCATTGTACAGGAGGAGGAGGTGAGCTGTGACATCACCTATTGTGAATGGTGGATCCTGTGTCATCTACTGTATATAGAGGTGTTATCTGTCATTGTACAGGAGGAGGAGGTGAGCTGTGATATCACCTATTGTGAATGGTGGATCGTGTGTTATCTACTGTATATAGAGGTGTTATCAGTCATTGTACAGGAGGAGGAGGTGAGCTGTGACATCACCTATTGTGAATGGTGGATCCTGTGTTATCTACTGTATATAGAGGTGTTATCAGTCATTGTACAGGAGGAGGAGGAGGTGAGCTGTGACATCACCTATTGTGAATGGTGGATCCTGTGTTATCTGCTGTATATAGAGGTGTTATCAGTCATTGTACAGGAGGAGGAGGTGAGCTGTGACATCACCTATTGTGAATGGTGGATCCTGTGTTATCTACTGTATATAGAGTTGTTATCAGTCATTGTACAGGAGGAGGAGGTGAGCTGTGATATCACCTATTGTGAATGGTGGATCCTGTGTTATCTACTGTATATAGAGGTGTTATCAGTTATTGTACAGGAGGAGGAGGTGAGCTGTGATATCACCTATTGTGAATGGTGGATCCTGTGTCATCTACTGTATATAGAGGTGTTATCTGTCATTGTACAGGAGGAGGAGGTGAGCTGTGATATCACCTATTGTGAATGGTGGATCGTGTGTTATCTACTGTATATAGAGGTGTTATCAGTCATTGTACAGGAGGAGGAGGTGAGCTGTGACATCACCTATTGTGAATGGTGGATCCTGTGTTATCTACTGTATATAGAGGTGTTATCAGTCATTGTACAGGAGGAGGAGGTGAGCTGTGACATCACCTATTGTGAATGGTGGATCCTGTGTCATCTACTGTATATAGAGGTGTTATCTGTCATTGTACAGGAGGAGGAGGTGAGCTGTGATATCACCTATTGTGAATGGTGGATCGTGTGTTATCTACTGTATATAGAGGTGTTATCAGTCATTGTACAGGAGGAGGAGGTGAGCTGTGACATCACCTATTGTGAATGGTGGATCCTGTGTTATCTACTGTATATAGAGGTGTTATCAGTCATTGTACAGGAGGAGGAGGAGGTGAGCTGTGACATCACCTATTGTGAATGGTGGATCCTGTGTTATCTGCTGTATATAGAGGTGTTATCAGTCATTGTACAGGAGGAGGAGGTGAGCTGTGACATCACCTATTGTGAATGGTGGATCCTGTGTTATCTACTGTATATAGAGTTGTTATCAGTCATTGTACAGGAGGAGGAGGTGAGCTGTGATATCACCTATTGTGAATGGTGGATCCTGTGTTATCTACTGTATATAGAGGTGTTATCAGTTATTGTACAGGAGGAGGAGGTGAGCTGTGATATCACCTATTGTGAATGGTGGATCCTGTGTTATCTACTGTATATAGAGGTGTTATCAGTCATTGTGCAGGAGGAGGAGGTGAGCTGTGACATCACCTATTGTGAATGGTGGATCCTGTGTTATCTACTGTATATAGAGGTGTTATCAGTCATTGTACAGGAGGAGGAGGTGAGCTGTGACATCACCTATTGTGAATGGTGGATCCTGTGTTATCTACTGTATATAGAGGTGTTATCAGTTATTGTACAGGAGGAGGAGGTGAGCTGTGACATCACCTATTGTGAATGATGGATCCTGTGTTATCTACTGTATATAGAAGTGTTATCACTTATTGTACAGGAGGAGGAGGTGAGCTGTGACATCACCTATTGTGAATGGTGGATCCTGTGTTATCTACTGTATATAGAGGTGTTATCAGTCATTGTACAGGAGGAGGAGGAGGTGAGCTGTGACATCACCTATTGTGAATGGTGGATCCTGTGTTATCTGCTGTATATAGAGGTGTTATCAGTCATTGTACAGGAGGAGGAGGTGAGCTGTGACATCACCTATTGTGAATGGTGGATCCTGTGTTATCTACTGTATATAGAGTTGTTATCAGTCATTGTACAGGAGGAGGAGGTGAGCTGTGATATCACCTATTGTGAATGGTGGATCCTGTGTTATCTACTGTATATAGAGGTGTTATCAGTTATTGTACAGGAGGAGGAGGTGAGCTGTGATATCACCTATTGTGAATGGTGGATCCTGTGTTATCTACTGTATATAGAGGTGTTATCAGTCATTGTGCAGGAGGAGGAGGTGAGCTGTGACATCACCTATTGTGAATGGTGGATCCTGTGTTATCTACTGTATATAGAGGTGTTATCAGTCATTGTACAGGAGGAGGAGGTGAGCTGTGACATCACCTATTGTGAATGGTGGATCCTGTGTTATCTACTGTATATAGAGGTGTTATCAGTTATTGTACAGGAGGAGGAGGTGAGCTGTGACATCACCTATTGTGAATGATGGATCCTGTGTTATCTACTGTATATAGAGGTGTTATCACTTATTGTACAGGAGGAGGAGGTGAGCTGTGACATCACCTATTGTGAATGGTGGATCCTGTGTTATCTACTGTATATAGAGGTGGAACCAGAAACACATGGGCTACTTGCACACTGAACAAGTCTGTAGGAACCTGTTCACACCACCAGAAAACTTGAAGACACAAAAAAGCACAGTGAGGTCAAAAATACTCTGTTGTAAAAAAATCACAGTAATAAGCAAGTGCTAGTCAAAAGATGTAAAGAAAACAGGGTATTTAGTTGATACGTTTTTTTGCAAAAAAATGTATACTAAGCTGCTCCACCAAATCGCCAAGGTATACCCTTATAGAGCAGTCCTAACTAATGTATGCAATCCCTATCTGATGTATTTAAAACCTGATTATCTGTATAGTACCTGTATAAGCAGGGTTCAGAGAGAAAAAAATATATACATGTGGACATGCAGGATGGAACAGCTTAAATGCAAATGACCCACAGAGGAGTGGTGGACTCCCCAGTCTTGCAAAAAAACGTATCAACTAAATACCCTGTTTTCTTTACATCTTTTGACTAGCACTTGCTTATTACTGTGATTTTTTTACAACAGAGTATTTTTGACCTCACTGTGCTTTTTTGTGTCTTCAAGTTTTCTGGTGGTGTGAACAGGTTCCTACAGACTTGTTCAGTGTGCAAGTAGCCCATGTGTTTCTGGTTCTATAATTGTTCTCTTGTTTCTACAAGACTGGGGAGTCCACCACTCCTCTGTGGGTCATTTGCATTTAAGCTGTTCCATCCTGCATGTCCACATGTATATTTTTTTCTCTCTGAACCCTGCTTATACAGGTACTATACAGATAATCAGGTTTTAAATACATCAGATAGGGATTGCATACATTAGTTAGGACTGCTCTATAAGGGTATACCTTGGCGATTCGGTGGAGCAGCTTAGTATACATTTTTTTGCAAAAAAACGTATCAACTAAATACCCTGTTTTCTTTACATCTTTTGACTAGCACTTGCTTATTACTGTGATTTTTTTTTACAACAGAGTATTTTTGACCTCACTGTGCTTTTTTGTGTCTTCTGTATATAGAGGTGTTATCAGTCATTGTACAGGAGGAGGAGGTGAGCTGTGACATCACCTATTGTGAATGGTGGATCCTGTGTTATCTACTGTATATAGAGGTGTTATCAGTCATTGTACAGGAGGAGGAGGTGAGCTGTGACATCACCTATTGTGAATGGTGGATCCTGTGTTATCTACTGTATATAGAGGTGTTATCAGTCATTGTACAGGAGGGGGAGGAGGTGAGCTGTGACATCCTGTGGATCCCGTGTTAGCTGTGTTATGATAATGACACTACTGAAAACTTTTCTGTACAAAAAAAGAAGTCTGAGTATAGTATAAGGTCCAGTGATCAGTGTGAATATTGCAAGATTTCAGCTTTTAATATAAATAGTGAAATGGAAAACTGAAAAGAACATTTTCCTAATGTTTAAAAACTACATTTAACATGAAAACCTGATTTAAACACTTGGTCACTTTCTGATGACACACTCCCTTTAAATTACGCCTGTAATTGTAACTTCATAAAATCACTAAAAAGAAAGACTCTACTACCGTTTACACTTGGATGGTCGCGGACTGTAATTGAAAAATTAAAAAAGATATCAGAGCGGAACCATCGGTAACCGGAAGGCGCGGCGCTCTCAGTTACATTTTCCCTCCATCAATCACACGTTGGTGGCGTCCCCTGGAGATCGCGGCATACATGGGAGCAGAAATACCCCAAATAAAGATTAATGGGTTTACAACAAACGACCAGATAATGAGTTAATGCTGCGTGACTGTGGGATCTGACTACATAGGGTTGTTTGTAGTCTGTAACCATGGCGACACATAGGCCTGCACAAAAATGGAATTCTATATTTTCCCATCTTTAGATAACTCACTATTGAAGACTGACGCCAAACTGCTGTGTTGGGAGCGGAGGACGAGGCGGTGGGGCTCTAATAACAGGCGGGGGTCTTCCTTTCTGTTGGACACGAACCTTTTCATCATGTCTGTAAGCACAGAGGAGCCATTTTAACATTAAATTGTACATTTTTTTGGGGGGGGGGGATTCTGATATTTAATTGGGCAGAAGAAATTATAAATTCACAAATATTTGCCAAATTTATAGGTTCTAAATCTTTTATACAGGTTCTGACCACCCATTAAAGTGCCACCACCTCTTCTAGGGGTCTGTTTGCCTTGGAATGGTGGTGGCCTCCCGCCATATAAAGTCCCTTTGTCTCCACTTACTGTAATACTTCCTGCGGGATGATCAGCCTGTTAAAGCGCAGATGTTCTCGGAGGTCACTCAAGTGATTCATGTACAGAACCTTCTTGCCAAACTTGTGACTTAAAAAAAGAAGAAGATAGAAGTCACTTTCCGTGAGAATCTTATCGAGCTCCCACCACTGATAGTCTTTTCCTCGTGAAGGGTTAATGTTATCATCACCCCTTCCCCCTTACGATTAATCTACAAGGGATGGGCGCAGGGGAGATTACGAGGACCTTACGTCTTGAGGAACCTATGGAGTTTGTCATTTTCGCTGAATATAATTGGGAAGGGATGAAAGGACCAAGAATGGAGGAACGTCTCCAGAATTCTGAGTGACATGACGGAGGGAAAGCGTGGAGATCGCCGATGATCTTATCACACCCAATGCTTGGCTCGAGAAAAAAAAATTAATGTTCCAGGCAAGAAAATCTACAATTCTGCACATCCTAGAGATCTTCAAAATGAGGCGCAAGACCTTGGTCCAATGTCTCCATCGGCTGGTTTACCACTTGGGCACTGGTGAAGCCATGCTTTCGAGAGGCCGTGCCTGCATTTATCAGTCATTTATCCTAAAGGATTATAGGGGTTCCTAAGGATTGAGAATTAGTGTTCAACTGGTTGGGGTTCCCGCTGAACAGACCAGAAAAATGGCTGCTCTGCTGTGTTACGCACCTGTCTCGGACCCGGGCTTCGCATCCTTCACCCAGGTCCGATAAACTCTGTTGTGATCCACGTTGGGCTTTGCAGATGGCTCAGCATGATCCCAAGTGATCATCTGCCTGGGCCTATATAAGGTCTACCAAGACACATACCTGTGTTTTGGTATTACGACTTTTAGTTTATCTGTGCATAGTTCCCTGTCTGCCTGCAGCTTCCAGTACCTCTCCTACCTGCCTGTGATCCTCCAGGACGTCTCCAGTCTGCCTGTGGATTCCATTACCTCTGCTACCTGTTTGTGATCCTCCAGGACATCTCCTGAGTACTTGTGGCTTCCAGTACCTCTGCTACGTGTCTGTGATCTTCCAGGACGTCTCCAGTCTGCCTGTGGATTCCAGTACCTCTGCTACATGTCTGTGATCCTCCAGGACGTCTCCAGTCTGCTTGTAGATTCCAGTACCTCTGCTACCTGTCTGTGATCCTCCAGGACATCTCCTGTCTGCCTGTTGCTTCCAGTACCTCTCCTACCTGTCTGTGATCCTCAAGGATGTCTCCTGTCTGCCTGTGGCTTCCAGCACCTCTGCTACATGTCTGTGATCCTCAAGGATGTCTCCTGTCTGCATGTAGCTTCCAGTACCTCTGCTATATGTCTGTGATTCTCCAGGATGTCTCCTGTCTGCCTGCGGCTTCCAGTACCTCTCCTACCTGTCTGTGATGCTCCAGGACCTCAGTTACCTGTCTGCCTGTAACTTCCAGTACCTCATTTACCTGTTTGCCTTGGGCTTCCAGTACCTCAGCTATCTGTGTCCTGCATGTCTCACGCATCAGCTTCACTGATGCCCATGGCTCGTGTGCCCACCCAAACCTGGGGCTTAGAGGATCCACCTCACCAGCTGAGCCTAAAACGCTCCTTGAAGGATCGAGTCATCCTCACTATTTAGGCACATTGGTTCGTTCTGGCACCGTATTTTGCTCCTCCCAGTCTCATTCACAAGACTGGGTGAGCTGCAGTACCAGGAGCAGTCGCTCATTCAGACTAAGGCTACTTTCACACTAGCGTTAACTGCAATACGTCGCAATGCGTCGTTTTGCCTAAAAAACGCATCCTGCAAAAGTGCTTGCAGGATGCGTTTTTTCTGCATTGACTAACATTAGCGACGCATTTGCGACGCATTGACACACGTCGCAACCGTCGTGCGACGGTTGCGCCGTGTTGTGGCGGACCGTCGGCAGCAAAAAACGTTACATGTCCCCACCTCCCGCGCACTTCCCCGGACCTCACAATGGGGCAGCGGATGCGCTGGAAAAATGAATCCGCTGCCCCCGTTGTGCGGCGCAGAGAACGCTAGCGTCGGTAACCTCGGCCCGACACACTGCGACGGGCCGGGCCCGACGCTAGTGTGAAAGTAGCCTTAGGCGGTGAATGGCAAGAGCCGCGCATGCTCTACCAGGTCCTTCCCATATGGAGGATGCACAGCTCCCAGGAATGATGTGGTCCTTTTCTAGTGCTAATCGGAGTGGGCCTCACAGGTTGACCCCTTGCCCGATCCTCATTGCATACAATATGGGCATTGTACAAAGAAATCGATACCATGAAGGCATTAAATGTGCAGAATCAACCATTGTAGCCAAGGACAGCGCTATCTGACCACACAATCCACTGTACGCACCTTATCACCGGCTTGAATATCTTCCACAGGACCTTGATGAAATTGGTTGGATGAACCACATACAAGGCCTTCAGGTTCTTCTTGTACCTGTCGGCACAAAAACACAAAATTTCCATCTAATCATTGGAAAATTAATGCCACGTGGTATTAACGACTTTGTATCTTGATTCTGTGGGTCGTTAAGATTACGGCGATAACAAAACTCGGCAGAGGATTCATTTGGTGTTTGTGTTTCTATTTTGCACAATAAAACTTTTTTGAAAAATGATTTATTTTCTGTTACTGCATTTAAAGACCCATAACATTTTTGTTCCCCTTGAGGACTTGTTTTTTTGCGGGAAGGCGACACAGACAGGACCTTTACATTTAAACCCTAGACCACCAGGGAACCTGAAAATAATCCCTTTACTACTCTAGACCACCAGGGTTCCTGACAATCACATTACTACCCTACACCACCAGGGATCCTGATAATAATCACTTTACTACCCTAGACCACCAGAGATCCTGACAATAATCCCTTTACTACTCTAGACCACCAGGGATCCTGATAACAATCCCTTTACTACCTTAGACCACCAGGGATCCTGATAATTATCCCTTTACTACCCTAGACCACCAGGGATCCTTATAGTAATCCCTTTACTACCCTAGACCACCAGGGATCATGATAATAATCCCTTTACTACCCTAGACCACCAGGGATCTTGATAATAATCCCTTTACTACCCTAGATCATCAGGGATCCTGACTACCCTAGACCACCAGGGATCCTGATAATAATCCCTTTACTACCCTAGACCACCAGGGATCCTGATAATAATCACTTTACTACCCTACACCACCAGGGATCCTGACAATAATCCCTTTACTACCCTACACCACCAGGGATCCTGATAATAATCCCTTCACTATCTAGACCACCAGGTATCCTGATAATAATCCCTTCACTACCCTAGATCATCAGGGATCCTGACAATAATCCCTTTACTACTTAGACAACCAGGGATCCCGATAATAATCACTTTACTACCCTACACCACCAGGGATCCTGATAATAATCCCTTAACTACTCTAGACCACCAGGGATCCTGACAATAATCCCTTTACTACCTAGGCCACCAGGTATCCTGACAATAATCCATTCACTACCCTACACCACCAGGGATCCTGACAATAATCCCTTTACTACGTAGACCACCAGGTATCCTGATAATAATCTCTTAATTATAATAGACCACCAGGGATCCTGACACTAATCCCTTTACGTCATAGATCCTGATAATAATTATTTAAGTGTAATAGAACACTAGGGATCCTAATAATAATCCCTTTACTGCCCTAGACCACCAGGAATCCTGATGATAATCCCTTTATTACCCCACATTATGAGGGATCCTGACAAACCCTATGCCGCCATAAACCACCAGGGAGCTTGACATTAACCCATTTACTACCATCAAATGCTAAATTAATCGATATTAACACTTTCACTTCCCCAAGCCTCCAGGGATCCTGACCATAATCCCTTTACTGCCCTAGACCACCAGGGATCCTGACACTCAACACTATGGAATGCTAAATATAGTGGATTTTAACCCATTCACTTCTCGTAAACACAAGAGATTCTGATGTTAAACCCTTGGACTACTCTTTTGACAATCTAGCTCACCAAGAATCTTAAAATTATCTCCATCACTTACTCAAGACCACCATTGACACCCATGAGTCCTGACGTGAACCCCTAGTCAACCAGGGATCTTAAGATTCACCCCTTTACTACCCTAGACCCCCAGGGATCCTGACACTTACTCCTTCCTGTCAATAAACCAGCTAATTATTGGGACCTGTAAGAAACACCGCTAAATAGGTAAAATGCCCAGGTCGCTAATTGCCCTGATCACTGGGTGCAAATGTTTAAGGGGGGAAATTGCAGATGATCCAACCATGAAAACTACAACTGTGCAGTAAGAAAATGGTGACATACTGGAGAAAAGGATCCCCTTACATCTGAGTTTTGCGGTCTCACAGGATCGCGGTGACTGTGAAATTATTGGGGACATTTTCTCAGAAGTCCCTGTGATGTCCGGATGGCTGCGATTTCCAGATTCACAGAACAGAAACGTCGGCAAATAGATTCCCACACAAATAGGATGCAAAACATTGTGTGATGGATCTACTCCGCACACGGCAGCGCCTGATAACACATGGGAAATAACATGCTGGAAAATCCGGAATGTAGGGGAATAAATGGGATTAAAAAACATCCTGAACCCAAACTACATGTAATGTGTAATAGAGTGCAGGGTTGAGTATGTCACCACGGAACAGACAGACCAACTGTTGAAGGGGATTCATTAACAGGGGTAAAATTCTCCTCGCAGGGAGTAAACAGGGGGTTAATAGAGTAAAACAGTATACAGTTAAGCCATACCTCCCAACCGTCCCGATTTCAGCGGGACAGTCCCGCTTTGGCACCGGGGTCCCGCTGTCCCGCTTCGGGCATTTAAAATCCCGAATTTGCGGCCGCCGGTGAAGCCCCGCCCACTTCCGGGACGTAGAGACGATTAGGACTAGTCCCGCACTCCGGGCGGGGTCAGTGACGTAAGCGGCCGGCATGATCACACTCTGCAGCCTTTGTTTAGTAAATCTGGGCCAGGAGATCGGGGAAGGAGGGACCAGCTGCGTGCGCGGCGCCGACTCCAGCCTGGTGTCTCCCCCACCACGCACCGCAACGCGCATGCGCGGGAATCTGTGGTACCCGATGCTGAGGCGCAGAGTCTGGTCCTTGTGTCACTCGGAGGCGGCAGCGGCGTGTGAGGGGGAGGGAGGCGGTCATCATTACCGGCACACACCGGCATGCATTGTGTATGGCGGATAAGGGGCGGCAGGGAGAAGCCTGCAAACCAGATAGTGCAGTGTGTCCATGCACCTCTCCATCCACAGGTAGCACTGTAACACCTCTAACAGTGCCAGCCAGCACCCTCCTAGTGCCAACCTGGCTGTGGGTGTGTGTGTGTGATGGCTGGGTGTGTGTGTGATGGCTGGGTGTGTGTGTGATGGCTGGGTGTGTGTGTGTGTGATGGCTGGGTGTGTGTGTGTGATGGCTGGGTGTGTGTGTGTGATGGCTGCGTGTGTGTGATGGCTGGGTGTGTGTGTGTGATGGCTGCGTGTGTGTGTGTGATGGCTGCGTGTGTGTGTGTGTGTGTGATGGCTGCGTGTGTGTGTGTGATGACTGCGTGTGTGTGTGTGATGACTGCGTGTGTGTGTGATGGGTGTGTGTGTGAAGGCTGCGTATGTGATGCATTTGTGTCAAAGCTGCATGTGTTTGTGAGCTGCGTTTGTGATGCTGCGTCTGTATGTGTGATACTGTGTGTGTGATGCTGCATGTGTGTGAGCTGCGTGCGTGTGTGAGCTGTGTGTGTGCTGCGTGTGTGTGGGCCGTGTGTGTGAGCTGTGTGCGTGTGCATGTGTGTGAGCGTGTGTGTGTGAGCTGCGTGCCTGTATGTCATTATACAGTATGGAGAACTGTGGCCATTATACAGTATGGAGCATCATGTGCGGTCATTATACAGTATGGAGCGTCATGTGTGGCCATTATACAGTATGGAGCATCATGTGCGGTCATTATACAGTATGGAGCGTCATGTGCGGCCATTATACAGTATGGAGCGTCATGTGTGGCCATTATACAGTATGGAGCATCATGTGCGGTCATTATACAGTATGGAGCGTCATGTGCGGCCATTATACAGTATGGAGCGTCATGTGTGGCCATTATACAGTATGGAGCGTCATGTGTGGCCATTATACAGTATGGAGCGTCATGTGTGGCCATTATACAGTATGGAGCGTCATGTGCGGTCATTATACAGTATGGAGCACTGTGTGGCCATATTTTTTTGTTTATAACTATTGTATATGAAACAGTGTGATCAGCAGTGCTAAATGGGTGTAGTTGGGACGTGGATATGGGTGTGACTAATTATGAATGGGTGTGGTCAGAGGCGTGGCCTAAAATTTGCCGCGGCGCGCTTCGCGCGCCGCTAACTTTGTCCCTCTTTCCCATCTTCAAAAGTTGGGAGGTATGGTTAAGCGGAATCAAAAGGGTTAACGAGTGTTCTTGTAACTTATCAGCCCAGGGAGGTCCTGACTGGAGGGTCCTTTTTCCAACGTAGATACAGTCACCAGCAGGGCTTGAGATCCTGAAGTCTCTTCTGTGTCTCCTGGAAAGTCCGGGGTTAAGCCTCTGCAGCCTGTTCTTCTCAAAGTGAAACTGGAACCAGGAAATAGCACAGTCTCTCCAGGAGTCTCCGTAAGCCTGGCAGCTTCTCTGTCTGTAGTAATGATGTCACACACACACTGGGCAGTTACTTATCACACTCAGGGATCTCTGCTTGTCACTGCGGTCACCAGGGCTGCACTGAGTCACTGTCTCTGCACTGTCAGGGGAAGAGTCTTCTCAGATTATGGAAGCTTCCAAGTCCCCACTCTCACTCCAGCCTTAGTGCCCTCACGGGGAGCACTCTGTCATGGGGAGCGCGGCGCTGCAGCCTGCTTTCTCTTTGGCACGCTGTCCCCTCTCTGGCGCGCTCTCTCTCCCGCACTTTTCTGACCACTCCCCTCTCTCTTCCCAGCAGTCCCCTGGTCCCCTCTGTCCAGGGCAGAACGTCTTCCCCCCAACAACCCAGCTGTCTGACTAGGTGGTTCCAGGCAAGGAGCAGGGAAAGCAACCTCCTTACATTCCCCCTCTCTTAAAGCTCGCCATTCCACGGGCGAGGACTCTTCGTGCTTCTCTTTGTTCTTTGGAGGGGAGTCAGATACCTGCGATTCTCGCATCTCCTTCTGCCTTTCTTCTTGTACATACTCCCAGACTAAATGGTTTAGGAGCTGCTCATCAGTCAGGTTGAGATATGCTTTCTCTGCTTCATCAACAACTGCTGTCTTCTTCTTTTTCTTCTTCTTCTTCTTAGCTTTGCCGCTAGCAGATGTCTGCGTAGATTCATCCTCCTCCTTGTCGTTATCGGAAACTTTAGGGACTTCTTGTTCGAGCTCCTCAGTTTGGGGGCTTAGTACAAGCAATTCTTCTCCATAGCTCCCCCTCTCTTTGACAGGAGCATTCTCGTCAAAGCTTGAGTCAGATGAATTAAGACCATGCAGGCCGGACTCTTTGTCATCTGCGTCGGGCTCTGCGGGCATCATTTCCCAGGGCTTCTCAGCCACACGCCCTGTCTCACACAGCTGCTCCATTTCCCCTGTCTGATCAGGAACTGGTGAGCTGACAGCCAGCACATTCTTCACCTCAGGGGACGACATCAGTGGTTCCTCCTTCTCATCGGCTCGGACATTGAAAACGAGTGTCGCAGGAATACTTGGCACTTTCTCTCCTTCTTCAGGAACTCGTGCTGGACAAGGTAGTAAAGCACTTCGGTCGTCTTCTCGAGTGAACGTTACTTTCTTCCCGCTGGACTGAGTCTCACCAACAAAACCTTCAGACCCAGGCTGTAGATTCACCAGGTTCGCCTTTACGTGTTGGGAAAGCGCAGTCATTTCACCAGAGATGCCTGACACCTTCTCCACCTCTCCTTGGCGTCCGACATTGTGGTACTGTCTTGCCCTAGGTGGAACTCTTCTCTTCCTGCCGTACCATTCCCTCCAGTGGCGATGTTCCCTCCAGTTAGCAGGACCCTCAGAGGGGTGAGCGGATCTCTGCCACTGCTCTTCTCGGGTAGGGCAATTTCTGGACATGTGTCCCACCTTTCTGCATGACCAGCACTTACGTCTGTGTCTGTCTGGAGGGCGCTTCAGTCTGGATCGTCGACCTCGGCAGGGGACATCTCTCATCTGCGGTTGCTCTTCACCCCAGGATACGGAGTTACACTCTGGGGCCACCACTGAAGCCTTCTTCATGCTGCGCACCTCTCCTCTATCTCTTTCTGGCGGCTTCCGCACGTTACCTCGGGGTATGCCGCTGGTCCCCAAAACGGCAGTAAGGGCTTTCCCCAGACTCTCAATCTCCTCCCAGATTCTTCTTATCTTCAGCTGGGAATCTCGGGTCCACATCGCCTCCTCTTCATTTTGACTGGGTGCTCCGCAGTTGTAGCATCTAGGCACTCTTCTTCGCCGAGCGGCAGTAGTCTCACTTTGGGGGGCGGTCTCTCTTTCTCGCACCGGAGGGCTGTACTCTGCAGCAGGGATCTTCTTATATTCAGCCACCTCCTCACGGACTCGCTCAACCTCCTTCTTCAAGTGCAGCGCCCCAGAGTCCTGGTCGTTGCAGTACTGTGGCTCCGCCACTAAGGGGAGCCACGGTGCGTTCGATGGCACTGAAGGAGTTCCTCCAATCAGGTATCACAGACACCAATATGTTTCACAGCTGGGCCTCCGGGGGGAGCTAAGGGTGCTATTCATTAGGCCACTCCCCACCATAGTGGGTAAACTGGGGGTCAGGCAGGAAGTTAGTGAAGAAAGCTGACTGGATCGAACGAAGCAACACCTAGTGAGAGAGGGTGTTGTGGAGGAAGAGACAGTAGGGTCTCTGCCAGGGGTGGGATCCTGGCAGAGGCTTGGCATTGAAAGAACGTAACGGGACCGTGCCTGCTCAGAATAGCGGCGGTGCCCTAAGAAAGGATTAGAAGCGAGATAGATTGTGCTGAGTGAGAAACGAAATCGAGCAGAAGGAGAATACCAGCAGGGGTTTTGTTGAAAGAGGCAGCACCTTGCTGAGGCGCATTACCGGTGGCCGGAACGCCGAGGGAGTGGAATAATATACAGCTTTAAGCCATACTCCAAACAGCGGCAGGACAGTCAGTCTCAGGCGGGCTGTCTACCACATATCACCTATGAAGTCTTGGGGGGCAATTGCGGGAGAGGGGCGACTCTAGGGTCCCGGAAGAACTCCAGGCCTACCTGACAAACGGGTGCCGTTCTTACTGTAACATCAGGAAGGGACGGAAGATTAGCAGAAGATCAGTTAATCGAGTTGTGAGGGAACTTAAGAAACAGACACAACAGTTGTGGGGTACTTTCCGTAAGCACAGCAGGGAAGGACTACAACACAAAGCGCTAAGAAGGAAGGCACTGATTTCCACCTGTGAGGAGAACTCTGGAAGTGCCATTGGACCGGCCGGACTTGCGCAGCCTGGTGGACCGGATTCTGGACTGAGGACCGAGAGATCTCCAGTAAAGAGGTAAAGAGACTGCAACCTGGTGTCCTCGTTATTTACGGCGACCTGCACCCCACAACTGCACCGCTATACCACCGTTAACAGCACCTATTTGCAACGGACGTCCCCCACTGACAGACAGGGCCACGGACCGGGTCTAGCCACCGTGACAACCCCAGGACTGAGATCCAGAGGCCCGGCTCCGGGTACCCCTCGGCCCTGCGGCGGTGTGGGGGCGCTCCACAAGTCTTCTACCTATTGAGGGGCTGTTACCTCCCTGCTCCATACCTTTCCCACTGGCACTACCACCCCTTGCTCTTGCTCGCGTGTGCGTGCCTCACTCCCGACCTCAGAGAAAGTCATATCTAGCTTTACGCGCATGCGCTCTCGCAGGGCCTGTTTCATCAACACATCTCGCAAGCCTGTCACCAGTTGGTCTCGCAGCACAACGTCAACTGACCCCACACCTACTCCGTCCTTCCGTATAATGGCAGTATGAAGCTCCTGCAGTGCGTTCATATATTGCGTCACGGTCTCCCCCTCTCTTTGTACCCGGCGGAACAGTCGCATGCGCAGCTCCCCTACGTCAGTGGGGACCCCATGCATCTCCTCAAGTATACGTAATACTTTGTCCAGGGTATCTCTCGCCTGGGGGGGTCTGAGCATAACAGAGTCCTGTGCATCCCCCTCTAGGGCCATCACAGCTATTTCCGCCTGCAGAGCCGGTGTCATAGGATGCATCCGCATCATCCCTCGGATGCGCTCCGTCCAACCCCACAACATGACATTACTCCCTGAAAATTTTGGCAGGTTAGCTAACATGGCTCCCAGGGAGATGCTAGACCTGAGACCTCCCTCAACTGCTTGGTCTGCCCCTTCCGCGCTACCGTGTGACATCCTGCCGACTACGCCAAGTGTAATAGAGTGCAGGGTTGCGTATGTCACCACGGAACAGAAAGACCAACTGTTGAAGGGGATTTATTAACAGGGGTAAAATTCTCCTCGCAGGGAGTAAACAGGGGGTTAATAGAGTCAAACAGTAAACAGTTAAGCGGAATCAAAAGGGTTAACGAGTGTTCTTGTAACTTATCAGCCCAGGGAGGTCCTGACTGGAGGGTCCTTTTTCCAACTTAGATACAGTCACCAGCAGGGCTTGAGATCCTGAAGTCTCTTCTGTGTCTCCTGGAAAGTCCGGGGTTAAGTCTCTGCAGCCTGTTCTTCTCAAAGTGAAACTGGAACCAGGAAATAGCACAGTCTCTCCAGGTGTCTCGTAAGCCTGGCAGCTTCTCTGTAGTAATGATGTCACACACACACTGGGCAGTTACTTATCACACTCAGGGAGCTTTGCTTGTGACTGCGATCACCAGGGCTGCACTGAGTCACTGTCTCTGCACTGTCAGGGGAAGAGTCTTCTCAGATTATGGAGGCTTCCAAGTCCCCACTCTCACTCCAGCCTTAGTGCCCTCACGGGGAGCACTCTGTCATGGGGAGCGCGGCGCTGCAGCCTGCTTTCTCTCTGGCACGCTGTCCCCTCTCTGGCACGCTCTCTCTCCCGCACTTTTCTGACCACTCCCCTCTCTCTTCCCAGCAGTCCCCTGGTCCCCTCTGTCCAGGGCAGAACGTCTTCCCCCCAACAACCCAGCTGTCTGACTAAGTGGTTCCAGGCAAGGAGCAGGGAAAGCAACCTCCTTACATTATACCCATTAAGAAGCTTAAATATAGTTTAAGAAACAGTATGGTGGAAGTTACAGAGCATCAACTCCAATGCAGAATCAATCCCCTTCCACCTCTGGCAGCTAATATTGATCTTCCTTTGGGTGTGTGCTCTCCAGCGCCCCCTAACAAATACATTGGTTACTTACTTCCGGTCGAATGCCTTATAGGCGCTCTGTAACCAGCTCAGAGAGGGTTTATTGCGACTATTTAAACCGTAATGAAAGTAGACGACGGTGTAGTCGTTCTCCACGTACTGGTCCAGCGTGTGCTTCAGGTATCTGAAAAAATAAAATAATTGTGAATAGAAATAAAAATTCTAAAACAATTTTCAACACACCCAAGCATAACACGCAACAACCGACCCAAATATTACTTTTTGTTAGAGCTGCGTTTTGTGCTCCAGAGCTGCCTTTCATTAAAGAAAAACTCCCATAGATGTGAACGGAGAGAACGTTTGCGATATATACAGACACATTATATGATGGGTGGGTCAGATCTTAGCTTTCAATGGCCAAGTCCCCTTTAAGAGACCCATAATTTTTCAGCTATACGTCGTATGCTGCTGGTGACAACACCCAGTCAATACGACGCACGCTGACATTTTACCGACATGAAATCCATTAGATTTTACTTGGAGCTCCCGGCGATAATCTGTTACCGCGTTGAGACTTTGCCGGTATTAATGAAAAAATTCTACCCATGACATTCCCGTTATTTCTATTTTGTAATGGAGCAGTAATACTACACAGCAGAAATCACCTGCACCCATGGTCCTGGTGGGAGGGGGGCTCATCACATCAGTGTTAAGGTGGTGCAACGTGATCTAAAATACACCCCATGTTCTTCTGATCATCTCACCCCAAAAATGTTCTCTTATTTTTTGAAGCTGCTTTACTGTATGTGGTTGTGATGCCTATGCCCAAACCACATCTGGGCCACCAGGGATCGTATCTAATAATGCACTCAGTGTCCACTTATAAAGTAGTAAGGTCCTCAGTGCCCCCTTATAAAGTAATAAGGTCTTCAGTGTCACCTTATAAAGTAATAATGTCTTCAGTGTCACCTTATAAAGTAATAATGTCTTCAGTGCCCCCTTATAAAGTAATATGGTCTTCAGTGTCCCCTTATAAAGTAGTAAGGTCCTCAGTGTCCCCTTATAAAGTAATAATGTCCTCAGTGTCCCCTTATAAAGTAATATTGTCCTCAGTGCCCCCTTATAAAGTAATAATGTCCTCAGTGCCCCCTTATAAAGTAATAATGTCCTAAGTGCCCTTATAAAGTAATAATGTCCTCAGTGCCCCCTTATAAAGTAATAAAGTCTTCAGTGTCCTCTTATAAAGTAACAATGCCCTCAGTGTCCCCTTATAAAGTAATAATGTCCTCAGTTCCTCCTTATAAAGTAACTAGATGGTGGCCCGATTCTAACGCATCGGGTATTCTAGAATATGTATAGTAGTATATAGCACAGCCATGTAGTATATAACACAGCCACGTAGTATATAACACAGACAGCCACGTAGTATATAGCACAGCCACGTAGTATATAGTAGTATATAGCAGCCCATTGTATAATTGTATATAGCACAGGCCACGTAACACAGACAGCCACATAGTATATAGCACAGCCACGTAGTATATAGCAGCCACGTAGTATATAGCAGCCACGTAGTATATAACACAGCCCACGTAATATATAGCACAGCCCACATAATATATAGCACAGCCCACCCAGTATATAACACAGCCCACGCAGTATATAACACTGCCCACGTAGTATATAGCAGCCAGGCAGTTTATAACAGCCCACGTAATATATAGCACAGCCCACATAGTATATAACACTGCCCACGTAAGTAAATAATACAGGCCACGCAGTATATAACACAGCCCACGCAGTATATAACACAGCCCGCGTAGTATATAACACAGCCCACATAGTATATAGCAGCCAGGCAGTATATAACACAGCCCACGTAATATATAGCACAGCCCACATAGTATATAACACAGCCCACGTAGTATATAACACAGGCCACGCAGTATATAACACAGCCCATGCAGTATATAACACAGCCCACGCAGTATATAACACTGCCCACGTAGTATATAGTAGCCAGGCAGTATATAACACAGCCTACGTAATATATAGCACAGCCTACGTAGTATATAACACAGCCCACATAGTATATAACACAGCCCATGTAGTATATAACACAGCCCACGCAGTATATAACACAGCCCATGTGGTATATAACACAGCCCACGCAGTATATAACACAGCCCACACAGTATATAACACTGCCCACGTAGTATATAGGTGTGTTATATACTACGTGGGCTGTGTTAAATACTACGTGGGCTGTGCTATATATTACGTGGGCTGTGTTATATACTGCCTGGCTGCTATATACTACGTGGGCAGTGTTATATACTGCATGGCCTGTGTTATATACTGCGTGGCTTGTGTTATATACTGCCTGGCTGCTATATACTACGTGGGCTGTTATATACTATGTGGGCTGTGTTATATACTGCGTGGGCTGTGTTATATACTGCGTGGCCTGTGTTATATACTACGTGGGCTATGCTATATATTATGTGGGCTGTGTTATGTACTGTCTGGCTGCTATATACTACGTGGGCAGTGTTATATGCTGCATGGGCTGTGTTATATACTGCATGGGCTGTGTTATATACTGCGATGACTGTGCTATATACTACGTGGGCAGTGTTATATACTGCGTGGCCTGTGCTATATATTACGTGGGCTGTGTTATATACTGCCTAGCTGCTATATACTATGTGGGCTGTGTTATATACTGCGTGGGCAGTGTTATATACTGCGTGGGCAGTGTTATATACTGCGTGGACTGTGCTATATATTATGTGGGCTGTGCTATATATTACATGGGCTGTGTTATATACTACGTGGCTGCTATATAATACGTGTCTGTGCTATATACTACTTGGCTGTCTGTGTTAGTGGGCTGTGCTATATACTATGTGGCTGCTATATACTATGTGGCTGCTATATACTACGTGGCTGTGCTATATACTACGTGGCTGTGCTATATACTATGTGGCTGTGCTATATACTATGTGGCTATCTGTGTTATATACTACGTGGCTGTGTTATATATTACGTGGCTGTGCTATATACTACTATACATATTCTAGAATACCCGATGCGTTAGAATCAGGCCACCATGTAGTAAAGTAAGAAGGTCCTCAGTGCCCCGTTATAAAGTAGAAACATCCTCAGTGCCCCCGTATAAAGTAATAATATTCTTAGTGCCCCCTTATAAAGTAGTAATGCCCTCAGTGCCCCCTTATAAAGTAATAATGCCATGAGTGCCCCCTTATAAAGTAATAATGCCATCAGTGCCCCCTTATACAGTATATATTTCCCGTATGCCTCCTTATAAAATAGTAATGTTACAAGTGCCCCCTTAGAAAGTAGTGCCCTGTTATAACGTAATACTGCCTTTTTATAAAGTAATGATTCCCCCTCGTTGCCCCTTATAAGTAATAATAAAGCCCCTTATGTAGTTATGATTCCCAGTGAATGCTCAGGAGCCACACATCGGGGGCCCATAGGCCACGGTCTGGGGACCCCTGCTGTAATGTAATAAATACTCTGACTTACTCCAGGAGTCGGACGTGATCGATCTCATGACATGGAGGGAGGCGGCAGCAGCTGAATGTGATCACTTTCCTCCCCGAGTTATCATCTCCTGGAAAACACAATATATGAGAACAGCTGATCAGTGGGGGGAGCGGGTCAGAAGGTGGACCCCACTAATCAGATAATGAAGACTTATCCTAAGGAGAGGTCATCAATATCACACCAATAACACTGCCATATATTTGGCACATACGTAATGGTAAAGTCCCTGGTGGTCTAGGGCAGTGAAGGCGTTCATTGTACAGACCCTGGTAGTATTTGGGAAAGAAGGGGTTAATGATTCGTTCTCTGGTGATCTAGGGCAGCAAAGAGGTTAATAGTAAAGTCCCTAGTGTTCTATCTCAGTAAAGTCCCTGGTAGGCTGGGGCACTGGCGAGATTAGTGATAAGGTCCCTGGTGGGCTAGGGCAGTGAAGAGGTTAGTGATAAGTTCCCTGGTGGGCTACGGCAGTGAAGAGGTTAGTGATAAGGTCCCTGGTGGGCTAGGACAGTGAAGAGGTTAGTGATAAGGTCCCTGGTGGGCTAGGGCAGTGAAGAGGTTAGTGATAAGGTCCCTAGTGGACCAGTGCAATGAACAGGTTAGTGATAAGGTCCCTGGTGGGCTAGGACAGTGAACAGATTAGTGATAAGATCCCTGGAGGGCTAGGGCAGTGAACAGTTTAGTGATAAGGTCCCTGGTGGGCTACGACAGTGAACAGATTAGTGATAAGATCCCTGGTGGGCTAGGGCAGTGAACAGATTAGTGATAAGGTCCCTGGTGGCCTAGGGCAGTGAACAGATTAGCGATAAGATCCCAGGTGGGCTAGGGAAGTGAAGAGGTTAGTGATAAGGTCCCTGGTGGGCTAGGGCAGTGAACAGATTAGTGATAAGGTCCCTGGTGGGCTAGGGCAGTGAACAGATTAGCGATAAGATCCCTGGTGGGCTAGGGCAGTGAAGAGGTTAGTAATAAGGTCCCTGGTGGGCTAGGGCAGTGAACAGATTAGTGATAAGATCCCTGGTGGGCTAGGGCAGTGAACAGTTTAGTGATAAGGTCCCTGGTGGACTAGGGCAGTGAAGAGGTTAGTGATAAGATCCCTGGTGGGCTAGGGCAGTGAACAGTTTAGTGATAAGGTCCCTGGTGGGCTAGGGCAGTGAACAGATTAGTGATAAGATCCCAGGTGGGCTAGGGAAGTGAAGAGGTTAGTGATAAGGTCCCTGGTGGGCTAGGGCAGTGAACAGATTAGCGATAAGATCCCTGGTGGGCTAGGGCAGTGAAGAAGCTAATGGTAAAGTTGCTGATGGTGTAGGATAGTGAAGAGGCTAATGGTAAACTCCCTGGTGGTCAAAATCAGTAAAGAGGTTAGCTATAAGGTCCCTGGTGGTCTATTAAGGAGGAAGAGTTGGTCGTACAGTCCCTGATGGTCTAAAGTAGAGACGAGGTTTGTTGTAAAGTCCCTTATGGCCTAGGGTAGTGACGAGATTAGTTGTAAGGTCCTTGGTGTTCTAGATCAGCGAAGGAGTTGAACGAAAAGACCATCTAGGATATCGGTGGGGTTCATTGCAAAATCCCTGGTGGTCTAAGGCACTGAAGTGGTTAATGGTGAAATAACTGATGCTCTAGTGCAGTGAAGGGGTTAAAGATAAAGACCCTGGTAGTATAGGACACTCACATTGTAGAGGTTAATGGTCAAGCCCCTGGTGGCCAGGTCAGCAAAGGAACTAATGGTAAGGCCCCTGGTGGAATAGAGGTCAATGGTAAAGCCCATGGTGGTTGAAAGCAATAAAGGTTTATATGCCCCTCTATCGGGTTACTCCTCATGGTCCCTGGTGGGCTAGGACAATGCTGTTAATGGTAAAGGTAAAGTCCAGGTGGCATAGGACCTTTTAAAGGGTACTCATGGTAATTTGCTGGTAAAAATGCTTTGCGGTATAGGGCAATGAAGTTCCTGGTGGTATAAAGCATTGAAGAGGTTAAAGTCCCTGGTGGTCTAGGGTAGTGAGGAGGTTAATTGCAAATTTCCTGGTGGTCTGCGGCAGTGAAGAGGTTAATACAAAATACAATACTCCCCCAAATACAAATAGGGTCCTGGGCTCCATGCGGCCCACCAGGGAGTCTATAGTGCATGACAGTCGGCCATTGTAATGTCTAGCCATCACTGAACCTATCACAGGCTGTCATCATCCCAGCAGCCAAGAGGTTAATGCAATCACATAATATTTTGTGGTTTGGCGCTGGTTCCCGGCTTTGATCGGAGCTCAGTGCTAATATGGAAAAACCTTATTAGCGGCAAAACCCATTATCAGACGGGAAAGCTTGTCTGGATTATACTAGGTGGAGGAGGCCATGGAGGGAGGAAGCACATGCAGCATGTGTATGTACCTGCTGTCCTGGTGGGCTAGAGTGGTGAACAAATCAGCTTCTTTGGTGGTCTAGGTTACAAGCTGTTTATGTCAACACTCTGACGGTGTAAGGTGATGATGGAGTTAGTATCAGCATCCCTGGTGGCCTAGGTTTGTACCATCTCAAGCATCCCTGGTGGTCTAGGGCAGAAAGAGGGGTAATCATATCATCCCTGGTGGCCTAGGTTATTGTGGTGTTTTTATATGTACCGTATATTGCTGGCCTAGTGTGGTGAAGATTATATCAGCATCCCTCATGGCTTGAGATAATACAGTCTCATGCATCCCTGGTGGTCTAGGTGAAAAAATAGTAACTGTAATCATCTCTGGTGATCAGGAGTGGTGAAAAGGTTATCATTAGTATCCCTGGTGTTCTAGGATAGTATGGTGTTTATATTATTATCCTGGTGGTCTAGTGTAATGAAGGGATTATTATCAGCATCTCTGATGGCTTCCATTAGTACAGTCTCATGCAGTCCTGGTGGTCTAGGGCAAAAAAAGGTTAACTGTAATCATCCCTGGTGATCTAGATTGGTGAAAAAGGTTATTATCAGTATTCCTGGTGGTCTAGGTTAGTAGGATCACATACATACCATGTATTCAATTAATACAGTCTCATGCATCCCTGGTGGTCAAGGGAAGACAAATGGGTAATGGTATAATCCCTGGTGGCCTAGGTTATTATGGTGTTTATATCAGCATCCTGGTGGTCTAGTGTGGCGAAGAGGTTTTCAGCATCCCCGATGGCTTAGCATAGTACAGTCTCATGCATTTCTGGTGGTCTAGGGCAAAAAAAGGGGTAGTTGTAGTAATCTAGGGTCATCTGGAGTGATGAAGAGGTTATTATCAGCGTCCCTGGTGGTCAAGATTAGCACGGTGTTTGTAAAAGCATCTTAGTGGTCTTGTGTTGTGAAAGGATTGTTATCAGCAACCATGATGGACTCGATGGACTCGATTAACACAGTCCTGGTGGTCTAGGGCAGAAAAGGTCTGACTTTCATCATCCCTGGTGGGCTAGTGTGGTGAAATTCTCTTTTTTTTTTTTCCTGTTTTTAATTTTTATTTTGCATTTTTTTTTATTTTTTACAGTAAAAAAAATTGCAAAAAATTTCTAAAAATTTTTCTGGTGAACATGAAAGCCCTCCAAATAGGGGAAAGGGGTGGGAGAGGGGCAAATTTAGCTGCTTTAAAAAAATGGTAAAGAAAAAATATATATATATAAAAAAAGGCACAAAAGACAAAAAAACTTGACAAAATTCTGTATGTGCGGGTATATTAAATCTGATGTTTGTGGCACCTCGACGTCTTTGCCAGTAGTCAGGACTCACCGGCCACGTGGATGATGCCGTGGCGGGCAATGTCATAATAAGGGTGACTTATGCTGACGTCATTAGCTTCCTGAGTCGGAGAATCCATTGTGTCGCCGCTCAGCTCTGCTTGCTCCTCCTCATCCCTCTGAAGCTCTGCCAAAAAAATAAAAAATAATAATAATGTCGCCACTCAGCTCTGCTTGCTCCTCCTCATCCCTCTTAAGCTCTACCAAAAAAAAAAAAAAATAATAATAATAATAATGTCGCCGCTCAGCTCTGCTTGCTCCTCCTCATCCCTCTGAAAAAAAAAAATCCGACTATTTTTCTGCCACCACTAGAGGGAGTTATAGACAAGGAGGAATATGGAAATCTATAAGTATTGAGCTCCCTCTAGTGGCAAAGTTAGGAAAAGCAGCAGAAAATCTGCACGTTTTCTCATACATTGACCGCATCCTACGTTCCTCCTATCTCGTAACCAGTTACGTACCAATCTCCGCTAACTGCTCAAAATCTATAGATGGCAGATTTTCCATGTCAAAATTGTGAGGACACCCCAGACAGACGATTTGCACTTTAACCTGAAAAAAAAAGTTCAAATGTAAATTTTTTAGCCATAAAATAGCGCCACCTGTGGATCTATGGTCGTATCCGGTACTGCAAGTCAGACTAAATTCCCATGTTTTATGGTTTTATCACATATTAAGTAATTTAGATTATTTGCGTATTTTAATACTTTTTTTTTAATTGCGTTTTTAACACTTTTTTTGTCTTTTTTTCTAATTAAAGTGTTAAATAAAAAATGGTTAGCTTTGGAAATTGAGCTGTCATACCTGGTATCACCTGTGGACAGGAAAGGGGAGCTGTTTTATTTTGTAAAAAGTAGTATTTTGTTTGTTTGGGCGATTGGACAACACTCAATGATTTTATAATTTTTTTATTTTTTTACCCGGAATACCTCTTTAATTGCAAAGATTTAGGAAGTCAGTGGAAAAATTAAAGGGCCAGTACGCCGCCCTAAAGAGTCACCGTTCTGCGCCGCTTATCACCGCTGTTTATATTTCCTGCACATAATGATGGGAGAATCATGCAGAAACTCCGAGCAGATAATCTATTTTCTGTTTCGCGCGCCGACTGCACGAGGCGTTAATGAGCGGTCGGATCTGCAGCTACTAAATTAACACTCAAAGAGGAGATTTCAGGCTCTGGGGATTAAACGCTCCGAAACGCACAGCAGAGAGTTCATCACAGGCGGGAGGAGGCTTAATTAAATTAACCTGACAAGTTCCTGGACAAAGACCCCTGGTATCAGCGCCATGGCGTCTAATCACCGGGTAATGGCCGCCAGGGATTCACTGGGACGTATCCACTCTGTATCCATGAGGAAGGACAAGAGGAGATGCAGCAGAACAGCCCCTGTATACAGAGGTGTTATCAGTCATTGTACAGGAGGAGGAGGTGAGCTGTGACATCGCCTATTGTGAATGGTGGATCCTGTGTTATCTACTGTATATAGAGGTGTCATCAGTCATTGTACAGGTGGAGGAGGTGAGCTGTGACATCACCTATTGTGAATGGTGGATCCTGTGTTATCTACTATATATAGAGGTGTTATCAGTCATTGTACAGGTGGAGGAGGTGAGCTGTGACATCACCTATTGTGAATGGTGGATCCTGTGTTAACTACTGTATATAGAGGTGTTATCAGTCATTGTACAGGAGGAGGAGGTGAGCTGTGACATCGCCTATTGTGAATGGTGGATCCTGTGTTAACTACTGTATACAGAGGTGTTATCAGTCATTGTACAGGAGGAGGAGGTGAGCTGTGACATCGCCTATTGTGAATGGTGGATCCTGTGTTATCTACTGTATATAGAGGTGTTATCAGTCATTGTACAGGAGGAGGTGAGCTGTGACATCACCTATTGTGTATGGAGGATCCTGTGTTATCTACTGTATATAGAGGTGTTATCAGTCATTGTACAGGAGGAGGAGGTGAGCTGTGACATCGCCTATTGTGAATGGTGGATCCTGTGTTATCTACTGTATATAGAGGTGTCATCAGTCATTGTACAGGTGGAGGAGGTGAGCTGTGACATCACCTATTGTGAATGGTGGATCCTGTGTTATCTACTATATATAGAGGTGTTATCAGTCATTGTACAGGTGGAGGAGGTGAGCTGTGACATCACCTATTGTGAATGGTGGATCCTGTGTTAACTACTGTATACAGAGGTGTTATCAGTCATTGTACAGGAGGAGGAGGTGAGCTGTGACATCGCCTATTGTGAATGGTAGATCCTGTGTTATCTACTGTATATAGAGGTGTTATCAGTCATTGTACAGGAGGAGGAGGTGAGCTGTGACATCGCCTATTGTGAATGGTGGATCCTGTGTTATCTACTGTATATAGAGGTGTTATCAGTCATTGTACAGGAGGGGGTGAGCTGTGACATCACCTATTGTGTATGGAGGATCCTGTGTTATCTACTGTATATAGAGGTGTTATCAGTCATTGTACAGGTGGAAGAGGTGAGCTGTGACATCACCTATTGTGAATGGTGGATCCTGTTATCTACTGTATATAGAGGTGTTATCAGTCATTGTACAGGAGGAGAAGGTGAGCTGTGACATCACCTATTGTGAATGGTGGATCCTGTATAAATCTACTGTATATAGAGGTGTTATCAGTCATTGTACAGGAGGAGGTGAGCTGTGACATCACCTATTGTGAATGGTGGATCCTGTGTTATCTACTGTATATAGAAGTGTTATCAGTCATTGTACAGGAGGAGGAGGTGAGCTGTCACATCACCTATTGTGAATGGTGGATCCTGTGTTATCTACTGTATATAGAGGTGTAATCAGTCATTGTACAGGAGGAGGAGGAGAAGGTGAGCTGTGACATCACCTATTGTGAATGGTGGATCCTGTGTTATCTACTGTATACAGAGGTGTTATCAGTCCTTGTATAGGAGGGAAGCTCAGAATAAAACTTGAATTGCCGATGAAATGAATACATTTTTACAGGTTTTTTTGCAGTCATGTGAGCCGCGGTGCCGGCCGGCAGGTGAAGTAATGGAGATTCTGACAGCGAGCTGTCGATTACGAAGGTAATGATAGTTTAATATAACGTGTTTAGTTAGTGATTATGGACGGCGTCTGATCCTGATGATATCGCCTGAGGACACAGCTATTGTGAAACGCGCGAGAGTTAAACAGGTTCTGACAGGACAGTGCTATTCCTGTTCTATCCGGGGTTTGCACTGTTTTCCTCTTCTGGCCTTTTTAGGGTATCTAGAGCTGTGTTCACACCCACCGGCTCAAAGCTACAGAGGCGCCAACACAGAAATGGCAGTTTCCCTTTAAAACAGGACTACATGTCACAAACTGCCCATAGGTGTAACTGAGGGTTTAGGATTATTGTCACAAAATCAAAGTATCCCCTCCAGCCACAGAATCTACGTATACTCTGAATAGAGGGCTCTGCAGCCCCCCGAGAATGGAGCAGCGGTGCGCGTGTATGATCTCCGCTCTGTTCATCATCTATAGGGCTGTCGACAGGGGCAGAATGATTGCAGCCGCAACCGGGCGCATGCGGGAGGAGGGCCCTCCAATGCCACTGCCTGCCAGCTGGTTATGATTTTATTTTTTTTTGCAGAACAGGGGGACATGTATACCAGGACGGGGGACATGTATACCAGGATGGGGGACATATATACCAGGATGGGGGACATGTATACCAGGATGGGGGACATGTATACCAGGATGGGGGACATGTATACCAGGATGGGGGACATGTATACCAGGATGGGGGACATATATACCAGGATGGGGGACATGTATACCAGGATGGGGGACATGTATACCAGGATGGGGGACATATATACCAGGATGGGGGACATATATATCAGGATGGGGGACATATATACCAGGATGGGGGATATATATACCAGGATGGGGGACATGTATACCAGGATGGGGGACATATATACCAGGATGGGGGGACATATATACCAGGATGGGGGACATGTATACCAGGATGGGGGACATGTATACCAGGATGGGGGACATATATACCAGGATGGGGGCCTAGGATGGGGGCCATATATACCAGGATTGGGGACATATATATCAGGATGGGGGATATATATACCAGGATGGGGGACATGTATACCAGGATTGGGGACATATATACCAGGATGGGGGATATATATACCAGGATGGGGGCCCAGGATGGGGGCCATATATACCAGGATGGGGGACATGTATACCAGGATGGGGGACATGTATACCAGGATGGGGGACATGTATACCAGGATGGGGGACATGTATACCAGGATGGGGGACAAATATCAGGATGGGGGATATATATACCAGGATGGGGGACATGTATACCAGGATGGGGGACATGTATACCAGGATGGGGGACATATATATCAGGATGGGGGATATATATACCAGGATGGGGGACATGTATACCAGGATGGGGGATATATATACCAGGATGGGGGCCCAGGATGGGGGCCATATATACCAGGATTGGGGACATATATACCAGGATGGGAGACATGTATACCAGGATGGGGGACATGTATACCAGGATGGGGGACATGTATACCAGGATGGGGGACATGTATACCAGGATGGGGGACATGTATACCAGGATGGGGGACATATATATCAGGATGGGGGATATATATACCAGGATGGGGGACATGTATACCAGGATGGGGGACATGTATACCAGGATGGGGGACATATATATCAGGATGGGGGATATATATACCAGGATGGGGGACATGTATACCAGGATGGGGGATATATATACCAGGATGGGGGCCCAGGATGGGGGCCATATATACCAGGATTGGGGACATATATACCAGGATGGGAGACATGTATACCAGGATGGGGAACATACAGGGAGTACGGACAGTATTCAGACCCCTTTACATTTTTCACTCTGTTTAATTGCAGCCATTTGGGAAATTCAAAAATGTTCATTTTTTTCTCATTAATGTACACTCTGCACCCGATCTTGATGGAAAAAAACCAGAAATGTAGAAATTTTTCCAAATTTGTTAAAAATGAAAAACTGAAATATCACATGGTCCTAAGTATTCAGGCCCTTTGCTCAGACACTCATATGTAAGTCACATTCTGTACATTTCCTTGTGATCCTCCTTGAGATGGTTCTACTCCTTCATTGGAGTCCAGCTGTGTGTAATTAAATTGATAGGACTTGATTTGGAAAGGCGCACACCTGTCTATATAAGACCTCACAGCTCACAGTGCATGTCAGACCAAATGAGAATCATGAGGCCAAAGGAACTGGCCAAGGAGCTCAGAGACAGAATTGTGGCAAGGCACAGATCTGGCCAAGGTTACAACAGAATTTCTGCAGTACTCAAGGTTCTTAAGTGCACAGTGGGCACCATAATCCTTAAATGGAAGAAGTTTGGGACCACCAGAAGTCTTCCTAGACCTGGCCATGCAGCCAAACTGAGCAATCGTGGGAGAAGAGCCTTGGTGAGAGAGGTAAAGAAGAACCCCAAGATCACTGTGGCTGATCTCTAGAGATGCAGTAGGGAGATGGGAGAAAGTTCCACAAAGTCAACTATCACTGCAGCCCTCCACCAGTCGGGCCTTTATGGTAGAGTGGCCCGACGGAAGCCTCTCCTCAGTGCAAGACATATGAAAGCCGCATAGAGTTTGCTAAAAAACACATGAAGGACTCCCAGACTATGAGGAAAAAGATTCTCTGGTCTGATGAGATGAAGATAGACTTTTGTAGTGATCATTCTAAGCGGTATGTGTGGAGAAAACCAGGCACTGCTCATCACCTGCCCAATACAATCCCAACAGTGAAACATGGTGGTGGCAGCATCATGCTATGGGGGTGTTTTTCAGCTGCAGGGACAGGACGACTGGTTGTCATTGAAGGGAGCATGAATGCGGCCAAGTACAGAGATATCCTGGATGAAAACCTCTTCCAGAGTGCTCTGGACCTCAGACTTGGCTGAAGGTTCACCTTCCAATAAGACAATGACCCTAAGAACACAGCTAAAATAACAACAAAGGAGTGGCTTCAGAACAACTCTGCGACTATTCCTGACCGGCCCAGCCAGAGCCCTGACCTAAACCCAATTGAGTATCTCTGGAGAGACCTGAAAATGGCGTCCACCAACGTTCACCGTCCAACCTGACGGAACTGGAGAGGACCTGCAAGGAAGAATGGCCGAGGAATCCCAAATCCAGGGGTGAAAAACCTGTTGCATCGTTCCCAAGAAGACTCATGGCTGTACTAGCTCAAAAGGTGCTTCTACTCAACACTGAGCAAAGGGTCTGAATACTTATGACCATGTGATATTTCAGTTTTTCTTTTTTAATAAATTTGCAAAAATTTCTACATTTCTGTTTTTTTCAGTCAAGATGGGGTGCAGAGTGTATATTAATGAGAAAAAAATGAACTTTTCTGAATTTACCAAATGGCTGCAATGAAACAAAGGGTGAAAAATTTAAAGGGGTCTGAATACTTTCCATACCCACTGTATATACCAGGATGGGGGACATATATACAAGGATGGGGGATATATATACAAGGATGGGGGACATATATACCAGGATGGGAGACATATATACCAGGATGGGGACATATATACCAGGATGGGAGACATATATACCAGGATGGGAGACATATATACCAGGATGGGGACATATATACCAGGATGGGGACATATATACAAGGATGGGGGATATATATACAAGGATGGGGGACATATATACCAGGATGGGAGACATATATACCAGGATGGGGACATATATACCAGGATGGGAGACATATATACCAGGATGGGAGACATATGTACCAGGATGGGGACATATATACCAGGATGGGGACATATATACAAGGATGGGTGATATATATATCAGGATAGGGGATATATAAACTAGGATGGGGGACATATATACCAGGATGGGGGATATATATACAAGGATGGGGACATATATACCAGGATGGAGGACATATATACCAGGATGGGGGCCTAGGATGGGGGACATATATACCAGGATGGGGGACATATATACCAGGATGGGGGTCATGTATACCAGGATGGGGACATATATACCAGGATGGGGGACATGTATACCGGGATGTGGGATATATATACCAGGATGGAGGACATATATACCAGGATGGGGGTCATGTATACCAGGATGGGGACATATATACCAGGATGGGGGCCTAGGATGGGGGACATATATACCAGGATGGGGGACATATATACCAGGATGGGGGACATATATACCAAGATGGGAAACATATATACCTGGTAGGGGCCCAGGATGGAGGACATTACTATATAACAAAGGGTCGAACACTTGTGATTTTACAGGATTCAGAATACTACTTTTTTGGGAATAACACTTTCATAATGCTATAGCAAAGAGTCCTGCAACTTCCTTAGTCCAACATTTTTTTACGTCCTCTGCTTGCTGCCAGTGAATGGAAATATTTTTATTTACATCTTCTCCATGGTAGACGTATTGATCGTTAGGCTTGAGTGTGTCCGCACTGATCAATAGTGCGGTGCTTTCGCGTCCTGATTGCTCTTTGGATGAGTGGTCTGGAGCATCAGGTTGCACAAGCGTCCTGCAGCATTATTCAAAGTCTATGACGCTGGCAATGTGTCCATCATTTTATCGGCTAAACACAAAATCTTTTTCCTGCCCGGATATAAAATTTGGACAAACAGTAATTGTAAGAAACCCTCAGCTGTGAGAAATGTTTCCTGCCCCTGATGTTTTGCTACAATGTGTCGGTGAAAGTGAAAAGCAAAGAGTTCAGGGAGACGTTACCTTCCTGATCCGTCCCGGTCAGCTCCGTGTCACCGTCCCCGGTCACTGACCGGTGTGTCCTCCTTCCCGGGGGCCCATCCAGGTGACTCCGCTCCAGGACGAGTTCTGGGGAAGGTGCTCGGGGCTCCTTTGTTCGGGATTCATGTGATTGCTGAAGGCGGGGCGGTCACAGGAGAAAAAAACACTTTAAAATCCAAGGTGAAAATAAAAGCCACCCACTCGCCCGCATTCCTCCCCTCCCCGGCCGGATGACTGACACAATGTGGATTCATAGGAAAAGTTCCAGCAAAAAAACAAACAAAACACAAACCTTTATTTGTGACTTTCACCGCTGCCAATTTTCTGGCTTCTACGGACGCACACGTGGCTGACGGCCAAGGGACTTTCCAGATTTCAAGGGAGTTTTCCCTTAACAGCAGAACCTGCAGCGATCAGCAGTGATCTATGGAGAAACCTGGCAATAAGTGTTCAATTTCCCTACAGCGCCGCCACAGGAGAAAAGAAGTATTACACATTGTCCATTCAAATCAATGGGACAGTTCGGGTCCTCCGGAGCGAGAGATGCTCTTTATAGCCGCTCTACAGGGATGAGGGTCCTGAACAGACGAGCCCCAATATTATATCTCCTGATTTGGGCTTTTTTAATGTTTGTGATTAAGTAATCACACTAAATAGATAAAAGTATGTGCCCCCTCCTTATCCCACCTCCAGGAGCTTTTAGGACCTGCCATCCTACATCCATAGACATTAATATGGCGTCAGACCCTCTGCAGATATAACGGCTCCCGCTCTTCTGGGAAGGATTTATACAAGATTATGAAGGGGTCTGTGGGAATTTTTCCGCCTTCATCCAGAAGAGCTTTTGTGAGGTCGGACCCTGATATTGGGGAGAGGCCACGATCACAATCTGGTAATGGATGGGGCGAAGGTCTGGGCTCTGTGCGGGCGGTCTAGGTCATGTATGGACCTTGTGAACTTGGCACATTCATGGGGAACAGGAAAGGCATACCTCCCAACTTTAGAAGAAGGTTAAGAGGGAGAAAGGTAGTGGCGCGCACAGAACGCAGCGGCAATTTTTAGGCCACGCCCCTGACCACACCCATTTCACAACTAGTCACACCCATATCCACGCCCCGAACACACCCATTTAGCACTGCTGATCACACTGTTTCATAAACAATAATTATGAACAGAAAAAAATATGGCCACACAGTGCTCCATGCTGTATAATGGCCACACAGTGCTCCATACTGTATAATGGCCCCACATGATGATGATGCTTCATACTGTATAATGGCCACACAGTGCTCCATACTGTATAATGGCCACACAGTGCTCCATACTGTATAATGGCCACACAGAGTGCTCCATACTGTATAATGGCCCCACATGATGCTTCATACTGTATAATGGCCACACAGTGCTCCATACAGTATAATGGCCACACAGTGCTCCATAATGTATAATGGCCACACATGATGCTCCATACTGTATAATGGCCACACAGTGCTCCATACTTTATAAAGGCCACACAGAGTGCTCCATACTGTATAATGGCCCCACATGATGCTTCATACTGTATAATGGCCACACAGTGCTCCATACTGTATAATGGCCACACAGTGCTCCATACTGTATAATGGCCACACGTGATGCTCCATACTGTATAATGGCCACACAGTGCGCCAATCTGTATAATGGCCACACAGAGTGCTCCATACTGTATAATGGCCCCACATGATGCTTCATACTGTATAATGGCCACACAGTGCTCCATACTGTATAATGGCCACACATGATGCTCCATACTGTAATGGCCACACAGTGCTCCATACTGTATAATGGCCACACATGATGTTCTATACTGTATAATGGCCACACATGATGCTCCATACTGTATAATGGCCAGCCATACATGATGCTCCTTACTGTATAATGGCCACACAGTGCTCCATACTGTATAATGGCCACACAGTGCTCCATACTGCGTAATGGACCCACATGATGCTCAATACTGTATAATGGCCCCATATGATGCTCCATACTGTATAATGGCCACACATGATGCTCCATACTGTATAATGGCCACACAGTGCTCCATACTGTATAATAGCCACACAGTGCTCCATACTGTATAATGGCCACACAGTGCTTCATGCTGTATAATAGACCCACATGATACTCCATACTGTATAATGGCCACACAGTTCTCCGTACTGTATAATGGCCACACATGATGCTCCATACTGTATAATGGCCACACAGTGCTCCATGCTGTATAATGGCCCCACATGATGCTCAGTACTGTATAATGGCCCCACATGATGCTCAATACTGTATAATGGCCCCACATGATGCTCAATACTGTATAATGGCCACACAGTGCTCCATACTGTATAATAGCCACACATAGTGCTCCATGCTGTATAATGGCCACACAGTGCTCCATACTGTATAATGGCCACTCATGATGCTCCATACTGTATAATGGCCCCACATGATGCTTCATATTGTATAATGGCCACACACTCCATACTGTATAATGGCCACACAGTGCTCCATACTGTATAATGGCCACACAGTGCTCCATACTGTATAATGGCCACATAGTGCTTCATACTGTATAATGGCCCCTGTTATGGTTCGGTGGTCAGGAACACATGAACTGACCTGATAGTTAAACCAGAAATGAAGGACAAGCTCTGGGAACGTGGGAACTGTACAGACCGCAACACTGATCCTATCAACACACACTATAGGCAGCCGTGGAGCGTTCCTAACAGGCCTAGACGCCTCTTCACAGCCTGAGAAACTAGCTATCCCTAGAGAGAAAACAAGCCTCACTTGCCTCAGAGAAATTTACCCCAAAGTATAGACAGCCCCCCACAAATAATAACGGTGAGTTAAGGGGGAAAGCACAAATGTAGAAATGAAAACAGGTTTTAGCAAATGAGGCCCGCTAATCACTAGATAGTCAGAAGATAGCAAGGAATCTGTGCGGTCAGTATAAAATACTACAAAAATTATCCACGCAGAGAATACAAAAAACCCCCACACTGACTCACGATGTGAGGGGCGCAACTCTGCACCCCAGAGCTTCCAGCTTAGCAAGAAAATCACATATAAGCAAGCTGGACTGAACTCATCATATACTGAGAAACATTTTAAAAAAACAATGAGCAAAAAATGAACTAGCAAGAGTTAGCTTCTCCAGGAGGAGACAGGTCACAAGGAAGTCCCAGAGAGATCTGAACCAGTACTGAATACAACGACAGCAGGCAACAAGTAAAGGTCCAGGTGGAGTTAAATAGGAGCCAGGATAATAGACAACGAGGCAGCTGAGCCCAGCTACAGACCAGCCGTATCGCTAAAAGCCACCAGAGGGAGCCCAAGAACAGAACTCACAAAGTACCACTCATGACCACAAGAGGGAGCCCGAGAACGGAATTCACAACAGGCCCCACATGATGCTCCATACTGCATAATGGCCCCACATGATTCTCCATAATAATAAATAATAATAATTTTATTTATATAGCGCCAACATATTCCGCAGCGCTTTACAAATTATAGAGGGGACTTGTACAGACAATAGACATTGCAGCATAACAGAAATCACAGTTCAAAATAGATATCAAGAGGAATGAGGGCCCTGCTCGCAAGCTTACAATCTATGAGGAAAAGGGGAGACACGAGAGGTGGATGGTAAAAATTGCTTTAGTTATTTGGACCAGCCATAGTGTAAGGCTCGGGTGTTCATGTAAAGCTGCATAAACCAGTTATCAGCCTAAGTATGTAGCAGTACAGACACAGAGTGCTATTAACTGCATAAAGTGTATGAGAACATGATGCGAGGAACCTGATTATGTTTTTTTTTTTTATGATAGGCCACACAGGGATCGTTAGGTTAATGCATTGTGGCAGTAGGCCAATCTGAACAAATGAGTTTTTAGGGCACGCTTAAAACTGTGGGGATTAATCGTATTAACCTAGGTAGTGCATTCCAAAGAATCGGCGCAGCACATGTAAAGTCTTGGAGACGGGAGTGGGAGGTTCTGATTATTGAGGATGCTAACCTGAGGTCATTAGCGGAGCGGAGGGCACGGGTAGGGTGGTAGACTGAGACCAGAGAGGAGATGTAGGGTGGTGCTGAGCCATGGAGTGCTTTGTGGATGAGGGTAGTAGTTTTGTACTGGATTCTGGAGTGGATGGGTAGCCAATGTAATGACTGACAGCATCCATACTGTATAATGGCCACACATGATGCTCCATACTGTATAATGGCCACACAGTGCTCCATACTGTATAATGGCCACACATGATGCCCCATACTGTATAATGGCCATACATGATGCTCCATACTGTATAATGGCCACACAGTGCTCCATACTGTGTAATGGACCCACATGATGCTCTATACTGTATAATGGCCACACATGATGCTCCATACTGTATAATGGCCACACATGATGCTCCATACTGTATAATGGCCACACAGTGCTCTATACTGTATAATAGCCACACAGTGCTCCATACTGTATAATGGCCACACAGTGCTTCATGCTGTATAATGGACCCACATGATACTCCATACTGTTTAATGGCCACACAGTTCTCCATACTGTAGAATGGCCACACATGATGTTCCATACTGTATAATGGCCACACAGTGCTCCAAACTGTATAATGGCCCCATATGATGCTCAATACTGTATAATGGCCCCACATGATGCTCAATACTGTATAATGGCCCCACATGATGCTCAATACTGTATAATGGCCACACAGTGCTCCATACTGTATAATGGCCACACATAGTGCTCCATACTGTATAATGGCCCCACATGATGCTCAATACTGTATAATGGCCACACAGTGCTCCATACTGTATAATGGACCCACATGACGATGCCAGTGTACAGTCGGGGTGGTAGATGTGTGCCAGCAGCTCTGCTTACAATGCAGGCAAAGATTTCACCACCTGTCACTGTCCACACTGCTGTCTCACAGATCCTGCACATTGCAATGTACCCCAGCTCTGTGAACTCTGCATGCACTCAGACACCACTATCTAAAGGATCCACTCCATAACTGCTGTAGTATATAAAGGATATATATATATATATATATATATATATATATATATATATATATATACTGTATACTGTGCCTATGACTAACAGGCTGCACTGGATTGCTCTAACTGCTGACACTACTCCTGGTTATAATGCCTTGTACTGTAAGGACAGCAGAGTAGGGCCAGCTGCATGTATGTGTGCAGTACACACACACACTGCTTTGTACTGTAAAACACACACACACAGGTACCTCAGAATGTCCTCTCTCCCTCTCTGAACCACCAGAGAAGAAGATGTGGAGGGGGTGTGGCCTAATACAAGGGGGTGTGTTGGCTGCTTCTCCTGCTGGCTCAAAATCGGGACAGTCCTGTAGTATGAGGGACGGTTGGGAGCTATGCGAAAGGGTCTTCCCCAAACTGTTCCCACAAAGCTGGAAGCTACTATTGTCCACAATGTCTTGTGCTGAAGAACTAAGATTTCCCTTCACTGGGTCTAAGGGCCCAATGCTGACCCCTGATAACAGCCCATAGCATTATCCTCCTCCACCAAACTGTACAGTGCGCACAATGCAGTCAAGGGGCAATGTCCTACTGCCATTCATCAAAGCCAGACTCCTCTTCAGATGCCACATAGAGGACCATACTCCAACCAGAATCAGAACCAGGACCTGCTATATGAAGTCCTGATACGTGCACATTATTTTTCTTCTTGTATATATATATATATTTTACACATGCATATTAATGGAATATAATGTCTGTAGATTTTAAAGGTTTTTATCTTGTCACTGAATAAATAAATATATATATTTGAAATATTTCCTGCCGTGTCGGTCCTGGTTCTGATTCTGGTTGGAGTATGGTCCTCTTGAATTATTTTTAGTGGTTACACTATTGCTTGCACATGTGGTGACCTCCTGGAATATAATAATAATTTTTACATATATATTTTTCATATTTTTTATGGGTGGAAAAATTCCTTTATAGTACTGGGGTGTTGCTTCTGTGTTTTATTAGATGCCACATAGAGAAGTGTGATCCGTCACTGCACAGAACACATCTCCTCCAGAGTCCAGCGGTGGTGGCTTTACACCACTCCTTTCAACGCTCGGCATTGTGCATGGTGATGTACAGCTGCATGCAGCTGCTCCGCGGGGGGCACAGTGTTTGTGCTGATGTTAATACAAGTTATGGAGGCAGAAGAGCGTTGGTGACTTTTCTGCCCTCTGCTCCTCAGCACTCAGGGACCCCACTCTTTAATGTTAAGGGGTCTCCACTCGGTGGCTGAGTTGATGCAGTTCCTTCCATTTCATTCCACTCACAGGTGATGGGGGGGGCGATTTAGGAGGAAGAAATGTCCTGAACAGACTTGTTTCCCTGGTGGCTCCTATTACAGGACTGAGCTGGTATCAGCGAGATCTTTGTCAAAAGCCATTTTGTCACGTTAGTGATAGTGTACAACACAATGAGGGGCTGTAGGTTATATACCGGTGAGCAGGGGGCGGTGGTTGAACACTGGGGTGGCGAAGAGCCGAATGTTATACACCAAAGGCAGGGGGCCAAATATTATTCACCGGGGTCGAAAGGACAGATGTAATGGACCAGGGGTGAGGGGTGGATGTTATACACCGGGGTTGTGAGGAGGGATGTAATACACTGGGGGCAATGGGGACAGATGTTATACCCCAGGGGTAAAGGGGCCGTATGTTGTAAACTGTGGGGTGCGAGGAGCCGGATGTTATACACCAGAGAGCAAGGGGCTGGATGTTATACACTGATGGCGAGGGGCCGGATGTTGTGATATGGGGGTGAGGGGCTGGATGTTGTGATATGGGGGTGAGGGGCCGGATGTTGTGATACGGGGGTGAGGGGCCGGATGTTGTGATACGGGGGTGAGGGGCTGGATGTTGTAAACCAGGAAGTGAGGAGCTGGATTTTATACACTGGAAAACTAGGGGCCGGATGTTATATACCAGGGGCGAGAGGCCTGATGTATTACAGCGGGGAGTGAGGGGTCGGATGTTATACAGCGGGAAGTGAGGGGCTGGATGTTCTACATCGGTGAGGGAGGGGCCCAATGTTATACACCGGGAAGCGAGGGGCCAGATGTTATACACCAGGGGCGAGGGGCCAGTTGTTATACTCCAGGTGTGAGGGGCCAGATGTTATACACCGGGGAGTGAGGGGCCGGATGTTATATAGCAGAGATGAGAGACCGGATGTTATACACCGGGGAGTGAGGGGCCGGATGTTATACACCAGGGGTGAGGGGCCAGATGTTATACACCAGGGGCGAGGGGCCAGATGTTATACAACAGGGGCGAGGGGCCAGATGTTATACACCAGGGGCGAGGGGCCAGATGTTATACACCGGGGAGCTAGGGGCCTGATGTTACATTCCAGAGATGAGAGACCGGATGTTATACACAGGGGAGTGAGGAGCCGGATGTTATACCCCAGGGGTAAAAGGGCCGTATGTTGTAAACCGGGGGGTGCGAGGAGCTGGATGTTATATGCAGCGCCCCCACCGCCGCAGGGCCGAGGGGTACCCGGTACCGGGCCTGCGAGTCTCTGCTCAGGGGTTGTCATGGTGGCTAGGCCCGGTCCGTGACCCTGCCGTGGGGCGCACAGAGAATAAATATGGTGTAGTGGTGCAGTGCAGTAAATAACGAGGACACCAGGTTGCAGTCTCTTTACCTCTTTACTGAAGATCTCTGGGTCCTCAGTCCAGAATATGGTTCACCAGGCTGCGCAAGTCCGGCCGGTCCAATGGCACTTCCAGAGTTCTCTTCACAGGAGGAAATCTGTGCCTTCCCCCTAGCGCTATGTGTTGTAGTCCTTCCCTGCTATGCTTACGGAAAGTCCCCACAACTGTTGTGTCCGTTTCTTAAGTTCCCTCACAACTCAATTAGATGATGTTCTGCTAATTCTTCCGTTCCTCCCTGTTGTTACGGTTAGAACGGCACCCGTTTGACGGGTAGGCTCGGAGCTCTTCCGGGACCCTAGAGTCGCCCCTCTCCACAAGTTGCCCCCCAAGACTGCATAGGTGATTTAGGTGAGACAGCCCGCCTTAGACTGACTGTCCTGCCGCTGTTTAGAGTATTGCTTGAAGCTGAATATTGTAATACTCCCTCGGCGTTCCGGCCGCCGGTTGTGCGCCTCAGTAGGGTGTTGCCTCGGTCTTACAGCATAACCCCTACTGGTATTCTCCTCTTGCTTTGATCTCGTTTCTCACTCAGCACAATCTATCTCGCTTCCAATCCTTCCTTGGGCACCGCCGCTATACTGAGCAGGCACGGTCCCGTTTCGTTCTCTCTAGTTGCCAAGCCTCTGTCAGGATCCCACTCCTGCCAGAGACCCTACCGAATCTTCCCCTGCAACACCCTCTGCCACAAGGTGTTGCCTGGCTCCAACCCAGTCAGCTTTCTCTCTAACTTCCTGCCTGACCCCCAGTTTTACCAGTGTGTAAGGAGTGGCCTAATGAATAGAACCCGTAGCTCCCCCTGAAGGCCCGGCGGTGAAATGAATTGGTGTCTGTGATACCTGCTCAGATGAACTCCTTCAGTGCCATCAGACGTACCATAGCTCCCCTTAGTGGCGGAGCCACAGTACTGCAACGACCAGGACTCTGGGGCGCTGCACTCCCCCCTGGTTAAATCCAGTACTCCGGGACTGGGAAGAAAACAACAATACAAGTTAGCAAAAAGACATACAATTTTGTTGAGTGCAATAACAATAAGTATATTTAAACAGAGCTTCCCTTTATGGGAGGTGAGGACACTTGAACGTTACAAACATGGTTAAATATCATAGCAACATGCTATAAATAACTTTTCTTACCCAACCGGGTATTCTACTTAGTACAAATTCTTGAACAATAATTTAACATCGCCTTTAAGGATGTACACTCTAAATCCGCTAAAGACCTTCCTATAATCACATTATAAGGCAATTTAACTTTTACATTCTCCTTCTTTAAATCTGCAGGACCGCCTGTCCTAACGGCACCAGACCTACTGCCTCTCCTTTCTTACAGGACCGCTCCTTTCAGCCCGAGTCTTCTGTCTTTTCAACTACTATACACAGTATAGAACGTAACATTACTTTCAGTTTAAGAGCACTGAGCCATCTCTATATGGCTCCTAGGAGGACTCAGGGTTTACCTTCTATCCCCATTTTCTGTCAACATTATCAAACATTTTCTATAAAACCTTAAACTTTCTCATTACTTTCTTACTAGCAACTATGCAGGACACTACGTCTACCCCTACGGGCCCACTGCATCTTTCTTCTAACTTTCACTTTTCCTTCGGGGAACATTATCAGCATTCTTTTACAATTAACTAGTTAGTCACATTAACGATTACATATCAACATTATCACTTTCTTTTCGGTCAAGACATTATTGCTATCTATCTTAAAGCAATACCATTCTTTAAGTACAACAAGCGCACATCCCCTTTAAGAAGGGACCAAGTCTCTATGAGGTAGCATATCTTCCCAAGCTACCAGTCCGTACTTAGCAAAGGTTCCAGTGTGGTATCTTCACAAAGAGTCCTTTCTGAAGTAAAACCAGTAGGGAGCACCTTTAATAAGGTGAAAACTATTTACAAAAAGTTTGTATCATGCACTGTTCATGATTGTGGCAGTTCTGGAAACTTGTGCAAAACTTAGAAGAACAAACAAAACAAAAGGGATCCCGGGTCAACAAAGGGATCCCTTTAAAAGTTAACCCAGGACGGGTTTAGCAGCAAAAACAATAGAACAGTAACTATATACATACTCATGGTATCGAGGTTTATCTTCATAGTAAATCACAGGACATCAGCCGAAAGTGGGCACCTTCCGACTGTGCAGGCTTTGATTCTAGATCAGCAGCTGATGCCGCACCAGTATCACTAGTGGATTTCCCTGGTGCAGTCAGACCACCCGATGTCTGAACCCGAAGGCGGACTCTAGCCGCCAGCTCAGTCGCCGCAATGAGACGTACAGCGGCAATGTTGGTAAGATCCGTCACGTCTGGTTCCATCATGGTTGAAGTAGCAGATGACGCTCCCCCAAGCTCACAGCGGCGCACGTCCCGGGCATACCACCCGTATGCATTCCGATGACGGGTGTAAGTCACCGGATCCCCTCTCTGTAATGGATCACCGCTTCGGCCGCAGCAGGGAGTCTTCACGTTGCAGCTGGCAACAAAGACGTCAGTGGGTAGCCCCGGTTCCTGTATGGAGCCCCATCCTCTCTTCGGGTGGAAGGCCAACACAGTACCTCGCCTCACCATGTCCCTGTCATCACATGCAAGAGGTGGTTGTTGCACCCTCGGTGGGTCAGTCAGCTCTGCCTCTTTTTGCCTTTTCCAATGTAGGATCAAGCATTGTTTGTATTGCTCCCAGGTAAGTACAGCAAGGGTGAATCCTTCTTCCCGAACTCCATCTGGCCCGATCCGGGGGGTGTCCCACTGAAGGGTCACCCCTTCCGGGCCCACATCTACAGGTTCCCCCATCCTAGTCGGCAGCGGTGGTACCAGCTTCCCCATGGCGTCAGGGGGTAACACCACCAGCTCTGCCGAGAGGAGGCGGCTTCTACTGGGGTGAGGGCCGGTCGCGGGAGCGGGATCGAGCGGGGGTGCAGGGGCGTCTTCCATACCTGCGCCCGATGTGATTCCACCGATGCCGATCCGGTCCGTTGACGACGACGCTGGAATCGGCTGCAGCCTGGACCGCGGCTCCTCCACTGTGGTCCCCGGATGCGGCTCCGCCCACCATGGTTCCTCCTCCGCTGGCTTCAAGGATGGGATGGGTAAGTTCAGTTTCGCAGCCGGTTCCAAGGAATTCAGATCCTTCCGCTGCGGTGGACATAGGTCCGCCTCTGAGGGATGAGGGCAAGCCGGGATTGCTCCTTCTTCGTTCAGGCACTTGCTGTTCGTCATCGCTGTCTGATAGTCGGTGGCAGTGCATGCACCTGACTCCGCCATTCCTCCAAGGTCGAGCTTCTCCGTCACCTGCTTCTCGCCATCGCAAATCAAGGGGTCGTCCTCTGCTTTGGGGCAGGTCTTCGCTTTGCAGCAAGAGGCGCAGGGGGCGGTCGCCGCTTCTGGCGCCACTTTGGTAGTCTCCGCCCATGGCACGCCCTCCTTCTTCTTTGGTGTAGCAATGGCGGCGACTTTTGGCGGGAACTTTTGGCGGTAAACGGCAGCACACAGTCTTGCAATAAAGTACAGTCCAAGCACAATAAATCACAGTTCCAAGGCACACATGACCTGATTCTTCAGGCTTAAGTAGATCCTGTTCGTGACGCCAAGTTGTAGCGCCCCCACCGCCGCAGGGCCGAGGGGTACCCGGGAAGCGAGGGGCCAGATGTTATACACCAGGGGCGAGGGGCCAGTTGTTATACTCCAGGTGTGAGGGGCCAGATGTTATACACCGGGGAGTGAGGGGCCGGATGTTATATAGCAGAGATGAGAGACCGGATGTTATACACCGGGGAGTGAGGGGCCGGATGTTATACACCAGGGGTGAGGGGCCAGATGTTATACACCAGGGGCGAGGGGCCAGATGTTATACAACAGGGGCGAGGGGCCAGATGTTATACACCAGGGGCGAGGGGCCAGATGTTATACACCGGGGAGCTAGGGGCCTGATGTTACATACCAGAGATGAGAGACCGGATGTTATACACAGGGGAGTGAGGAGCCGGATGTTATACCCCAGGGGTAAAAGGGCCATATGTTGTAAACCGGGGGGTGCGAGGAGCTGGATGTTATATGTAGCGCCCCCACCGCCGCAGGGCCGAGGGGTACCCGGTACCGGGCCTGCGAGTCTCTGCTCAGGGGTTGTCACGGTGGCTAGGCCCGGTCCGTGACCCTGCCGTGGGGCGCACAGAGAATAAATATGGTGTAGTGGTGCAGTGCAGTAAATAACGAGGACATCAGGTTGCAGTCTCTTTACCTCTTTACTGAAGATCTCTGGGTCCTCAGCCCGGAATCCAGATCACCAGGGTGCGCAAGTCCGGCCGGTCCAATGGCACCTCCAGAGTTCTCTAAGCAGGTGGAAATCTGTGCCTTCCTGCTAGCGCTAGGTGTTGCGGTCCTTCCCTGCTGTGCTTACGGGATAGTCCCCACAACTGTTGTGTCCGTTTCTTAAGTTCCCTCACAACTCAATTAGATGATGTTCTGCTAATTCTTCCGTTCCTCCCTGTTGTTACGGTTAGAACGGCACCCGTTTGACGGGTAGGCTCGGAGCTCTTCCGGGACCCTAGAGTCGCCCCTCTCCACAAGTTGCCCCCCAAGACTGCATAGGTGATTTAGGTGAGACAGCCCGCCTTAGACTGACTGTCCTGCCGCTGTTTAGAGTATTGCTTGAAGCTGAATATTGTAATACTCCCTCGGCGTTCCGGCCACCGGTTGTGCGCCTCAGTAGGGTGTTGCCTCGGTCTTACAGCATAACCCCTACTGGTATTCTCCTCTTGCTTTGATCTCGTTTCTCACTCAGCACAATCTATCTCGCTTCCAATCCTTCCTTGGGCACCGCCGCTATACTGAGCAGGCACGGTCCCGTTTCGTTCTCTCTAGTTGCCAAGCCTCTGTCAGGATCCCACCCCTGACAGAGACCCTACCGAATCTTCCCCTGCAACACCCTCTGCCACAAGGTGTTGCCTGGCTCCAACCCAGTCAGCTTTCTCTCTAACTTCCTGCCTGACCCCCAGTTTTACCAGTGTGTGAGGAGTGGCCTAATGAATAGAACCCTTAGCTCCCCCTGAAGGCCCGGCGGTGAAATGAATTGGTGTCTGTGATACCTGCTCAGATGAACTCCTTCAGTGCCATCAGACGTACCATAGCTCCCCTTAGTGATGGAGCCACAGTACTGCAATGACCAGGAATCTGGGGCGCTGCATATACACCAGAGAGCAAGGAGCTGGATGTTATACACTGATGGCGAGGGGCCGGATGTTGTGATACGGGGGTGAGGGGCCTGGATGTTGTACACCAGGAAGCGAGGAGCTGGATTTTATACACTGGAAAACTAGGGGCCGGATGTTATACACCAGGGGCGAGAGGCCTGATGTAATACAGCGGGGAGTGAGGGGTCGGATGTCATACAGCGGGAAGTGAGGGGCTGGATGTTATACATCGGTGAGGGAGGGGCCCAATGTTATACACCAGGAAGTGAGGGGCCAGATGTTATACTCCAGGGGCGAGGGGCCAGATGTTACACACCAGAGATGAGAGACCGGATGTTATACACCGGGGAGTGAGGGGCCGGATGTTATACACCAGGGGCGAGGGGTCAGATGTTATACACCGGAGTGAGGGGTGGATGTTATACCCTGTGGGCGAGGGGGTGGATGTTATACCCTGGGGGCGAGAGGCCAGATATCATGCATCGGGGAGCGTGGGGCAGATGTTATACACTGGGAGCAGGGGCCAGAAGTTATACACTGGGGAGATGAGTGGTGGATGTTATATACCAGGAGGTGAGGGGCCAGATGTTATACACCGGGGGGTGATGGGGCTGGATGTTATACACTGAAGTCGAGGGGCCGGATGTTATACACCAGGGGAGTGAGGGGCGAATGTTCTACACCAGGGGGTGAAGGGCCAGATGTTATACACAGGGGGGGGGGGGCTAACGAGGGGCCTGATGTTATTTAATGGAAGCGAGGGGCCGGATGTTATACACCGGGGGGCAATGGGGATGGATTTTATACACCGGGAGGTGAGAGGCCAGTTGTTATACAAGGGCAGCTGACGAGGGGCCGGACGTTATACACCGGTGAGGGTCGGTTGTTATACACTCAGTCTGCTTATCAGGATGAAGAAGCGTCCTAGCACACACCGCAAAAACCTTCAGGCAGCGTTACTTTTTGGATGGAAATTATTTTTTGTTCTGGTCAATTGATGGTGACCTCCGCCTGTGATGAGTGATTCTTGGTCATGATACCAGAAATAACAGCGGAGCCATTGTGCGCCGGTGATGTCGGCTCGGGCGATTCCAGCTGAGCTTTGATGTCTAAATATATTAAAGTGTAAAGTGCCCTCAAACTACCTGCTCTCATTCCCAATTTCAAAGATCAAAGCCTCAACACCCAACCAACAGCGACAACATCACCAGGGAGAGACGTGATGGGCTCCACCGCCCGTGGGGAATCCGAAACGGAAATAATGATCCATTTACACAAATTATGACCAAATTATGACTGCGTATGTAACGACGAAGCTGAAATTTCAGGAAATCCATGTATTATAGAAGTACGGTAATCATCATGTAAGTATCAGAGTGCATAATAGGAGCGGTCACACTCATAGAAGATCAAGTCCCCCGTGACATTAAGATAAAAAGTAAAGAAAAGGTAAAAAAAATGCAAAAAAAATATTCAAAAAGTTAAAAAAAAATAAAATTTATATTAAAAAAACCCACATAATTGGAATTGCAACACTCTTAATGATACAGCCCAAAACAATATCTTGTAATTTTTGAAATAAAGAATAAAGAAAATGTTTACACAATAAAAAGAATAAAAATTCCACTTAGGTCATGAATTTTGCACAATATAAAAAAATGTTCTTAATTTTTTTCATTTAATTTTTTGGAGCCAGAAGTTTCATGTTCCACTAAAATATTGAAAAATGTGTACAAAAAAAATGAAGCAAATGTTAAAATGATCCAGAGTTAATTTGTGCAAATATTATTTAAAAAGTCACAATTGCCTCAAATCTCTGGAAAACAAAAAAAATAGGTCAACATAAAAAAAAGTGAACACATAAAAAATAGAGTTAAAAAAAAGTGAAAATTAAAAGAATTTGGAGCAAATCAAACACAGCATAGACCCAACTCCTATAGAAGGTGTATGGCTCGTCATGTATGCAAAATGGTGAGATCTTTCCACTAATGTATAAGACAAGAAAACAAATCCCACCTGTCCCCCGACAGCTCGTGTGATCTATTATACTCCTCAGTATTATTCTATGCATTCGTTTTATCTCATCCGAGTCACGGATAAATCCATCTCGGTGATTTTTGGAACAGACGGCTCTAATTCAATTCCAGCTTAGCATTAACATTTACTGACGAAGCAGTACATCAAACATGACTCATCTGTGACTGTGGACATATACTTCAAAACGTTCCATAGATATTTTTCCTTTTATGTACCAAATGCTTAAAGGGGACTTGTCACCAGGTCAAAAGTGGCCAGTTTTTGTTCTGATCTTAATTCCGCTGTTCCCCTGAGTATTCTGTTTTTTGTTTTCTTGAAATCCGTCATACGGTTCCAGAGATATTGGCCTTTTAATTCAGTACTAATGTCTATGGTTTTTTACAAAAGAGGCGTGGCTCACAGGGTAATTATGCAAAGCAGTCTAAAGACACGCCCCCATAGAATCCTGTGAGCCACGCCCTTTTAGTAAAGGACATAAAAATGAACACTAAATAAAAAGACCCATATCTCTGGATCCGTATGACGGATTAAAAAAAAAAGAAAAATGGAATACTCAGGGGATCAGCAGGAATAAAATAGAAGCAAAAAGTGGCCACTTTTGACCTGTTGACAGGTATCCTTTAACCCCTTCATGACCTTGGGATTTTCCGTTTTTCCGTGTTTGTTTTTCACTCCCCTCCTTCCCAGAGCCATAACTTTTTTATTTTTCCGTCAATTTGGCCATGTGAGGGCTTATTTTTTGCGGGACGAGTTGTACTTTTGAACACCATCATTGGTTTTAGCATGTCGTGTACTAGAAAACGGGAAAAAAATTCCAAGTGCAGTGAAATTGCAAAAAAAGTGCAGTCCCACACTTGTTTTTTGTTTGGCTTTTTTGCTAGGTTCACTAAATGCTAAAACTGACCTGCCATTATGATTCTCCAGGTCAGTACGAGTTCATAGACACCTAATGACTAGGTTATTTTTTACCTAAGTGGTGAAAAAAAATTCCAAACTTTGCTAAAAAAAAAAAATAAAATTGCCCCATTTTCCGATACTCGTAGCGTCTCCATTTTTCATGATCTGGGGTCGGTTGAGGGCTTATTTTTTGCGTGCTGAGCTGGCGTTTTTAATGATAGCATTTTGGTGCACGTTCTTTTGATCGCCCGTTATTGCATTTTAATGCAATGTCGCGGCGACCAAAAAAACGTAATTCTGGCGTTTCAAATTTTTTTTCTCGCTACGCCGTTTAGCGATCAGGTTAATGCTTTTTTTTTATTAATAGATTGGGCGATTCTGAACACGGCGATACCAAATATGTGTAGGTTTGATTTTTTTTTTTTTATTGATTTATTTTGATTGGGGCGAAAGGGGGGTGATTTAAACTTTTATATTTTTTTTATTTTTTTGACATTTTCTTAAACTTTTTTTTTTTACTTTTGCCATGCTTCAATAGCCTCCATGGGAGGCTAGAAGCAGGTACAGCACGATCGCCTCTGCTACATAGCAGCGATCTGCTGTTCGCTGCTATGTAGCAGAAAATCAGGTGTGCTATGAGCGCCGACCACAGGGTGGCGCTCACAGCTACCGGCGATCAGTAACCATAGAGGTCTCAAGGACCTCTATGGTTACAATTCAGAAGCATCGCCGACCTCCGATCATGTGACTGAGGTCGGCGATGCCATCATTTCCCTCCGCCCGGCCGGATGCGGTAGTTAAATGCCGCTGTCTGCGTTTGACAGCGGCATTTAACTAGTTAATAGGCGCGGGCAGATCGCGATTCTGCCCGTGCCTATTACGGGCACATGTCAGCTGTTCAAAACAGCTGACATGTCCCGGCTTTGATGCGGGCTCACCGCCGGAGCCCGCATCAAAACGGGGCTTCTGACCTCGGACGTACTATCCCGTCTGAGGTCAGTAAGGGGTTAACAACCATCTTTTTGGTTAGGCCTTATTTGTTAGGAGAATCCCTTGACAATCGGCTTTTCACAAAGTGTCTCTCTTTTTGAACCCTTAGTGATCAGTTGTGATCTGTGGAGAAACCTGGTTGTAAGTGTTCAATTTTCCTGCAGCTCCCCCATAGGAGAATTGAGGTATTACAGCAATGCCCATGTAAATGGGATACCTGTGTAATATGGACAGGTCAGTACTCTGTACAATTCTTGATTATCCTGGACAGATGATCCTCGTAATTATCCTCATGGTTTCCAAGATCTCCTTGTGGTCAATTAATGGAAACCTAATAATAATTAGAATAATAGTGTGATAATAACCTAGATGTCAGTTCAAGCATTGGTATCTGTAGAGCAAAGCCGTATTTAGACTTACAGAATCCAATGAAAATTTCAGCTCAAGTTACCATTCAATGACGGCAAGCAGAGATTTTGAAAATCATGAGAAACAGGATTAGTTTTTCATGATTTTTCATGGGTCGGCTGCTTTAGAAAACTCAATTTTCCAACACTCTACAAGAATATTCTGTAATAATCCATGTAAGATCTATTTGTCAGTGTGAACATCAGCTACAACGAGCATCTCTTGCCCTGGAGGACTCCACAAGTCCATACATTAAACATCCTGTTCCTTAATTTAAATGAGAGCTGTGTAATACTTCCTTTCTCCAGCGGTGGCACTGCAGGGAAATTAAACACTTGCTTCTGATTCCCCAAACAGTCGATCACGTTGATCTTCCTATTTAAAGGGGAATTTTGTACAAAAAAAAATCTGATAATTTAGAAAGTCTGATGATCTGGACTACATAATTGATAGGCCTGCTCATATTTCATATTTCACTGTGATCCTATAAAAAAAGAGAAAGTCTGATAGTGGTCAGTGCAAACTTCCAGTGCGTCTGTGTCAGGACGTCAATTACTTTGTATGGTTAAATATTAATTTGAGCAAATATTTCAGGTCAGTGAGTCACCAATGAAACAATGGGAGTAAGAATGGGTGAGGAGTCTGCTACAATATGGGTCTGATCATTGATGGCTGTCTGCCCACTTCAGTTTTGCTCCCTCTCCTTGGTGTCCTCAGACGAAGGTCATTAAACTTGAAGGGGTATCCATAGTCTGTTATTTGTGTAAGGATAGTCGAGAAGAAAGCAATGGAGTCAAACTACGGCAAAAAAAGTTGCCAAAGTTACAAACTTTCACGTATCTCTGGCAAGTTAAGAACTCCAAGGATGAAATACACACAGAGAGCAGCTCCTGCTCTGGAGGACCTGACATGGTTATGCTTTACATAAACAGTCCATTGATTTGGAAGAAAATTGTGTAATACCTCATTTCACCTGCGGAGGTGCTGCAGGCAAATACAATTTCTGCTGCCAGGATTACAACTGATTTTTGATGGCAAAAATGTTTTACATTGCACTCTGGAGCTTTATGGTGCATTATAGATAAGGGGGAGGAAAATTTTACAATCAGCAGAGTAGCTCCATGCAGTCGTACATTACCAAGCACAATGCCGAGCGTCGGATGGAGTGGCGTAAAGCCGCCACCACTGGACTCTGGAGGAAACATGTTCTGCGTAGTGATTGATCACACTTTTCTATATTGCATTTGATGGACAAATTTGGGTTTGGTGAAAGCCAGGAGAACGTTACCCACCTGACTGCATTGTGCCCCTTCTAATGGTATGGGATTGTTTTCCAGGGGTCGGCCTTGGGCCCTCATTTTCAGTAACGCTGCAAAGTAAAGCTTCCAGCTTTGTGGCAATAATTTAGGGAAGGCCCTTAACTGTTCCCCATGACTGTGCCCAGTGTACAAGGTGCATACAGACACGGTTGGGGAGAGTTTGGTGATGTCAACCCCATCCAACACTTATAACGGAGATTGTGTCCTCAAATCAGGGTCTGACCTCACAGATTCTCTACTGGACGAAGGGGAAAAAATTTCACACAGATGCCTCCAAAATCTTGTAGAAATCCTTCCCAGAAGAGCGGGAGATGTTATATCTAGATATTAATGTTTATGGATGTAGGATGTGAGGCCAGTAAAGCTCCAGGAGGTGGGATGGAGGGGGCACATACTTATCCATTAATATTCTGATAGTCGGGCACAGTAATCTGCATTCTGGAGCAGACGAGTTTGGATGTTTAGACTTCTGCATGTTTGATAACCCCTCATTAGCGCTTCCCTTCATTAATACGGCGCCGGCTGACCCGGTGTTAGACATTGTGGATGGCGGGCCGCTGGCTCTCAGGCCATTAGCGGAGCCCCGGAGCTGAGGTGTCTGACCCGTCTCCGTGCCCTATGTATAATGAAGCTTTTGCCGTGAGAGATCAGCCGCTGGCACAGAGCGGCTCCCGCTCCTCCGCTGAAACCACAATCTGCCCCCAGCTGGTGGATGCGCATTTCATGGCCACAAACGTTATCACGCTGCTAGCTTTTTTTTTTTTTGCAATCGTAGAGAAAGCTTTGTCTGAAAATCCCTCCGAGGATTAAAGTCTGTGTCTGTACGACCGCTTTCTGCTGATTTGTCAGTTCGGTCATTTCAGATGACTAAATAAAAGAAATGAAAAATACAAAAATTCTCAACATATAACAATCCATCTCCAAACATTAGAATTTACAACCAGCATCAGTCCCACCTGTTTTATCATTTCAGGCAAAGTTTTTATTATTTCCGTATCAAAAACTTTCCAGTTAGAAATCTTGCAATTATCACACTAGGGCTTTTATAACACTTGCACTTCCTGCTGTTTTCAGCAGTCTCATTATCATCACAGGCAGACTTTCAATTGCAGGTAACACCTCTATACACATATACATTAGCAATGAACAGACTCAGATCCTATCTTTTGTATTGACGCATTTAATGAGTGTGTGCTAAGGACATTGTGAAGGAAAGAGGAGGAGGTGAGCTGTGACATCGCCTATTGTGATTGGTGGATTTTGTGTTATAGGATGTGTATAGCGGTGTTATCATTGTAATCCTGCCTCTTATGTCACAGCTGATCTCTTCCTTCTTTACTAATGACCTTTGCACACGTTCATTAGATGCTTCAATAAAAAAGATAGGGGAGGAGTCTGCTCATTGCTGCTAATGTACATGTGCAAATCCTGAAACAATAAGAAATTAGAGTCTAAACCTGCACCAGTGGCCGGTGTGAAGATGGCAAGATTTCTATTGTCTATTTTTGAGCAAAGATCAGGTATCATGGACGCATATAGTATGATACCGGCCAGATGTCACAAGACCTGACAAGTGGTCAGCGGATACCACATCAGCAACTGCTTATTCATGAGTGAGATGGGCTGGATAACCCCTTTAAGCTGCTCACACACTTTAGACAGCTGTCTGTAGAATGTTTTATTGATTGGCTTGTCGGGAGTAATAAGACTTTTCCGGCAGTGGTTTATCTCCTATGTTGTTGTTTTTTTACAACATTTGGGCATTTTTTTTTCCAACAACTGAGCTACTTGTTAAACTGCTATGAAGGATGTGATATATCATCTTCTCAGTAACGTATAATAGATAGCCAGGCCTAGTCTGACCTTCTTCTGGGGCTTGTAGAGGGGATCTGCCCTCCCCTAATACTCCATATTTTCACTCCCTGTTTTGTGGCTTTTGGAGTTTCTACTTCCTGTTTTGTGGACCTGGTAGAGTTCACTACCTGTTTTGGGAGTTTCTACTTTCTATTTTTGAGCCTTCAAATTTCTACTTCCTGTTTTGTGAATTTTTGAGTTTCTAATTCCTGTGAATCTGGTAGATTCCACTTCCTGTTTTGACAGTTTCTACCTTCTATTTTTTTTTTTTTAATCTTGGAGTTCCTATTTTTTGCTTTGTGAATCTAATCGATTTTACTTCCTGTTTTGAGATTTTCTACTTCCTATTTTATGAATCTGGGAATTTCTACTTTCTTTTTTGTTAAAGAGAACCTGTCAGCAGGATTGTGCACAGTAACCTACATGCAGTGTCAGGTCGGTGCTGTTATACTGATTACAATGATACCTTGATTGATGGAATCTGTCTTGTGGTTCTTGTTTAATCTTTATTTTCAGTTTATGATATGCCTGTGCTCTGAGGCTGCCTGTGGGGGGAATCTTCATGTGGTGCTCTTCTGACATCGGTGTGGCTTCTGACAAGTCACTGATCGCTCAGTGACCTGCCCCCTAGTTTACATAATAATCATTATATATATACTTCTTGAAAAAAATCTCCTTCTGCAGGCAGGCGCCAGTGGTGGCACCTGAGCTGCAGCATGATCGCATATTTAATGTGTATATGTAAATGTGTATATAAGGCTACGTTCACATTTGCGTTGTGCGCCGCAGCGTCGGCGCCGCAGCGCACAACGCAAACAAAAACGCGGCAAAAAGCACGCTAAAACGCTGCGTTTTGCGCCGCATGCGTCCTTTTTGGCCGAAAGTTGGACGCAAAAAAAATGCAACTTGATGCGTTTCTTGCGTCCAACGCTTGCGGCCATGCGGCGCAAAACGCAGCACAACGCATGTCCATGCGCCCCCATGTTAAATATAGGGGCGCATGACGCATGCGGCGCCGCTGCGGCGCCCGACGCTGCGGCGCTGACCGCAAATGTGAACGTAGCCTAATTTAGTGATCAATGTCCTGTCAGCAGTCTTCACTATGAATAGCTAATCAGAGCACCACATGAAGACCCCCCACAGGCCACCCCGGGGCTCAAATATATCATTAACTCAAAATTGAAAATAAAGATTAAACAACAACCACAAGACAGATTCCATCAACCAAGTTATCATTGTAATCAGTATAACGGAACCGACCTGACACTGTGTGTGGGTTACTCAGCACAACCCTGCTGACAGGTTCCCCTTAATCTAGTGGTTTCCACATCCTGTTCTGTGCGTATGGTAGGTATCACTTCATGTTTTGTGAATTAGGGAATTTCTACTTCTTGTTTTGTGAATCTTAAGTGAATTTTCTACTTTTTAGTTTCTGACTCTGTTGGATTGCTCTTCCTATTTTGTAAATCTAGGAGCTTATACTCTTGTTTTGTGAATCTTGGAATTTCTACTTCCCGTTTTTTGAATTTTAAGAGTTCCCACTTCCTGTTTTGTGAATCTGGTAGGTTTCACTTCCTGTTTTGTGTATTGAGGAATTTCTACCTCTGGTTTTGTGAATCTAGTGTCATTTATTTCTTTTTTATTTTGTGAATCTTGTAGATTAATTTTCCTATTTTGTGTAGCGAAAATTTTCTACTCATGTTTTGTGAATCTTGAAGATCCTACTTCCTGTTTTGAGAATCTGGTACTTTTCATTTTCCGTTTTGAGAGTTTCTACTTCCTATTTTCGGAATCTTGGAGTTCCTACTTCCTGTTTTCTAAAACTGGTAGATCAAACTTCCCGTTTTGTAAATCTAGAAGATCCTTCACCATCTGTATTCACCCGTTTCTCATACCGAGACATTCATTAAACAAAACGGAATCAGAAATTTATCATACATTTAATTAGATCCTCCCAAAATTTAGAAATCAACGCTCAATGGAAACCTAAAGTCCATAGAAGGCCCAAAGTAAAAAGAAAATAGAAAACCAAAAAATTAAGATAATTATACAAGACTTTGCCGCCCAACATCCATGGCGTATCCTGAAGATTTGGCACAACCTCTTCCGAAATCAATGAAAATTCCTTCAGAGTCAGAGTCTATGGATTCTAAAATCTGGTCAACAATGGTCTCTGGACTGGAAGATGGAGCAGGAATCAGAGTAGTAGAGTCTCTGGACAAGTCCTCCCGGGAGCTCTGGCTGTGGTACAGTCCTTGTTGAGGTTCACTGTTGTTGTGCATTGAAGGAAACTGTCCGTTGCCCATGGCGGGATGCTCCAGCTCACCCGTGGGTTGTGGTTTGGTGGTGGACATTGAGAGCTTGGAGCTAGAGTCCAGGATGGTGGTCAGGTTGGAGTATCCCTGCATTTCTAGAAGTGAGGTCATCTCAGATAACGAGTGTCTTCTGATTCCAGTCCCATTGTTCGACATGTTTTCCATTTCGTACTCCGCTACCGGGGTCAGCAATGGATTGTTGTAGCTCTTGGATCTCACTACTGGATTTTTCGTGATCATCTCACCAGATTTGGGACAACGTCTGAATATGCGTTTTTCTGTGAAGATCATACAACATCAAACGATCAATTCTACAACCACGTGAGAACTTGTAAAGACAATTTCTCACCCATCCACAGGATAAGATCGGTGGGGGTCTGATTGATGGGATCTACACTGGATCACCGCTCCGTTCATTCCCTATGGTGCCGGAAAAACCTGAGAGCAGCGCTCGTCGTTCCCCATAGGGAGTGAATGGAACAATGGTTGATGATATACACTACAGTTCCATTTTAGTGTAGAGAAAATTGCCCCGTTCTGATGATTGGTGGGAATCCAGTGGTCGGACCCTCACCGATCTACAACTTAATAACTATCTATTGAATATTATTATTATTACTAATAATAGGTGACAACATATTTTCACCATACAATCCCTTCAAACTTCATAATCAAAGAGGAAGGGTCATTGTTTCCATGGGTCCAAAATAAAAAAAGGAGAAACTTTTCAAAAAGTTTTAGTTAAAAATATTCTACTGTTTTCTGTATACAGCTCCTATGCAGGCCTATGTGTGTCCAAGGTGTAACAGTCTATATATATATATATATATATATATATATATATATATATATATATATATATATATATATATATGTATATATATATATATATATATATATATATATATGTATGTATATATCTATGGTATATGTATATATATGCATATATATGTATGTATACGTGTATATAGATGTATGTATTTATATATATATATATATATATGCATATATGTGTTTGTGTGTATATATATATATATATATATATATATATATATATATATATCTGGTGCCTTTAGGCCACTCTAGGTACTAAGGCTTAGCGTCATCTGCCACCTGAGCACTACACTAAAGACGTGGAATGGAATTTAATAAGGTTATTGTGTCACTACCCAAAATGGCCACCTGGTGGCAGCAAATGCCAAGTTAAAGAACTAATCAATGCCATTCATTGACTATGGCGGGCTGACCTCTCATATGTTAGAAGGAAATTCTGCTGAGTTGTATGTCAGTGCGTAAGTACAAATTTGACTCATACCCAAGAGACAGGAGGAGTGCGTGAATGGAGCATCGTTAGAATACAACCCGTATGTGCCAAGGTATGGAGAGACCACCTTCTGAATGAGCGATTCCAGGTTCAGATATTCCTCCGACACGCCCTTGGACTCATGGACACCCTAGATGATGTAAAGCAAAGAGAAGAGTCAGTCCGTAGTTTTCAGAAGCACCATCCGCACGAATATTCTAATCTTCACATGCCTGGATACTCAAATGCAATTATCAATGTCCCTATGATAACACTGGACAAGACTTAGAACAGGAAGAATTGTCATGGGGCTTTGTGCTATAAACACCACTGGTTCGAGAAATGAAGAAAAATACTATGCAAACATGTCTGATCCTTCTGCTTTCAAAATACTGCAGTGCTTAAATAAAATCCCTGGCTAATTCAGAAGCTATTACTATGGTAATCCTTCCGTGTGATTGCTGTGTAATTAAGAGACAGGGTCAATAGGAAAAAATAAAAAGTTACAGTACTTTTCCATTAAGGTGAAGACTGTTTACTGTTTCGATTAGTCTACAATTAAAAAGTGAAGACACCATAAAAAAGGGTTATTTGCAACATTTGCAAATGCAAAACTTGCCAGATTTTGATATTTTCACGCCATTTTCGTCCAACTCCGACAAAGCGGGGGGACCAAGGGCGTAACGGAACGATGCGGCCCCCATTCATCAAATTTATGACCAGCAATGGTGTACATTATGCCACAAACTGGAGTAAGACTTGTGGTGAGGCGCACACCACTTTTCAAACAGGCATGCGCCGCTTAATGAATCGGGAGCGTCTGACTCCAACATGCCTTTTCATAAAGATCGTCGTTTTGGCCTTGATAAATTGGGGTCCTAAAGTTAGAAAACTAAATCCACACCTCCTTTGAGTGGGTGAGCATGTGCTCCAAAATTTGCAACATTTTCTTGCATTATAAATCCATCCAAAATGTGTTGGTCATGCTCCCTCCCGATACACCACACCCCAATTCTTCAACTTTGGGTAAGCAAGTTGCACATTTAAATATTTTTTGAGACTTAGTTTACATTGTAAGTTGATACAAACTGCTTATGGGCCACAGTTGCCACTATGGGCCACCTTTTCTCAATATGTGAACATTATCTTTAAGACATAAATATGTTGTCACTAATAAAACAAATGTATAGGTAAGGTGGTTATTACAGATCTATACAATAGATAAAAAATATAATGTATATATTTGCTGCTTAGACCAATCAAGATAGAAAATCATTGGTTGGGCTTGAGCTGGAACCCATGGCGGTTCCCAAAGTATGTTTCAAGCACCGAACACATTAGTTACTTCTCTTTATTGTTTAAATAAACATATTTATAGAAACAAGCCCAACAATTAATATTTTGCCGGTTCTTCAGATAGTGTCCTCACCACTATATATATTTGCTGCTTAGACCAATCAAGATAGAAAATCATTGGTTGGGCTTGTGCTGGAACCCATGGCGGTTCCCAAAGTATGTTTCAAGCACCGAACACATTAGTTACTTCTCTTTATTGTTTAAATAAACATATTTATAGAAACAAGCCCAACAATTAATATTTTGCCGGTTCTTCAGATAGTGTCCTCACCACTATATAGGTAAGGTGGTTATTACAGATCTATACAATAGATAAAAAATATAATGTATATATTTGCTGCTTAGAAAATCATTGGTTGGGCTTGTGCTGGAACCCATGGCGGTTCCCAAAGTATGTTTCAAGCACCCAACACATTAGTTACTTCTCTTTATTGTTTAAACGTATTTATAGAAACAAGCCCAACAATTAATATTTGGTCGGTTCTTCAGATAGTGTCCACATATTCCACATCACTATATATATGCAGCGCCCCAGAGTCCTGGTCGTTGCAGTACTGTGGCTCCGCCACTATGGGGAGCTATGGTGCGTCCGATGGCACTGAAGGAGTTCATCTGATCAGGTATCACAGACACCAATACATTTCACAGCCGGGCCTCCGGGGGGAGCTAAGGGTGCTATTCATTAGGCCACTCCCCACCATAGTGGGTAAACTGGGGGTCAGGCAGGAAGTTAGATCAGAAAGCTGACTGGGTTGGAACCAGGCAACACCTTGTGGCAGAGGGTGTTGTAGGGGAAGATACAGTAGGGTCTCTGTCAGGGGTGGGATCCTGACAGAGGCTTGGCGAGAACGAACGTAACGGGACCGTGCCTGCTCCGGGTAGCGGCGGTGCCCAAGAAAGGATTAGAAGAGAGATAGATTGTGCTGAGTGAGAAACGGGATCACGCAAAGGAGAAATACCAGTAGGAGTCGTGCTGTAAGACCGAAGCAACATCCTACTGAGGCGCACTACCGGTGTCCGGAACGCCGAGGGAGTAGAATAACATTCAGCTTCAAGCAATACTCCAAACAGCGGCAGGACAGTCAGTCTCAGGCGGGCTGTCTAACTCAAATCACCTATGAAGTCTTGGGAGGCAATTGTGGGAGAGGGGCGTCTCTAGGGTCCCGGAAGAACTCCAGGCCTACCCGTCAAACGGGTGCCGTTCCTACCCGAACCTCAGGGAGGGACGGAGGATTAGCAGAACATCATCTAGTCGAGTTGTGAAGGAACTTAAGAAACAGACACAACAGTTGTGGGGTACTTTCCGTAAGCACAGCAGGGAAGGACTACAACACATAGCGCTAGGGGGAAGGCACAGATTTCCTCCTGTGAAGAGAACTCTGGAAGTGTCATTGGACCGGCCAGACTTGCGCAGCCTGGTGAGCCGTATTCTGGATTGAGGACTCAGAGATCTTCAGTAAAGAGGTAAAGAGACTGCAACCTGGTGTCCTTGTTATTTACCGCGACCTGCACCCCACAACTGCACCGTTACAACACCACTTATTGCACCGGACGTCCCCCACTGACAGACAGGGCCACGGACCGGGTCTAGCCACCGTGACAACCCCAGGACTGAGTCCCAGAGGCCCGGCTCCGGGTACCCTTCGGCCCTGCGGCGGTGTGGGGGCGCTCCATATACTCATCAGTTTTTGTTTCTATCGGAGCTCAATGATAACATAAATTAGGTTAATAGTATTTTTTAGAGCTGCATTACAGCTTTTTTCCTAATAAATGGACAGAGAAGTAACATTGTGCAGAAATGGCAGTAATATTGTGCCATATGGAAGCACCATGTGGTGGTACATGGAGTCTCAACTGTTCTAAAATAAGAGACTATACGAAGAATGTGTGCAAATATACAGGCTGTGTGCATGTAACCCTGCAGTGCTGTAAACATTAACTTTTTTTTTAGCACAGAACATAAGGGATTACTCATGTATACCAGTAACAGAACATGGTTAGGAGGAGAAATTGTAGAGTGGTCCACATTCTAGAGATGTTTTTGGCTAAGGAACACTATGGGACTATGCATATCATCAAAGACCCTTTTTTGAACCTCACTCTCTTATGTAACACAAAACCTCCTTACTTTGGATCCGTCCCCACATATGGGATCCATTAAATTCCAGAACGTGAACACGTGACTGGTAACAGGAGGGTTTTATGTAACAGTTAGACTCTGTATATACTTCTCGAGGTCTCTTCCTGGAAATTAATGATTTATATTTCCTTTTAGGAACAGTAAATGTATTAAGAAAATCTACAGCCGTATCCTCATTTACAGAAATATTTTAGGAAAACATTACATACTAATCTACTTAGCGGTCTCAATGGACACAGTTGCAATGAAAAGGTTTCTGTGATTACTTGACAAATGGTACCAATAAGGGTATACATCAAAATTTCAGGGGCCCAAAGTAAAACTCAAAATGTGACCAAAACCCTCACTGAGAAATGTGCTACACCTCAAGTAAATGATCAATATTCAGTTTTTTTTATTTTTGCATAGAATTCTGATCTCAGTTACTTTATTTTATATCTGTATAATGGAGCTCTGATTTTCCGTTTTGACAAATTGTATAATTCTGTCTGCATGCAGTCACCAATAGGGGGAGCTAACTGCATATGGATTCTTATATTAAATGGTACTGAAATGGGTTCTCCTGGATGGTGCCACTGATGACTTATTCTGAAGTTATATCATGAATATCACATCATTGCAAACATCCAAAACCTCAACTAAACAACTGATACCTGCACGAACTCATTGTACAGAGCCATAACACCATAGATCCATACCTTGTGTAGTAGCTCTTATTGGGTGCTACACTTCAGCTCCCAATAAAGTGAAGGTAATCTGAGCTTGCAGTACTTTGAAAAAGCTACTAGAACAGATCTGTTCTGTTTTGGATTCATGTACTGTGTACTTCATGTGACAACAGATATTACCTTTCTGGTAGGGGTGTCGGACCCCTGGTGATCAGATATTGATGAATTAATGGAAAGAAAGGTCATCAATATCTCAGTTATGGACAACCCCTCAACTGCGATAGGATCCACATGGCTTTATATGGACGGAGCACCTCCTAGTTACAAACAGGGGTGACCGCAGATCCCATTGCAGTCCCCTTCCTTCATAATCTGTAAAGCATTGGCTTACATGATAACATGTAATTATGGTTGGCCGACATGGTTTCAACATGTTTTTGAGTTAAACAATTTAGCTTTGTTAAAGTAAAAAAAAGTATGCAAACCTTACATAAGCAGAAACCTATCTGATACCATGATTAACAAGGGTGGCAGTATATTTCTGTTACTCTGGATCATGACATAACCAGGTTCATTTAATTACTAAATATTAAGTCATATTATTAACATAGTGATCCCAAACAATATTCAGCCATGGGCTCATGTTCAGGCCTGACGCATTCATCTGAGTTTGTTGACACCTTTGACATTGCTGACAATTATACAGACTTAGTCACCATAAGGAAAATAAACCTTATGTTATCCTGACTCATACCCTTCATAAATCAATGTAATCAGAAATAGAAGGATCCCTTAATAATGAGTTTAGCGGTGACATTAATAAAAAGCGAAAGGTCAAATTTAAAGGGAACCGGTCACCACATTTTTTAGACCCAAAACCTTGTTTCCTTAGAAGACGGACCGTTCACATGACTTTTCACAGTTCAAATGGTTTTTCACTTCTCTTTTTACGTTCATAGACAAATTAGTGGTGTCTGGAAAAGGTTTAGCTTTTTTAATAGACAGAGTAGTCATGTACCTGGAGAATTAGCAGCATCTGAATGATTGAGGGTGGTACACGAGCCCGTGGGCGGGATAAGGCATCGTCCAGTTTAAGATTTAGGGTTATTATATTTCTGAAGTGCAGCAAAGCCAGCTGACGGATCGAGGGCTCCTTCCCCTAGCACAAAGCAACAAGTCACAATAAATTTCCTAATAATAAAAAACTTTATGTACATTGAAAACAAGCATAATTGATAAATAATAGTATAAAAATGGTTTTAACAGCCAAAAAGGGAAAAAAAAATATAAAAATTCTTGGTGGCCTTTGGGTATGCCAGTCTTGATCCAGGGGGTACTGAAGTAAGATGCAAAAAAATGATTAAGAAGTGTGCGCCAACAGAATTGTGCAAGACCATGACCTGTCCCGCTAAGCTCCACCCATTCTCAAAAAAGTTAACAGAACAGGCTTAAAATGGCAAAAATTTCAAAACTTTGAGTTGCAGAAAAGTTTTCCAACATTTGAAAAAGTTTTACTCCAAATTTCTGGTGCAAGCTCTTGTCCAAAACACTCTGAGGGACATTTAGCATAACACATGTGACAATTTTTTTGTATAAACTGCGGCACTTTATTGTTGTAAATGCTTAAAGGGAATCTGTCAGTAGGATCAACCCTCCTAAGCCGTCTACATGGGCATGAAGGTCATAGGAAGCTGAATAAAATGATACCTTGATATTTGCGATCCGATGTCTTATTCCAGAGAAATCCACGTTTTTCTTAATATGTAAATGTTAGAGATCTGTGGGCGGGACATAGATCTCCCCGAAAATCTGCCTTCAGAGCTAATTTTAAATGAAAGGTGTGCTACCAATGTGAGACATGTACGAACTGACAGTCTGCTCTTCTGATCTACATGTCTCACCCTGATAATGCTCCCTAGGGGCAGATTCTCGGGGAGATCTATGTCCGGCCCATAGATCTTAACAGCTCATTTACATATTAAGAAAAACATATAATTTCACTGGAATAAAACATCGGATCATAGATATCAAGGTATCATTTTAATCGACGTTCTATGACCTGCATGCCCATATACATGGCTTAGGAGGGTTGATCCTACTGACAGATTCCCTTTAAGTTAAACTTACCCATGTTTTCTGGCATTTTTAGACCATTTTTTAGTACCTGGTTAACCTTTAGGCCTGAAGTACTACATGTTGATGGCATTTAAATATTTTCTACATAAAAGTCACATATTCAAAACTGGAGCTCCGTCTGTCTCTCTCGGAGCGGAAAATTCCATCTGATACATGCAACCAATGAGCCCAAACAGCCTTGTTTGCCGGCGGCATGTTTGCCAATTATTGAAAATTTCATGGGGTACGCACTTACCCCCAACCTCGCTATGCTTTGATTGGCAAGACAAAATTTCATTTTTTTTTTACATTTAATACAATCCTTCTTTATAATACACCCTCTTACCTGGACAGGGTAGAAGATCGCCTGTAACATAGGTAGGATATCGCTGAAGAAAAAATCCCAGGTTTCCGCTAAAGAATCAAGGAGTTTTTGTCCTACAATAAACAAAAGTAAAGTTTTCAGAGCCCAGCAGTAATAGTACTACATTGAAAGGGTTATCCATGATTGAAAAAAAAAAATTGTTATTTTTTCTCAGAAACAGCGCCACCCCTGAGAATAGGTTGCATGTGTTATTGCAGCAAAGCTCAATTCACGTCATTTGCAATACCAGACACAACCTATGCTCAGGGGTGATGCTGGTTTTGATAAAAAACCAACCATGATTTTTCTAATCCTGGACATCCCCTTTAAATACATATACAGTCATGGACAAAAAATGAGACCAATTTACAGGTTTCTAAACAAGAATTATTTACTGGGAAGTAATTTAATGGAATTTACAGACTCTTTGTAGATATTGGCCATGGTGGTATTGAAACGCAAGGTCTTATTTTAAGGAATTTTACAATTGTTTGAAAAAAATATACGGTATATAAAAAAAGAGCAGCAAATGTTTTCAGAGCAAATTGTTTCAGATCTCCTATGTTACCCTATCTGAGGGGAGCTTGGAATAGAGAAGGAAAAACTGAGCTCGAGGATATATAATTTTCTATGATTTGGTTCAGGACTTTTGTATAAAAAGCTGCAGAATTGCAGAACTCATAAAAAAGCCTTTGAGTCCTGCTGACCACGCCCACACACTGTTATTGGCTCAATTTTTACTGCATGACTTTACAGCTGCCAATCACTGGGAGTGGGCGGGAGAAGAAGGACTCACAGGCTTTCTTTTTTTAATCAACAGCTTTTCTTGCAAAAATACTGAACCAAATCATAGAAAATTATATATCCCCGAGCTCAGCATCTCCCATTCTAATACATCCTGCCCTAATATAAGAGATCACAGAAGACTTGACAAAACTGGTGTTAACAACTTCTGCTACCATGAGTCCTGTGTCTAAATACCCTGGCCAAAGCAAAGTGGATAGTTGGCATACCCAAGGTCAATGCAAAGTGAAATGGTTAATAAGGGGAATATTAGAAAATTTCTGTAAAACAAAGGTGAAAAATCACTTTCAAGTACAATTCTGAGTGAATTTGCTCTTTATCGTGACCATAAAGACTTTTTTTCATCTTTCTCTTTAGATTAATAGTCAAATTGTTTTACCTTCATAAAAGCGTATCTTGTCTCGCAGGATCACCATCCCCTTAGTTAGAAGCTGATTCTGAAGAGTGAATAGTAAGAACAATATAAGAATCTAACACGATCTGCGTCTCAACCTCCGTCTGCCGGCCTAAAGCATTAATAATGCAAGATGCAGATTTTAACTAGGTGGCGAGAAAACTAACAACATAGCGTGCTGAGAAAACTAGCTGTGAAGTTTTCATACCAAAACTGTAAAATAATTCTCGCTTTATGTGATATGTGACATCCTCTTTCCCTCTCAAATCTATTATTTACGCCGGAGAGGGAAAATATAAGTGAACGTACCTGAAGGTATTCGGTGAAAAACGAGCCCAATTCAGTTTTTAACAGCTGCCTGTAACAAAAAAAAAGTGGGAAAAATAAATTGTGGGTACATGTGTAATTTTTCAATACTTTGATATCTTCTATACTTTGGAAATAATTTCTTCGGAAACTTTTGTTGGAGAAGATTACATTGAAGATGCCCGGTCAGTAGTGGTTTGACCGGTTGGACCCTCCTGGTTCATCAGAATAAGGGACCACTCTCAGACTCCAATTTCATTCAGCCACAAGACCATGCTCCTTTTAAAGTCTATGGTAGTGCCAAATAAAAACTAAAGAAACCTCTACGGAAGACCATCGACAACTGAGGCCTTTGGATATTCCAAAGAAGGACCTACGCTACCTTGATGGTCAAATTCTCTCGAAACTCCAAAGATGATATCAGTGAACACTAAATTGTATCTAACTACTAAGGAAATGTAGAGAAAATAAGACTTCATGTGAAGTCTAACCAAAAGCAGACGCTAAA